>NC_030810.1:30560382-30868911 GCF_001704415.2 Capra hircus | reverse complement strand
GTGAAAAGGAGCAGTGCGGTAACAACCTACAAAGTGAAGTTCACGTACTGCCTTGTGGCATCCTTGAACCTCAGAGCTCTAGAAGGGACATGAGCGGAAGAAACTGAGGCTTGGGCTGAGGAAGTGATTTGTCAGAGGCCACTCAGCCAGGAAGGAACCATGCTGAGACTGGAACCCAGATTTGTCTGACTGGACACCATCTCATCAGTCCCTAATTTTCTGAAGCCACTTGCCTTTCATTCAGCAAACTCCTGCACTTTCAGGCTTCCTGCCCCAGAAGAGTTTCCTGTTTCACCTCCAAAGCCATCAGCAGCCCTTAGGGCCCTGCCAAACATCTGGCACTTGACAGGGATGTTCCTCTGTTTCCCTCTCTCTGCAGGGTGCTGAAGGGGTGGGTCATGAATTATGCCTTGATTCCCTCCAGCCACGCAGAGTGTAAATAAACAGGAGCAGGGAAAGCACATGTGTCGATGGATGGTGAACCTTCTGTGTCCCTCTGAGTGGCTATCCGCAGGAAAACCCAGGCAGCTCTTCTCTGTAGGAGCCTCAAACATGGCTCTGTCCTTGGCAGGGTTCCTGGAGCCTCTGCCGCTCTCCATGCCCTCAGTTCCTACCCCTCATACACCCTATCTTAGCCCTGCTGTGATACAGAACTGCCACACGTCCCACAACATGCCACGTTCTGCCATATGCCACGGTTTCCTTTCCGCTATGTACCTTGGTGGCAATTTTCTCTTTTGACTGTGGGTCTTTAAGAAAGCTCTGTTTAAGGGAAATTTCCTCTGTGAAGTATTCCTCCAAATGTAAGGGCTCCTTTGCTTGTTCTCATTCTGCCCTTTCAGCTGCTTTATACTTTATAGCATTTGTTTTATTGGATTATACCTATCTCCCCTACCTAGAAGAGAATTTGTTGCTAGTTGCTCAGTCATGTCTGACTTTTTGTGACCCTGTGAACTGTATCCCACCAGGCTGCTCTGTCCTTGGAATTTTCCAGGCAAGAATCCTGGGGTGGATTGTCATTCCCTTCTCCAGGGAATCTTCCCAACCCAGGGATTGAATCCTCGTCTCCTCACTAGCAGGAAGTAGTTCTAAGTAAATGTAGAACTAGGTATTTTGGGAGCATAGAGAGGGAGCTCACCTAGTTTATGAGTCAGGAAGGCCTTGTGAGGAATTAAAATTCAAGCTAATACTCTAAGTACGCTATGGGGGAGGTTGGTGGGAGGAGAGAGAGCACATAAATTCCTGGAAGCATTCAGGAATTGAGGAACCAAGAGAAGACGGTATACCTGTAGTTGTAATAACCAAGGCTGGAGAAGTTGATGTGGTTGGATTGTGGGAGGTTATTTTGTAAGCCAAATTAGGAAAGATCATTCTGGTTATGATAAGAAGAAGTGATTGGAGGAAAGCAAGATCAGAAGCGGGAAGACCAGGTATGGGGCTGTTGCAGATTTCCAGTGGAAAGATGATAGTAGTTGAGTTTAGTGACACAGAGATGGTAGGCTTGGTGAAGTGGATGGATTATGGAGATATGGACAGTAATTTCTTGATATCTGTGAGGGACTGGTTCCAGAGCCCCTTGGACACCGATATCTGCAGATTTCCAAGTCCCTTATATAAAATGGAATAGTACAATGAGTACAGCTGGTCTTCTGTATCTATGGGTTTTGCATCTGTGGATGCGGAAGGCTGATTGTACAAAGTTGAATGGTTAGGACTTGGTGATTGTCTGGAGGGAGGTGAAGAGAGCGTGACACCAAGGAGTGTTTCCAGGATTCTGTCTTGAGTAACCAGATATTGGTGGCAGGAGGTAGTAAAATAGGGAGTGTAGGAGAGGGAGGGGAGGGGTAGGTGGTAGAATCTATCTTAATCATACTGGAAGGCAGGAAGCCAAAGAAATATCCTGGTAGATCAATGACCAATACACAGGCTGGAAAAGACTCTGATGCTGGGAGGGACTGGGGGCAGGAGGAGAAGGGGACGACAGAGGATGAGATGGCTGGATGGCATCACTGACTCGATGGATGTGAGTCTGAGTGAACTCTGGGAGTTGGTGATGGACAGGGAGGCCTGGAGTGCTGCGATTCATGGGGTTGCAAAGAGTCCGACATGACTGAGTGACTGAACTGAACTGAACACAGGCTGGTCCAGGCTAGGGTTAGGGAGCAAAATTGAAGGAGGCACTCACTCTCAGGGTTCAACAAGTGAGGGCTGAACTTGAGAATGAGTATTTCCTTAAAATTTTCACCATGGGCTCCTTTCCTGCCTCACTCTAGTCCTGGCCCTGTCTGAGTCACAGGAGAGAGGTTGGGCTAGAATTACAAGTTTGGATGATATCAGTATATAGGTGATGGAATGGACATTTACCATTGTTTAGCTTCCCAGAATTGATTTCCACTTCCTTACAGCACTTAATTTCATTTGGGGAATTAGTTTCCTCTCTTGTGTGTCTTGGACATTGTTCGAAATAGGTGCTTGCCTCCCACAATAGAAACCCACAAGGTCTCTGAAGAAGCACAGTCTGAATATTAGAGCTGGATTCTAAAGTCTATTGTACTTGGTGTAAGTCCTAAGCTAATGGCTCTAGCTAAACAGTTAAGCAAGATTTCAAAGGAGAAAATGAATAACTGTAGGCCATTTAAGTTTGCTGGCTTATCTTTCTGTCCTTTAGCCTCCCTCCTGCCATTTTGTGATGACAAGGGAAGAAAATATCCTTCTTCTCTAAAGTGTGTTGTGTGAGGATTTGAGGGCTGTATGGACTTCCCTGGTGGCTCAGATGGTAAAGAATCCGCCTGTGATGCGGGAGACCTGGGTTCAATCCCTGAGTTGTGAAGATCCCAATACTCTTGTGTAGAGAATCCCTATGGACAAAGGAGCTTGGCGGGCTACAGTCCATGGGGTCACAAAGAGCTGGACAAGGCTGCAGAAATTTCTGTTAGTATCCGGGAGACCCTGGAGCTGTTCTGGGGAAGTAGTGGCCAGTTATGGGAGGGGATCACACAGAGTCTGAAAAGAAGATAAACACAATTGGAAACAGAGCAGAGACAATGAAAGAGACTGGGTCCTCACTGATATTGTTGGAGATCGCTGAATCAAGTCTCACCTGAAACTGTTAATAAGTTGGCAGCCAGATTGCTATTACACAGACTCCTCAGCAACAGGACTTAAGTAATACACAAATTAAGGTCTCTTTCACCTAACAGCCCAGAGGCAAGTGGTCTAGGCTGCCAGAGTAGGTCTGCCATTCTCAACATGTGGCTTCCATCTGTAGGTCCCAAGTGATTGCTTCAGTGGACTCTTTTCTCAACCCAGGAGAAGAGCAAACAAAGATATGGAGAGTAATATCTTTTTTAAGAAAGTGACCTGAGAACATACTTACCTCCTTCATTTACATTCTAATATACAGCCACATCTAGATGCAAGGAAGGCCAGGTGAAGAGGTCTCTGGAATGTGTGGGAGAGTTGGTCACAACCTTTGGATCACCGAGGCAGGGAGTCCTATTACTAAAGGGAAGGATGGGAGAATGGATCTTGGGAGTATTTATCTCTTTTGCCAAAGCAATAAACTCTTTTTTTCCCCTCCCTCAAGCCATTTTGAGTTGGGGTTTCTGTTCTTTGCAAAAACAATTTATCTTCTATGACAGTGGTCTCCAGCCCTTTTGGCACCAGGCATTGGCTTCATGGAAGACAATTTTTCCACGCACTGGGGATGGGGGAGTGGGTGGGACGGTTTTAGATTTACCCGCTGATTGCCTCCTGCTGGGTGGCCTGGTTCCAACAGGCTGTACTGGTCCATGACTTGGGGGTTGGGGGCCTCTATTCTATGAGACAGGATCTGTCTCTCAGCCTTTGCCTGTCCCATCATAATGCTTCTCTGTGACCTTGAAGGGACAGTCTGGTGCTGTGTGTTTGAATGCAATTGAGTTTAATTTGTTAAGGGAGGTAGAGGAGAGGAAATCATTTGGGATTATACTCTGAGTTCTTGGTTATTTTCACACTTTGTATCCTTTAGTCCTTTCATTTTCTTTATCTCCAGGTTGCATGTAAGGAAACTGAAGCTGAGGAAGGTTTATATATGGTACAGACACCAGACAGGTACTAGGGTTACAATACAGCCCCTGTCTGTAGGATTTAAAGCTGGTGTCCTCACTGTATCCTGTGGTATTGAGGTTCATGGTGCTGTAAGAATTAGTGGGGATGTGAGGGGTCAGGAAAGTTGGTGGTAGAGGTCAGTTATGGGGGTGAGTATAGGGAATAAGGGGCTTCCCAGGTGGCTCAGTGGTAAAGGTTCCACCTGCCAAGGCAGGAGACACAGAAGACGTGGGTTCAATCCCTGAGTCAGGGAAGATCTCATGGAGAAGGGAATGGCAACTCACTCCAGTATACTTGCCTGGAGAATTCCATGGACAGAGGAGCCTGGCGGGCTACAGTTCATGGGGTTGCAAAGAGTTGGACATGATCGAGTGACTGAACATGTACACACGCACAGAGAATGAGGATGGCTGGAGTTGTGTGTGTGTGTGTGTGTGTGTGTGTGTGTGTGTGTACATGTATACATATGTGTGCTTATATCCACAGAGATAGAAGGCAGGTAGGAAGGAGACAAGTGTTCAAAAGACTGGCACGGGACCAGTCCAAACAGCCCTCATTTTCCCAAGACCTCTCCTTGTCAACCGCACTCCTGATTCTTCTTTAACATGATGCTTGCTTGTTGCCTGGGTGTTTATTTGAATGAGGTGTCTTGCAGACTCAGAGCCTTCCTTGCTCTGACAAGCTTGGGAAGCCTGGTGGGAAAACAGTTGCAACAAGTAAGGAGTCTGGAATTTAATGGAGAAAGTTGCTTACACCCATCCTGACTGCAAGGGCTGCTGCATTAGCAGAGGAAGGGGGCTGGAAGGGCAGGGCCGCCAGCAGGGTTGGGAGGAGGGTGGGGAGGCAATTCGCTAATAAGCTGGACTTCCAGGAAGGAAAGCCCACCCTCCACTCCCCCACCACCAAGGCTGAATGAAGGCTGCCTTAGGACATCTCCTGCCTGTGAAGGCTCTCTCGGAAGAATTCTATTGTCTGCCCTTTGAGAGGAAACTTGTTCCTTAGAGAGCACAATGAGGACACGACCTCCAAGGACACAGGGAGGAAGCTGGGAGTCCTTGAGTTCTCCAAGAACCTGCTGTAGACAGCCTCTTGGCAAGCGTTCATGCGGGTAGCGGAACACTTTACCCTGGTGGAGCAGCCTGGGTCCTGGGAACAGTGGTGAACGGAGGAGTCAGCCTTCCCAGGGCTCTGCCCAGCCCAGTCCCTCCGCAGCCTACGGTCACCTTGCCCCTGTGATGGGGAAAGTGAAGCTCCATTTCTGTGACCCCCTCTGTGCCCTCCTCCCAGCCAGTTAAAACTGTTCACTGCTCCTGGATAAACGTCACCCACGTTCCTCATCCCAGGGTCACCGCAGTGTCCTTTCTTCCCTGCCTACGTTTGCTCATCTTTCAGGACAGGATCAAATGCCACCTCTTTGGGGAAGCCTTCCTGGTTTGACCCAGGCAGTCATTGATTCCTACTTTCTGTAAGTACATATTATTTTTACATGCATATCTTAGCTTATTGTCTTGCATTTTGTAGACACCCAGTAAGTATGTCTGTAAATGCATGCGTGCGTTTGCGGTCGCTTCAGTCATGTCCGATTCTTTGCAGCTCTGTGGACTGTGGCCCTCCAGTCTCCTCTGTCCATGGGAGTCTCTAGGCAAGAATACTAGAGTGTTGCCAGTTCCTTCTCCAGGAGTTCTTCCTGACCCAGGGATCGAATCCCAGTCTCTTAAGTCTCCTGTACGGGCAAGCTGGTTCTTTACCATTAGCGCCACCTAGGAAGCACAAAGAATTTCATTTATAAACTTTATCAACAGTAACAGCATTAAACTAAGTCAATAAATGTATAGTCTTGCCTTAATTTATTACTGTTGATAAAGTTTATAAATGAAATACTTATGGGATTGTATAAATAGTTGTATATGTTCATGGTTGCTACTCAAAATATTTTTTTTGTTGAAACTTGTGTTTTAATTCTTCAGTTCAAGCTGTGTGGTTACTGTCCTTGTCTCTCCAAACTTGCATTCAAGTCACAGGTGACTTCTTAGATGAATGACATGTCACTTGTCTTGTGTACTCTTCAGTAAGTCACCTCTCTCTCTGATTCCCATCTTTAATGTAGGGTTTGAGAATGTTTGGTGCTGAGGCTCCCTTTAAGCTGAACAATGCTATAGTTCTAGCCATGAAATATTTAAAATGTGACCTCCCAGGAATGTTTGTATTTTAAAGGAGTCACTTAACTAGGGGCAAAAAGCATTAACAGTGGGAACTCACTGGAGGATGAAGTAGCAGGATTCCAAAGGTAAATATTAGCAGAACTTTCTATAGAGTGACAAAGCAAAGACCCTTTATTTAGCTTCCTTTGAGTACTGCCATTCAACTTGGTATGAATATACCTCCTCCTTACAAGAACTTAATCAGGGAATAGACACAACGAAAACTTAAATGCATTTTGCTATGCGAAAGAAATCAGTTTGAAAAGGCCATGTACTGTCTGGTTCTAATCATCTGACATTCCAGAAAAGGTAAAATTATGGAGATAGGAAAAAAAAGAAAAACAGTGGTTGCCAGGGAATAGGAAATTGGGGCTGGGTGAAGGGAGAGATGGAATACAGAGGATTTGGGGGGAGTGAAACTATTCTGTGTGATTCTGTAATGGTACCTGACATTATACATTTGTTAAAACCCATAGAATGTACAACTCAAAGAGTGAACCCTAGTGTAAAGTGTGGATTGTAGTTAGTTATAATGTGTCAGTATTGGCTCATTTTAACAAAGGTGCCACGCTCATGCAAGATGCCAAAAGGAGGGGAAATTGTGTGTGAAAGGGAGGGGCCTATGGGAGATCTCTGCACTTTCTGCTCTCTCTATACATCTAAAAACTGCTTAAAAATAAAGTCTATTAATTAAAAAAACCTTAATCACACATCTCCTTAATCATAGCTAACATTTATAGAGCACTTATCAGGCGCTGCTCTAAGTAATTTGTATATATGGACTCTCTTCAGAGATTTCCACATCAAACTTAAGTTGTTGTTCAGTCTCTCAGTGATGTCTTACTCTTTGTGACTCCATGGACTGCAGTACGCCAGGTCACCCTGTCCTTCACCATCTCCCGGAGCTTGCTCAAACTCATGTCCATTGGTGATGCCATCCAACCATCTCATCATCTGTCACCCTCTTATTCCACCTTCAATCTTTCCCAGCATAAGAGTCTTTTCTAGTAAGTCAGCTGTTCACATCAGGTGGCCAAAGTATTGCAGTTTCAACTTCAGCATCAGTTCTTCCAATGAATATTCAGGATTGATTTCCTTTAGCATTGACTGGTTTGATGTCCTTGCAGTCCAAGGGACTCTCAAGAGTGTTCTCCAGCACCACAGTTTAAAGCATCAATTCTTCAGTGCTCAGACTTCTCTATGAGGTAAGTGCTATTATCAGTTTCATCTTACAGATGAGGAAACTGAGGCACAGTGAGGTTAGAGGAACTTGCCCAGGGTTGCACAGCTAGTGATCAGTAGGGCCCTCTTTGATCCCAGGCAGGCTGGCTACAGAATTCACACCATGCTGTACCACCTGCTTCTAGCCTCTCCCCTACCATGTGCCAGAGATGTGTGATTTCTCTGTTCAGGTAAGCCTCCAGCCTCCCTCTGGAAGCCTTTCAGACCTGCCACAGGCTGGGTAGGTGACTATTCCATGCTCTCATACACTCTGGCCTTGACTCTGCAGACACATCATAATTAGAGCACATTTGTAGCCTGAGGATTGCCAAGGAGTGTTTGGCATGTATTTTGTTGAATCCCAGAGAAACCATGGACTTTCACTAAACCACCTACTCATATCTGTTCACAAAAAGGCAGCCAGCTGAGTGAGCTGCTCCCGTGCTCACTGCTGCTTCCTTCTCCAATGTCCTGGATATTCTTCTCTAATGCCTTTGATCGTGTGCCTCCATCCTCGCTTGGTCTCAGTGTCAAGGACACCGGTGACATGTCCTGTGCCTACTTTTTTCTCACTGTGAAAAGTAAACACAATGTTGGCCACACTCCTGTCCTTCAACTCTGCCCTTGTTCTTCATGTTTCCTTAAAGTTTTATCTGTAGCATCGCTCATTTCTTGGGCAGAGTCTAATTCAAGCCAGAAGGTGAGCGGGTGAGAACTCATTTAGGGAGACAAATGGTTCACTTCTGTGCCCTCCTCTCCTAAAGGTTATTTCTTTGCCAGCAAAGACAAAGAAAAAGAGCTGGGAAACTGAGCTTACTCTGTCCTAAACACTGCATCACAGGTACTACTTAGTGGACAAATTATGCCTCCCCAGTTCACACTGATTCTTCTAATCATGATAATAAGACCCTGGAGATGTGAGTGGAGGTGGTCTGGATTCCCCTCCCTGACAAGTGGCCCCTGGGAAGCTGGGCCTCGCCTGGCACTCTGGGGGCTGGGCTCTCACTAAGGACTGTAGGTTGAAAAGCTGAAGCAGATCTAGAGACTACATGCAGATTGGGAAGCCAGAGTGAGTGGAACAAGTAGCCCTGCCCTCTATCCGCTGGCTCTGCTTCAGCCACGCCTCTCCCCTTGCCCTCCCTACTCCCTAAAGCCCAGGGACAGCGCCCTCCTTTTAGCTCCCTTATTTCTTGCTCCCCTTCTGTCAACTAACTCTTAGCCTACTGTCCAGGCCTGGCTGAAATTTCAGTTTCTCCAAACGTCTTCCAATTCCCCTTGCTTCCTCCCCTAACAGAGGGCCTGCTGTACGTTCGCAGGGGGTCCTGAACTTCCCCCAGCTCTACACCCATGTCACTTACTTGCAATAAATAAAGTCATGGATTGACTTTCCAGCTAGTTAGTAAACCATGTCAGGGGAAGCTGTGTCATGTTGGCCATTTCATTGCTTACTATAGTGCCTGGAAGAAGACGAGCACACATGAATTATTCATCAAATAAAGGGATGAAACTCCAAAGTACCAGGGAAAAGAGGTGGGCCTTAGAGCCGAGGTCATAGGCCAGAAACCACCCTGAGGAGGGCAGCCGAAATAGCCTGTGTATTAGTTATACTCTGTGCCCCATTAATGCGTATTTAATAAATGAAAGAACATTGATTTCACTGTGCTTGGAAGCCCCCCATTGGCAAGTAAATTAAGTCTTGAATGGAGCAAAGCACCTTTTCCCCCAAGAATCAGAATGGCCCATGCTAATATATTCTGGGGGAGTTTCAGACCACAGATTAAAAAATAGGTTCCCCCCTTCCAAACCACTTCCTTGAGGATGCACTGAATCACAGTGAATGGCCAATTGAGCTGCCATAGGCCCATTAGAAAATAGGCTGTCAGAGACTTGCATTACGTCGGATTAACATTAGGCATCTCTGTCTCAACCCAGTGAAAGGCTTCAAGTGTCCTTGGAATTTCAGTGACCTTTCCCCATCAATGACGATATTGTTCTCCCGCCTGATGGCTTAATTCATAGGAAATGCAACCCACTCCTCATCATCGCTGCCCACCACATCTGGGATGGGGCCGAGGGCCTCAGAGCGCTGAGCATGTTACATTCGCTTGCACCAAACCTCCCGGGGTGCAGGGGCTCCTGAGAGTTGTTTTCTGAGACTTTTTACAGTTTTTCTCAATGGTCTTAGCTGAGAATTAGGAGGCAATGGCAAAGGTTCTAGGAGTCTAGCAGGTCTTAAACCTGTCATCAGCAGAGCTCCTCTGATGCAGTAGGGTAAAGCTGCTGATTTGAAGCCACCTAGAACTCAGGTAATGGTGTGGGATCTGAAGCCCAGAGAGACCACATTCATTTAGGGAAAGCACAAGGGAATAATGGCTGTTGACATGTTTGTTTTTGAATCTTCTCTGTGGCCTGAAGACTTTTCTGCCTCTGTTTTCCTGATGAGAGGGCAATGGCTCAGAGGACACAGCAACTGGATGGACTGCTAGAATTCAGACATCAAGTGGGTGGTGGGGATATCTGCTGAACACCTTCTTGGGTTACATAGGATACTAGGGATTTTGGATTCTTTTCCTCCTGTTTCTCATCATAGCATTACAATGTCGAAACTGAAGCCAAGGCAGAGCTCGCTAATTCCTTTCTACTGCAATTCAGCATTGTTAGGCAAGCTTCTCCAGCAGCTTGGCAGCCAAAGCAGAGAATATAGGTGGCTGGGTGGAGCAGAATGAAGGGTCTGTAGGAAGGGGAGGGGAGAGTTTGGGCAGGGGAGGAGATGAGGCTGGTGGAAAAGCAGGGACGGATCTCATTCAAGGTGACTCCTTCTTGTCGAGACTATGATTGGTCCTCAGAACATATCTTCTGAACGGGCGTTGGAATGCTAGCAGGGAGTTGATGGGCAGGTGAGCCAAGTTCCTGGAGGGTCTAGGGATGCATGCCTCAGTGCAGTAGTTATAAAAGTGAGCTGCTAGGAGTTGGGGTTACCAGGGGAGGGTAGTGGCCTTTAAGAGCTTCAGAGGAGGAGACATCGGGAGTTATGAAGTGATGGCCACCATGGGACCATTACTGGGCAGCTGCAGAAGCATGTGGCAATGGCCACTGGCATTGAGGAACAGGAGGCCGATGAGAAACAGCCGGGGGTAACTCTTTCCTTGCATCCCTGGGTCTTCCACACTATTCTGTGTGGAGATGGATGAAAATCTCTGATAACTTTGAAGAGTCAAGTGTTAGGCTTCTCCAAAGCTTTATTTCCGAGAGGTAGAAAAGACCATAAGCAAAGATTGTGTATGCTCAGGTTGCCCAGTCATGTCCAACTCTGCGACCCCATGGACTGTAGCACACCAGGCTCCATGGACTTTTCCAGGCAAGAATACTGAAGTGGGTTGCCATTTCCTACTCCAAGGGATCTTTCTGACCCAAGGATCAAACCTGAGCCTCTTGCATTCGCAGGCAGATTCTTTACAACTGCACCACCTGGGAAGCCAAAACAAAGACCGTTGAGTGCTAAGACACTTCAGTCATGAAGACACTTCAGTCATGTCCGACTCTGTGTGACCCTATGGACTGTAGGCGGCCAGGCTCCTCTGCCCATGGAATTCTCCAGACAAGAATACTGGAGTGGGTTGCCATGTCCTCCTACTGGGGAATCTTCCTGACACCGGGATTGATCCTGGGTCTCCTGCATTGGCAGGCAAATTCTTTCCCATTCACAATAAGCTGTGGAAAATTCTGAAAGAGATGGGAATACCAGACCTCCTGACCTGCCTCTTGAGAAATCTGTATGCAGGCCAGGAAGCAACAGTTAGAACTGGACATGGAACAACAGACTGGTTCCAAATAGGAAAAGGAGTACGTCAAGGCTCTATATTGTCACCCTGCTTATTTAACTTCTATGCAGAGTACATCATGAGAAACACTGGACTGGAAGAAACACAAGCTGGAATCAAGATTGCATGGAGAAATATCAATAACCTCAGATATGCAGATGACACCACCCTTATGGCAGAAAGTGAAGAGGAACTAAAAAGCCTCTTGATGAAAGTGAAAGAGGAGAGTGAAAAAGTTGGCTTAAAACTCAACATTCAGAAAACAAAGATCATGGCATCCGGTCCCATCACTTCATGAGAAATAGATGGGGAAACAGTGGAAACAGAGTCAGACTTTATTTTTTGGGGCTCCAAAATCACTGCAGATGGTAATTGCAGCCATGAAATTCAAAGACCCTTACTCCTCAGAAGAAAAGTTATGAGCAACCTAGATAGCATATTCAAAAGCAGAGACATTACTTTGCCGACTAAGGTCCGTCTAGTCAAGGCTATGGTTTTTCTGGTGGTCATGTATGGATGTGAGAGTTGGACTGTGAAGAAGGCTGAGTGCCGAAGAATTGATGCTTTTGAACTGTGGTGTTGGAGAAGATCCAACCAGTCCATTCTGAAGGAGATCAGCCCTGGGATTTCTTTGGAAGGAATGATGCTAAAGCTGAAACTCCAGTACTTTGGCCACCTCATGCAAAGAGTTGACTCATTGGAGAAGACTTTGATGCTGGGAGGGATTGGGGGCAGGAGGAGAAAGGGATGACAGAGGATGAGATGGCTGGATGGCATCACTGACTCTATGGACGTGAGTCTGAGTGAACTCCAGGAGTTGGTGATGGACAGGGAGGCCTGGCATGCTGCGATTCATGGGGTCACAAAGAGTCGCACACGACTGAGCGACTGAACTGAACTGAACTGAGAGCCACTTGGGAAGCCCAATAAAGACTACAAACATCTCTGTATCAAGGTCCACTTAGTTCTTGGGACATGAATGTCACCCGCAGTGCATAACCAGGAAGCTCAGATGTGGGCTAGAGTGCCTCCTACTGTGTCTTTCTCTGAATTTGGTTGGTGGAAGACAAAGTCAGTGCTAATCTATGGATACATTTCTTTTTCATGCAGGCACTGCCTTTACTCAGCCTTGGCGTCCTGCAGCAGAGGTCTGGGCTGTAACAGAGTGGGTCTTATTTTTTATGAAGTTCATGAACTTTGAAGGAAGGAACTTGGAAAAAAAAGGTCTTATTACCTCAGGAATGAAGATTCATGCTTCTTTTAATGCCAGATATTGGCGTGGCCTTACTTGTTAGAGATACAAATAATCTGGGTGAAAAATTGCAACAAAGTGGCAAGGAGAAAATAGGATGGCTTCTTGGAGTAAAGCAGGTTGGGTGGGGGAGAAAAGGTCAGTGAAATGTCAACCTAAAGTGGAGAGATGCTGAGGAAAGGCATGCAGATTTAAATTATGGTCAGACATTTGTATAGACTGACTTTGTGACAAGACTCTGCCATAGACGCTTCCAGAATCTGGGATAATGGGAAGAACATGATCTCTGGATTCAGATGAATTTGGCTTTAAATTTCAATTTGGCTACTTACTATAAGCTGCATGACCCATACCTTCCCCAAATCTCTTGAGCTTCAGTTTCCAAATCTGTACAATGTAGAAAATAAAAAATAAAAAGATTTACCTGGCAAGATTGTTGAGGGGATTGGATGAGACACTGCAGGATAAGTGTCAGGCACTGTGTTCATAAAGAGAAATGTGGTACAAAGCTTCTGAATTCACACTACTACTATTATTATTGTTAATTTTTGCTGCAAAAAGATTTATTGTTTGTATTTGGTCCAAGTCTTCGGATAGGGCTTCAGGATAGTTAAAAAGCAGCCCACTGGCTGCAGAGTGTCAGGTGGTTGCATTGACACCAGAGGGGGCTTCTCAAAGGCTGCTGGGCTCCAGAGCCTCCTGGTGCTGCTTGAGGGCGAGCCTTTGCAAGAGATAATTACCCAGCCCTACCTAGGGGTCAGCCAATTCACAGAAGAAGTGGCCCATGCCCTCCAAAGTCATATCATTGTGGTGGAAATAGAAGCCCAGAGAGAGGTAGTGTAGGAGGCTTGCAGATGCAGGTTGACTGGGAGGTCAATGGCAGCTTCCTCCTGAAGGGAATAATTCTGATGAATGTGGGATCATGTGGTTGATCAGCAATAAGAAATTAATCTCAAAAAATGGTGTGAGCTTGTCCCAGAGTCTGAGGCTGGCTGAGTGGTTGGTTCCGAAGGTTTGATAGGAAAAAAGTTTGCAAGTGGTTAGAGCCTGGAGGAGGGAACTTCCCTGGGTCTTTTCTGTCCAAACACCATTGAAGCAAGAGACAGATCCACAGCATCATCAAGCATAGTGCTCACAGTCACATTTTTTAATGAAATATATCTTTAAATTATACAGGGCAGTGGTTCCCACGAGTTAATCATTAACTGACCGGGAGGCTGACTGCTGCGCTGAAGTTTACCTCTGCAGAGAGTCCTTGGAGGAGTGCTGGATGTCAGGGCCCATGCTAGCTCGGTGTTTTCCAAACTTCTCTGTTGATGGGAATCTCCTGTGCATGCTTGTTAAACTTTACAAGTTCTTGGCTTCATCCCAGACCCACTGAGTAAGAAGCTCTAGGGGGCCCAGGAAGCTGTTTCACCTGTTTGTTTTTTATGACTGGACTAGGTCTTCATTGCTGTTACTTGGGTTTTCTCTAGTTGTGGCCAGTGGGGTGACTCTCTGATTTCAGTGCATAGTTCAGTTCCGTCCAGGTGCTCAGTCACGTCTGACTCTTTGCGACCCCATGGACTACAGCACGCCAGGCCTCCCTGTCCATCACCAAGTCCTGGAGTTTACTCAGACTCATGTCCATTGAGTCGGTGATGCCATCCAACCATCTCATCCTCTGATGTCCCCTTTTCCTCTGGCCCTCAATCTTTCCCAGCATCAGGGTCTTTTCAAATGAGTCAGTTCTTCACATCAGGTGGCCAAAGTATTGGAGTTTCCGCTTCAGCATCAGTCCTTCCAGTGAATATTCAGGACTGATTTCCTTTAGGATGGACTGGTTGGATCTCCTTGCAGTCCAAGGGATTCTCAAGAGTCTTCTCCAACACCACAATTCAAAAGCATCATTCTTTGGCGCTCAGCTTTCTTTATAGTCCAACTCTCACATCTATACATGACCACCAGAAAAACCATAGCCTTGACTAGATGGACCTTCGTTGACAAAGTAATGTCTCTGCTTTTCAATATGCTATCTAGGTTGGACGTAACTTTCCTTCCAAGGAGTAAGCGTCTTTTAATTTCATGGCTGCAGTCATCATCTGCAGTGATTTGGGAGCCCAGGAAAGCAAAGTCTGACACTGTTTCCACTGTTTCCCCAACTATCTGCCATGAAGTAATGGGACCAGATGCCATGATCTTAGTTTTCTGAATGTTGAGCTTTAAGCCAACTTTTTCACTCTCCTCTTTCACTTTCATCAAGAAGCTCTTTAGTTCCTCTTCACTTTCTACCACAAGGGTGGTGTCATCTGTATATCTGAGGTTATTAATATTTCTCCTGGCTCTCTTTATTCCAGCTTGTACTTCCTCCAACCCAGCATTTCTCATGATGTACTCTGCATATAAGTTAAATAAGCAGGGTGATAATATACAGACTTGATGTACTCCTTTTCCTATTTGGAACTAGTCTGTTGTTCCATGTCCAGTTCTAACTGTTGCTTCCTGACCTGCATATAGGTTTCTCAAGAGGCAGGTCAGGTGCATGAATGCAATTGTGCAGTAGCTGAGCATTCTTTGGCATTGTCTTTTTTCAGGATTGGAATGAAAACTGACCTTTTCCAGTCCTGTGGCCACTGCTGAGTTTTCCCAATTTGCTGGCATACTGAGTGCAACACTTTCAGAACATCATCTTTTAGGATTTGAAATATTTCAACTGGAATTCCATTACTTCCACTAGCTTTGTTCATAGTGATGCTTCCTAAGGCCCACTTGACTTCCCATTCCAGGATGTCTGGCTCTAGTTGAGTGACCACAATATCGTGATTATCTGGATTGTGAAGATCTTTTTTGTATAGTACTTCTGTCTATTCTTAACACCTCTTCTTAATATCTTCTGCTCCTGTTAGGTCCATACCATTTCTGTCCTTTATTGAGCCCATCTTTGCATGAAATGTTCCCTTGGTGTCTATAATTTCCTTGAAGAAATCTCTAGTCTTTCCCATTCTATTATTTTCCTCTATTTCTTTGCATTGATCACTGAGGAAGGCTTTCTTATCTCTTCTTTCTATTCTTTGGAACTCTGCATTCAGATGCTGATATCTTTCCTTTTCTCCTTTGCCTTTCACTTCTCTTTCACAGCTATTTGTAAGGCCTCATTAGACAACCACTTTTCCTTTTTCCATTTCTTGTTTTTGGGGATGGTCTTGATCACTGCCTCCTCTACAATGTCATGAACCTCTGTCCATAGTTCTTCAGGCACTCTATCTATCAGATCTAATCCCTTGAATATATTTGTCACTTCTACTGTATAATCATAAGGGATATGAGTTAGGTCATACCTGAATGGCATAGTGGTTTTCCCTACTTTCTTCAATTTCAGTCTGAATTTTGCAATAAGGAGTTCATGATCTGAGCCAGAATGAGCTCCCAGTCTTGTTTTTGCTGACTGTATAGAGCTTCTCCATCTTTGGCTGAAAAGAATATAATCAATCTGATTTCAGTGTTGACCATCTGGTGATGTCCATGTTTAGAGTCTTCTCTTATGTTGTTGGAGGAAGGTGTTTGCTTTGACCAGTGCATTTTCTTGGCAAAGCTCTGTTAGTCTTTGCCCTACTTCATTCCGCATTCCAAGGCCAAATTTGCCTGTTACTCCAGGTGTTTCCTTTCTTCCTACTTTTGCATTCCAGTCCCCTATAATGAAAAGAACATCTTTTTTGGGTGTTGGTTCCAGAAGGTCTTGTAGGTCTTAATAGAACCGTTCAACTTCAGCTTCTTCAGCATTACTGTTTGCGGCATGGTGGTGGTTTAGTTGCTCAGTTGTGTCCGACTTTTTGCACTCCCATGGACTATAGCCCGGCCGGGCTCCTCTTCTATGGGAGTCTCCAGGCAAAAATACTGGTGTGAGTTGCCATTTCCTTCTCCAGGGGATATTTCTGACCCACGAATTGAACCCAGGTCTCCTGCATTGCACGTGAATAATCTTTACCGATGGAGCTATGTGGGAAGCAAGAATACTGGAGTGGGTTGCCACGTCCTCCTCCAGGGGATCTTTCCAACCCAGGGGTTAAACCCTTGTCTCCTATGCCTCCTGCATTCGTAGGCAGATTCTTCACTACTGAACCACCAGGGAAACGTAGTCAGGGAATAGACTTAAATTACTATTGAATGGTTTGCCTTGGAAGCGAACAGAAATTATTCTGTTCGTTTTTGAGATTGTATCCAAGTATGGCATTTCAGACTCTTTTGTTGACCATGATGGCTACTCCATTTCTTCCAAGGAATCCTTGCCTGCAGTATCAGATATAATGGTCATCTGAGTTAAATTCACCCATTCCAGTCCATTTTAGTTCACTGATCCCTACAATGTCAACATTCACTCTTGCCATCGCCTATTTGACCACTCCCAATTACCCTTGATTCATGGACCTAAGATGCAGTGTGTAAGCCTCTCATTATGGTGGATTCTCGTTGTGGAGTGTGGGGCCCTAGGACATGCAGGCTTCCGTAGTTACACCACACGTGGCACACAGGCTTAGTTGCCTTGTGGCGTGTGGGATCTTCTTGGATGAGGGACTGAACCCATATCCCCTGAATTGGCAGGCAATTTCTTAACCACTGGACCACCAGGGAAACCCAGGAAGTTGTGTTTTTAACAAGAATCCCAGACAAGTCTTGTTATCAGAGAATTTGGGGAAACACCAGCAACCTTAGTCATACCATTCATTTATTAGTGATAACAAGGTAGTTTTAGAGTACATTAAAAAAATTTAAAGTAAATTTACTACAAAGATGATCTCCAAGATTCAGAGTTATTTAAAAAGGATCTTCTGACTGATCTTTTGGGGAAGAATGTATCGTTACGCTTTTAGGAGAAAGATGCTCTTTCATTCCTCCCTACTTTGGCTGCTCCAGTTCTCTCTGAAATTCTCTCTACCTTGTCTACCTGCCAAACCCCGCTCCTTTTTCAAGGTTCAATTCAACAATCACACTCTCTAAAAAGCTCCCATGATTCTCTCAGTTGAGTCAGATGCTTCGTCCTCTCTGTGCCCTTTGTGCCTTAGTGTTACATCATTTACAAGGTGAATCACATTGTTTCATGGGTTTGTTTTTGTTTCTTTCCACACTAACTTTTGCATATAAAAATTAAGAGGGTGGGTTCTGATATCAAAAGTGTCTCAATTTGAATCTCTCTGAAGGATTCCAGCAGACAAAACAGAAGGAATCACCTTGAACTGGGTGTTGGAAGATGAGCAAGAGTTGCCCAGGTGGAGAAAGGAGATTTTCAGTGAACAGCAAGTGCAAAAGTATGGAGGTCACAGAAAAGCACACTTTCCCTATCTTGAACCATTTTTAATGAGAAACTTAGTTTTTGCAATAATACATTTTAAGATCTTAAAATTTTTCCATTAGGTCACTTTTGGTGTCTTTTCATTAGACTTTATTTATAAAGGCCATAAAAAGAACTATTCTGAAATAGTAATTCTGAAAATAGTTTTAAATCGTCAAGTCAGAGTCTGGGTTAGTCCTCAGACACTCCATACACTGTATGATTTTGCAAAGCACCATATAACACTGTGTGTGAAAGGCTTTGGTTGCAAATATGCCTGGTTCAGATCATGTCTCTTCCACTTATCACTGGGTGGCTTTGAGCAAGTTATTTACCTTTTATGAGTTTCTCAAGTATAAAATAGAAAATTAATTCTCTTTCCCTCTACTCTCTCAGAGTAGAAAGGATCAGTTAATAAATAGATAAAATACTTAGATAGATTTTAAAATAATCTTGATAGACCAGCTGCTGCTGCTGCTGCTAAGTCGCTTCAGTCATGCCCGACTCTGTGTGACCCCATAGACGGCAGCTCACCAGGCTCCACCATCCCTGGGATTCTCCAGGCAAGAACACTGGAGTGAGTTGCCATTTCCTTCTCCAATGCATGAAAGTCAAAAGTGAAAGTGAAGTCTCTCAGTTGTGTCCAACTCTTCAGTGGGCTAATATTACTTACAAGAAATTTTTTAAAAAGTCAAGTCCAGAATTTAAGATTATATACACAATGGAACTACTGGCTTCAGGAAAATTAGTGCAGTAGCAGCTCACATCAGAAACACTAGGAAAAATTTTTAGAAGTCAAGTTCAGTTGGTTCCAACAGGGTGCTGGGGCACTAAAAATGTGCCTTTTACTTTGGCATTGTAACTAGGTTGGCAAACAACTGTTAGCTGTGTAATTCCAAGTGTTGTTGGGGAAGAAGGGATCAGGACCCCTCATGCACTGTTGGAGAGAGGGTAGACTTATGTAGTCATTCTATAGAACAATCTGGCACAACTTGAGCAAATTAAGTTTGTATACGCCCATGATCCAACAGCTTCACTCTTGGTTTCTGGCGAATTCTCTAGACTGGTTCACCCAACTTCCTTCTGCCTCACTTAGAAGTTGATTTCCTAGGGGAAAGAAATGCAAAAATCTGTATCTTCCATATGCCCTTATTGTTCAGGTTCCATTAATGACCTAGCTTCCTCCAAGGAAAGCATGTATGTGATATTTTTATTATATATATGTATCTGATATTATATATACTATTTGGAAGGTGAGAGTGATTATCACAAGACAGAGGTCTTTTTTCTGCTGTGTCTGTTATTTTTGTTGGTAAGTGTGATCACAAAGACTTTTAAATAGCAGCAGTTCATTTTTCAGTTCATTTTTCAGTAGAGGGTCTGATATCTGGTCCTAATATGTGAATGTCAAGAAACTGGGCAATCGAAATCCCTAGTTTCAGAGAGGTCATGTTGGTTTCTAGGTCCTTTGGCCCCGTTGCTCCCTGGTGGGCCAGTTCTGCTGTGTAGTTCCAGGTGTCATTCTGGGAAGCTCAGCATAAATTTTTCTTTCTTCCAATTATTTAATGATAAGAATTCTCTCTGTTATATAAATATATATATATAATAGTTATATATATCAATATTTATAAATATATATAATTATATATAAAATTTATATAATATAATATTATAAGTATATATATATATACACACTTGGGTTCATGGGAAATAGATGGGGAAAGAGTGGAAACAGTGTCAGACTTTATTTTTTTGGGCTCCAAAATCACTGCAGAGGGTGATTGCAGCCATGAAATTAAAAGATGCTTACTCCTTGGAAGGAAAGTTATGACCAACCTAGATAGCATATTGAAAAGCAGAGACATTACTTTGCCAACAAAGGTCTGTCTAGTCAAGGCTATGGTTTTTCCAATAGTCATGTATTGGATGTGAGAGTTGGACTGTGAAGAAAGCTGAGCACTAAAGAATTGATGTTTTTGAACTATGGTGTTGGAGAAGACTCTTGAGAATCCCTTGGACTGCAAGGAGATCCAACCAGTCCATTCTAAAGGAGATCAGTCCTGAGAGTTCTTTGGAAGGAATGATGCTAAAGCTGAAATTCCAGTATTTGGCCACCTCATGTAAAGAGCTGACTCATTTGAAAAGACCCTGATGCTGGGAGGCATTGGGGGCAGGAGGAGAAGGGGATGACCGAGAATGAGATGGCTGGATGCCATCACGGGCTCAATGGACGTGAGTCTGAGTGAACTCTGGGAGTTGGTGATGGACAGGGAGGTGTGGTGTGCTGAGATTCATGGGGTCGCAAAGAGTTGAACATGACTGAGTGACTGAACTGAACTGAAACAAGTTCAGGGAGATTCTGGTAAGTAAAACTGTTCCAAGAGAATTTCTCTTAAATGGGACATGAATGAGGTGCTCATCACAATAGTATATGTTTATCATCATTGAGGAGATCGATTTAGAGAATGAGTTGGATATACACTCAGGAATACTATACAGCAATTAGAGTCAAGAAAATGATGGTCTACATGGTAATGTAGACAGATCTTTACAAGAACCATTACTTTTTTAGAAAAAGAAAATGAAGTCTCTAGCATAATGCCATATAGGCAAATAGAAAGACACATGCATAAAAAGCAACTACATGGTTGACAGTGACATAAATCTTCATCTCATCTTTCTCATATTAGAATGAGTGCCTAATCAGGAAAGAGACATAAATGTCAGGAATGCTGACAATGAGGATAAAGAAACAGGGAGTCTTGCACGTAGTGACCCATGGACTTAGAATGATGTTTGCACCTGAGATGGGGAAAAGAAAAGAACCAATGTCATTTATCACAAAAGAAAATCTACCACATCTATGCTGCTGCTGCTAAGTCACTTCAGTTGTGTCCAGCTCTGTGCGACCCCATAGACGGCAGCCCGCCAGGCTCCCCCATCCCTGGGATTCTTCAGGCAAGAACACTGGAGTGGGGTGCCATTTCCTTCTCCAATGCATGAAAATGAAAAGTGAAAGTGAAGTCACCACATCTATACAGTAGTATAAATGTTTCTGTGCTATACATGAAGAAGGACAATGATAAAAACAAATACCTATAAGGTGAGAGAGAGGAAGGTAAGAGATCACACATGGGTTTCAAGAGCGATAATTGAAGATCATGGGGTTATTCAGTCTGGAGGAGAACAGAGAGGGAGGTAGGGTGACCAACCAACTTGGTTTACCTGGAAGTTTCCCAATTTTAGCACTGAAAGTCTTGTATCCCAGGAAACCCTTGAGTCCTGGGCAAACTAGAATAGTTGGTCACCCTAAGGAGACATCACTGGCGTCTCCAGCTATCTGAAGCACTTTCCCAGAGAAATAGAGAAAGTAAAGGTATGATTCTCTACCTTCAGAGGGCAGACTTTAGACCACTGGTAAGAACAAAGAGTAAGGAAATTCCTGGCTCAATTCATGGAGAACTTTCTAACAGCCAACTGTGAACCAATGAGCAGTTACTGCTCCTGACCACTACCATTCAATGGATTCCCGGTTACTGTGTCCAAGCTTGTTCTACTCACTGCATAACAGGTCAATAAGTTAGGACACTGAGGTGTCAGGGCAAGAAATAATGACTTTATTTGGAAAACTGGGAGTCAGAGAAGATGGCAGACTAACATCTTAGAGAACCATCTCACCCAAGTCAGAATCAAGGCTTTTTTTTTTTTACACTGATTGGGAAGGGGGTGTCACTGGTTATTTCAAACTTCTTGGTGTTGGAATCCTTTGTTCTTGCAGCTGTCGATGTAGGGCAGATGACGATGTTTCTGTAAACCTCCAACAAGACAAATGTTATTCTCTGTTCTGCAGCTTTCAATCTTTAAATGAATGGAAAAGTATTGTATCCTTCGATGTCAGAACCTTGACAATAAACTATCCTGTATATTTTGGGCTATAGACGACATTCCAAATTTGACAAAAAAGTTAAAGAATACAAAGATTACAATAAAGAAACAGATCCAATATGGAATAAGATCTCTTCTTCCCTATTACACTTCGAGGTACATAATAATCTCATTCAATCTTCAAAGTACTGCACTGAACTAATGATGAAATAAAATAACATTCCCAAGGTCAGACAATTAGGGTTTTAAACTTCGGGCTGTCTGACACCAAGAAGTCCAGGCTCTTAACTAATACCTTTTAAGATAATCTTAAGCATTTTTTTTTTCTATTCCAAGATAGTAAAATGAAGTCTTCTGCAGTGTGTTACAGACTAACAATTCTTAGGAGTTCAAAGGTGAACTCCTAAGAAAGCTGGTCTAGTCTGGGACTAATTGTGACTTGATATGGAAAACACTTAGTTGCCCTAACAAGTCTAGCAGTGGACACCATCCTGAGAGTCTGCCTCTGCCTGGAACTCTCAAGGACACTTGATAAGGAAAGAGCTCTGAAGAGGTTTACCATGTGCTAACTTCCTCAGCCCAGCACAATCCCTCCTGTTGTTGAAACTAAAAGACAAAACAAAACAAAACAAAAAACCAAGTGCAGTTTCTGTTTCTGCTTGCAGAGTGGCTAACCAGGATCATTATAAGTGGGCTTAATAATAATAATAACAGGTACCATTTTTTTGTACATGTACTATGTGCTAAGCATGGTACAAAGCGCTTCACACATACCCAGAGCTTATCACCAAAATATGGTAGTGAGTCAATAAATATTTTATGAGCAAATTAATTTTCTTGTTTAATTTTCTCCTATACAGCTATACCTAGAGACTCCACAAGTCCTCATGGCAGCTCCTATTATTAGGCCCACTAAATATATGAGGACCCTGAGACTCAAGAAATCATATTGCTGTGATTATATTCTTTTATCTACTACTGTAGTAAAGATAGTAAGCTAGAGATATGTGGATTTAACAGACTCAGCAAACCAGGTCACACACATTATTTTCTTGTATAATTGGTAAAGCCCAGTTTTTGCATGTTTTAATGTTACTAATCATTACATTTCTCCTTTAGTTTTCAACACATTGTTCTTGTCAGTGGAGGTATTTCAAAGTTTTGCTCTCATTTTTCTCCTTTATTCAGTTTTGGCTAGAGATACTTTAAAATTGATTGTATCATCTGACATAATTTTCTAGATCCTTGTCTGAATTCAAGGAAAACCTGGAGCTCGTATTAACAACTGTGATGTCTAGGCCAGTCTCTTGGGATTCTGCTTCAAAATCTGTGATAGCATCTGTCACATTGTATAATCTGTCATGTAGTATAATTAGCTATTTACTCTGCAATGAGCTTCTCATGGGAAAGCATAAAGAAAGGGCTCAACAGTTATTTATTGAATGGATGGATGTATTTAATGAGCTTATCTTATGAATCTTTATCAAGTAATTTGTATAACTGTTAATCAGGAAAGCAAAGAAGTGATGACAGCCTTCTCCCTGCAGACTAATCTTGATATATTCATTAACACATAAATTTAACCAACTAAAATTTGTCTAAATAGCATTATCTTTCTGCTAATGTTTTTCTTGTTTCAGATGGACCTTATACACGGTTTGTTAAATACTTGAATGGGAGAGAGAGTTTGGGAGATTGATGATTTGAAAAACTATGCATTACTATAACCCAATGATCACGTCTTTGCTTTAAAATGCTCCTAAATTTTGCTAATAATCAGTTACAAGTTAATTTTCCGATGGTCTTAAATTCACCTTCAACTGCCTTTTGAAAAACTAACACTTGTATCTATCTCCTGTCTGTGGCATTTCTCTAACTCTCCAGTATTTTAGAAATTCCTCAAAATACTGCTAATATTTCAACTTAGGAGCATAATTCTCTTGAATTGGATTGGCTGAGTAACTTAGATGTGTTGGTTAAGCACTCATTCATTTATTCCTTCAGTTTTACTGCCTTTGTTGAGTATTTGCAGTCTGCCAAATTTGTGCAAGATACCTGGGATGTGGCAATGAGTGAGATAGCATTCTCTCAGTTGAGGCAGGACTTACAAAATTTAAAAGGCAATTATGCTAAAATGGAGGTAACCTCAGACTACTTACAAGAGAACAGAGAAGAGCTTCTACATTAGGGTGATGTCAGAAGAATCTTCTGGAAAAGCAGATTCTTAAGCTGGGGCTCAATGGACCTGGTCAGGCAGGGATGTAGGGGAGGGGCATTTTAGGCAGGGGCGGAGCATTTTCCAAGCCTGGAGACAGGCAGAAATTAAGGGGCAACCGAGGACTAGAATTTGCAGGAATCTGGGACCTTTATTTCCAAGACCCAATGTAGGATCTCTTAGACCAGGTAATCATTCAGTGATCATCCCCCTGTCCTCTACTTGGACACCAGGGGAGGGAAATTCCAGGCTCATGAGGCAACTAACTCCCTACCCCTAACAATAGATTGGCATGATATTGGGAATTGTGTGGAAACAATGTTATTCTGACCAATGAGCTGGCAGATGTAAACAGATGCCCATGGGGCTGATGGGAGAAAATGAGAAATTTTACAAATTGGACTCTGAGGAAGCCCCTATTCGTGTAAGCCTTATTGCAAGCTCGTGCCTTATAACAAGCTCGTGCCTTATATAATCACACTCATTAGTGTCGTGTGCTCCTTATCCCTCTCACAAAGCCTTCTGGAAAGCTAGGATTTATATTCACCCATGGCTGCTCTGTCTGTAACCAAGAAGCTTTGCTTTTGACTCCTGCAGATGTTTCCATTTAAATAAAAATGAAATTGAAATCAAATGCTGCATTTGAAGCTGCTTTGCACCCTTTGTATTTGCTAATCAGCCTTCTCATTATTTAACCTCAGAAATCGGAGCCTCTGAAACTGATAACTGCATACGTGCCATCTATATGCAGTTACTGACTCTATTTATTTCTGAGCTCCCCTGTGAAACTGTCCTGCATGACTGTTTAATAGAGAAATAAGAGTTGCTCAGTGTGGACTCCAAACCGTGTGCATAGGAATCACTGGGAAATTTACTAAAAACGAACACTCCCTAGACCCCACACAGACTTTCTGATTCAGCAGTTCTAGAGTTGAGGTTTAGGGATCAGTATTTTAAACAATCTCTGGTTGATTCCTGTGAATATTCACCTATTATGTGCATTTACTCCCAGCAATGGCTGTGTACCATCGCTTGGGGTTCAAAGTTGAATAAGACACATTTCCTGCTACCAAGCTACAGTCTGGTGACTGTGAGACAAATGAACACCCCCATTTCATTCAGACTGATTAGTTCAAGGATGGAACACACACAGCATAAGTGGTGACCAAATGTGAGGCCTTGGTTTGGTGGTGGGTAAAGGATGCAACATGGCTTTTTAATTTTTTTGCTATTAGTGAAAAAAATAAAGGATCGCAAATATTTTTTAAACAAAATTAAGTCTGAGTTTAGATTTTCCCATATTATTAAAAAATTTTTTATTATGAAAACTTTCCTACATACACAATGTGTATGAAAGTAAAAGTGTTCGTTGATCAGTCATGTCTGACTCTTTGTGACCCCATGAACTGTAGCCCAACCTACTCCTCTGTCCATGGGATTCTCCAGACAAAAATATTAGAGTGGATTACCATGCCCTCCTCCAGGGAAATCTTTCGTACTTAGGAATCAAACCCAGGTCTCCTGCATTGCATGCAGATTCTTTACTGTGTGAGCCACCAGGGAAGTCCAAAATGGTGAGAAAATAATAATAATGGTACAAGAATAGTACTGTGTAGCCTATCTTCCCAAGCCAGGGACTGAACCTGGGTCTCCCACACTGCAGGCAGATACTTTACCATCTGAGCCACCAGGGAAGCCCATAATATAGTACAATAATGTAATAAACTACATATAACCAGTATGCATGTTTGTGTATATACGTATGTATGTGTATATACACAAGGACTTCCAGTGTGAGAGACCTGGGTTCGATCCCTGGGTTGGGAAGATTCCCTGGAGAAGGAAATGGCAACCCACTCCAGTACTTCTTGTCTTGAAAATCCCATGGATGGAGGAGCTTGGTGCAGGCTACTATCCATGGGGTTGCAAAGAGTCGGGCACGACTGAGCAACTTCACTTTCTCTTATGTGTATATATATATAAAACATCAGTATTTTGCCTCTCTTGTTTCATCACTTGCCCACCTACCCCATTCCATCCAATTGTTTGCTTTTTCTAATCCCAAATCTCATGTCATTTCACTTATGAATAGTCCAGGGTATGTCTCAGACTTAATACATATTTTGTTAAAAAAATATTTGCAATCCTTGATTTTTTTCACTAATAGCAAAAATAAAAACAAAAACAAAAAAAACCATGTTGCATCCTTCACCCACCACCAACATGGACACTTTCTGGGCTAGCCGCAGGGCTATCATCATACCTAAAGAAATTCACTATTATGCCTTGGTGTAGTACTTAGATTTCTCTAATTATCCCAAGAATGTGAGGCACTGTTGTTCATATCAAGATATAAATAAAAATCCACGCATATTGCAATCAGTTGTATTTCTTAAGTCTCATCTAAACTACAACAGCCCTTTTCCCCTGGTGTCTTTCCCTGATTCTGCCCCTTTTATGCTGTTTTTCTTATTGAAGAAACCAGGTCTTATAGAAAATCCTACATTCTGAATGTGTCTGTTTGCATCATTGTAGTGTCATTTAACTGATTTCTGTGTCCTTTCCATTTATAGTAAGCCAGAAGCTAGTTAAGTCTTGAGGAGATTCAAGTCCAGGGTTTTTCCCCAAGAGCATTTCATTGCTGGCACTTTATACTTCATGCTGTGTCACATTAGGAGGCACAGAAAGTCTGATTGCACCATTTTTATGATGCTAATTTAATCAAAAATTTCAGGTAGAAACAGTCTAATATCTCTATCCCAAGATTTCCTTTAGACTTTCAGCTAATGGTTTCATCTACAGACAATCTTTGCTTAAACCAATTATTTTGTTAGGAGTTGAAGATGGGCACTTTTTCTAGTTCTCTTTTCCTTTCTTATGTATTGGCTGGAATTCTTCTGTATGGACCCATTGTGCTGACAAATCATGAATATCTGTTTACTCTGAATACTTTTTCATGGAGGAAAGGCAGGGTAAATGATCCGGTCCCTTTAATAGTGGTGAACACTGAGTGCTGAGGTTATTTATTCTTCTACGGGTATCACTTTGAGCACATGGGTTCTATATGCAGCATATTTTAATACATTTGCCATGGGTCCTTTTATCATATCTTCAACACTCTTTGATAGCTTCCCTCCATTCCGGTACAAGAAGTCTCTGGAAATTCTTTGGTCCAGATCATCACCATCCTCTCTTCAGAGGAGTCCATGTTCCTTTTGGAGAGGAATGGTCTTCAGGAGCCACAATTTGGGTGCTAGGGCTGCTCACTGCCATGAAGCTGTAATTGCTTCTAAGCACTTTTAGTGGGCAAAGCTAAAAAAAAAAATCTATTTAAAAAACTATATTCATGCTAATCACTGACAATCCAAATATAGTAATATAAAGTCTAACGTTATTGAATTATACTTGTTTCTCTTTTCCCATACACTAAAAATCTTGGTTCCTGAAGAAATTAGCATAAATACTTTGATATATCAGAATATATTTCTTTGTGGACAGGAAAATAAACAAACACACAAAAAAACATTTGATATGATTCAATCTTCTCAAGTGTATAAAGAAGACTTGTTTTCTCTTTTCACTTTCACCTACTTGCATTCTGCTACCGTATAATTTTTTGAGTGGGAGTCAAAGCAGTGAAGTTTCAGCTGGCAGCATGCTGGCTACCATTTGTTGGGTGCTTATTATGTGGTGGGAAAAATTTAAATGGGTGTGTTTACATGATTAACTCAAGTAATCCTTATGCCAGCTCCATGAGATAGGTACTATTATTAGTCCCATGTTACAAGTGGGGAAGCCAAGGAAACAAGGCACTTAATAACTTGCTCAAGATCACACCAGTGGCGAATGGTAGAGTGGACTTTGAATTGTTGCTGTTGGGCTGCAGAGTCCCTACTCTTACCCATGAGAAACTGCCTCTCTGAAGCCACCTGCTCTAGGTCATAGTAAACAAAGAGCTTGGGAAATGTAATTCCCACGGTTCTCCCATCCACACTCACCTGTTTTTTCTCCTTAAGTTTCACCTTTAGTGACTGTTTCAGTTTCACTGACACTAGCCCATTCTGTGCTCTCTGCTACATCTTTGGAGACAGTAGATATTTCATAAATACTTTCAGATTTGTTTGCAAATCAGTAACTCTGAAGAACAATCTGATTCATATGAGAACAGGAAAGAAAATCTATTTTGGTTGTGATTTTTAGGAAACCAGAGTATTCCAGTTTGAATGTAAGCTTTGTGTTGTCGGGTTTTTTTTGAGAACAAGTACACATTCCAGCACTAAAATATTCTTGTGCCCTACAAATCCCCTATGGCCTTATTAAACCTTAGAATTAAGGCTGGGTGGCACAGTGAAAAGTGCCTGGAAGACTGGGGTTCTCATCTTCACATAAAACAAGCTGGGTGGAGCCCATTATAGGCACTGACCACAAGGAATGCCCTGTGGCTGGAGGCTTCGGGGCCCGAGCTGCAGAAAGGGAGAGCGTGCACTCAGCGCGTCTTCATGTGGTAGAGCTTGAGTGATAGTGAGGGTCCCAGAATCTTTGCCAAGAAGGAAGAGTGGAGCATTGAGCCATCTTGTTAAGGCAAAGACAGTGTTGAGAAAATCACAGGCAAAGTCGGGAAAAATTCAGTAGCAGGATAGAGTCAGGTGCAAGCGATGGGCAAGGGGGACCGCTCTGGACTAAGGCGGTGGATGAAAGAAGGAAATGTGCTGGTCTCCTTTATGCGGTGTGTAGTATGGATTTCCAAGGTGGCTCCGGCTGTTTAAAACCTTGCCACTCAAAACATAACTCACAGATCCTGACCACTGGCTCAGCTCAAACCTACTGGGTCAGAATCTCCTTCCAAACAAGATTGCCAGGTAGGTTAAGGAGCACAGAGTTGAAGGAGCAGAGGTCTGATGGACTTTGACAATGGCAGCAGTGCAGCGGGGAAGTCCATTTCCCTCTCTGGGCCTCCAACTTTTCATTTTAAAAACAGGTTACATTTAAGCTTTCAAAATATTTTTTTAAAATTGAAATCTCACTCACTCCTGCTCTGTATCACTGACGCTGTCTTCCCCCCTACACAGTCAGAGCCCAGCATGAAGAGGCTGAAGTGCTCTGGTGCCGCTGTTGGTGATGGAGCTCCTTGAGCTGTCAAGCGTCACACACATGGCCCACAGGCCAAGCTGGACCACACAGAGGTAACTTTCCACTGGGATAGATAAACTGCTTCCTGATCAGCTTTTGAGGGGCCCCATGATATGACTCAGAGGGGAGGGGAGTTAGCTTCTTATGGAGTAAACCCTGATCAACGGGAAAGGGAGACCAGGAGGACCAAGGCAGATTCATTTCTCTCTTTCCTCCTGTCTGCTGAGTTGCAGCATCTGCTTGAAAATTCTCTGGAATATCATAGTGGCTAAAGGGATAAACACGCCTTTGCAGAATCAGCATCTCTTTGTAGCTCACCCTGAAGAGTGCAATACTGGCAACGTACAAATCACACATTGCTTTCATTTCTGCTTTTCTCCCTCACCTTGGCCTCCCTTGGCTTCCACCTCCAACTAGATGTCCCAGCACTTTAATCCTTGCCTCAGACTGCTTTATAGACGATAAAGACAAAAATCAAGTGTTAAATACATCATGTTGTTTAACTGGGGAAAGTACTGTCATCTCATTTTATAGACTATAGACAAATGATATGCATGAGCTGTCCAAGGCCATGTGACGAGGGAGTGCCAGAGCTGGATCTCTATCCTAAGACTATTGGCCCCAAGTCCATGTACTTCAGATAATGAACTGAGATTTATGGGACATAACATGCCAGTTTTTCCACTGTATTCTTAACAACCATTCTTAGGAGTACGGATCATTGCCCTCAATTTACAGATGGGGAAACCAAGGTATAGAAAGTTATTGGATTTGCCTGAGATCACACAGCAAGTAAGTGGGAGAATTAAGACTTAGTTTGAGTTCAGCTTAATTATGGAGCAGCTAACAAATAATTCCTGGTGCCCATGTGCCTGTGTGTAAAGGGCTTTGTAGCCATGTTACTGTCAGAGCTAAGGCTGATTAGAAAATGTGAAAATCACTGCAACAGACATCTTTCTAAACCCTCAGCAAAAAGACTTAAAATCATTTTTAAACAAATTTTTCTCACGGCTATGACTGTCATTTTACCAAATTGTTTCCAAAAGAGTTCTTTATGGTCATGGAAGAATGAAGTGTGTCCTTCAGCCCTGCTTAAAAAGACAAACAACTGATTTCTCAAAATACAACAGTTCAAACCAATGGAATGGATTTTGATGTATAGACTTCAAATCAACACCAATCTATTTGCAGGGTCATCTTTAGCCACCCTGTCCCTTCTCTATGAATGGTGCAGAATTACCCAAACATTCACTTGGCATATCATTGGTGGGGCAGGGGGCGGGGGCGGGGGGGGGGATACTCCACCCTAGCTGTAGTGCTTTGAAAAGCGGGAAGTCTTGAAATCTGCCCCAGGCTAGAAGAAAAATAAGAAAAAATGACCTAGATAGGTGAAAATGACCTTAAAACTGATCCATAATCATTTGCATCAGGGCAAAGTCTTCTACCATAATGGATCTGTGGAATCATTCCTCACATACCAGCTGCAAGATGAAACTGAAGCCCCAGCAGAATGTAAGAGGCCAGGCTGAGGCCAGGCTGATGCTTCCCTCACTGACTGGGCCACAAAAATCCCCTTTTACATGCAGTCAAACAAGCTACTCCATTTGTAGGTTGATGGCGAATGGTGTGTATGCCTTCCTATACGTACTTTTCATCTGTCTCAATACTAGGCCTCACTATGTGGATGTTGCACCAGCCTCCTATTTATTTTCCTGTCCCCCAGTCTGGCCTATAAGATCTGAATGGTGTCAGAAGACCTGTTAACTTTCCTGCAGAATAAAATTCAAATGTCTAAGTATCTCATGTGAAATGCCAAGCTGGATAAAGCACAAGCTGGAATCAAGACTGCTGGGAGAAATATCAATAACCTCAGATATGCAGATGACACTACCCTTAGGGCAGAAAGAAGAACTAAAGTGCCTCTTGATGAAAAGAGGAGAGTGAAAAAGTTGGCTTCAAACTCAACTTAAGGTCATGGCATCTGGTCCCATCACTCCATGGCAAATAGATGGGAAAACAATGAAAACAGTGGCAGACTTTATTTGTTTTGGCTCCAAAACCACTGCAGATGCTGACTGCAGCCATGAAATTAAAAGGCACTTGCTCCTTGGAAGAAAAGCTATGACCGACATAGACAGCATATTAAAAAAGTAGAGACATTACTTGGCCAACAAAGGTCCATGTAGTCAAAGCTATGGTTTTTCCAGTAGTCATGTATGGATATAAGAGTGGGACTATAAAGAAAGCTGAGCACCGAAGAATTGATGCTTTTGAACTGTGATGTTGGAGAAGACTCTTGAGAGTCCCTTGGACTGCAAGGAGATCCAACCAGTCCATCCTAAAGGAAATCAGTCCTGAATATTCATTGGAAGGACTGATGCTGAAGCTGAAACTCCAATACTTTGGCCACCTGATGTGAAGAACTGACTCATTTGAAAAGACCCTGATGCTGGGAAAGATTGAAGGTGGGAGGAGAAGGGGATGTCAGAGGATGAGATGGCTGGATGGCATCACCGACTCTATGAACATGAGTTTGAGTAGACTCTGGGAGCTGGTGATGGACAGGGAAGCCTGGTGTGCTGCAGTTCATGGGGTCGCAAAGAGTCGGACACAACTGAGCTACTGAACTGAAGTGTCTCATTTAAAGGCCTTCCTTTAACTAACTCCTGTTGTGCTTTCCAATCTCCTTTGGTTTTACTTTATATTCTAGCAACATGAAATTTGTGCTGGTTGGTTTAAGTTATACAGACAAAAAAGGTCTCTGTGGTGTACAGAAACAATGTCTTGATTATGGTGTGTGTTCATTGAGTGTTCTCTGTACCCCTGCTCTGTGTCTCTCACTCACCAACCAAGGGTCATGGAGACTCAACCAGTTACCCCACCTCTGTTCAATGTGGCAGCTACCAGCATATGTGGCTACTGAGCGTTTGCAAGGGGCCTAGCCCAAACTGGCCTAGCCACACAAACACATAGTGTGAAAAATAATATAAAATATCTCATTAATGCTTTCATATTGCTTATACAATGAATGATAATGTTTTGAATATATTATATTAAAATATTTCACAATTATTAAAATTAATTTTGCCTGTTTGTCTTGACCTTTTTTTTTTTAAATGTGGCTAATATGACTGCTGGGAATTTTAAAATCACATCTATTCTTACAGAGGGCTTCCCTAGTGGCTCAGCAGTGAAGAATCTGCCTGCAATGCAGGAGATGAGGGTTTGATCCCTGTTTCAGGAAGATCCCCTGGAGGAGGGTATGGCAACCCACTTCAGTATTCTTGCCTAAAGGATTGTACAGACAGAGGAGCCTGGTGGGCTACTCTCCATGGGGCCACAAAGAGTCAGACATAACTGAAGCGACTGAGTATGCAAGCATGGCTTATAGAAATGACAGCAGTCACTCTGGCTCACATTTCATAAACCAATGCCAGCTACAGGCCCCACCTAACTTCCAAGAGGAAGGCAGTGCTGTCCCAACATGTGCTTGAAAGGGGAGGAGGAGGGGATACTGGTGACCATCCTTAATGACCACATAGAAACCTTCTGCACAGGACATAGATGCCTTTTGAAAGGCTGTTCCTTTGTCTGAGACATCTTCCCTTCCCACAAACACTTTAATCAACTCCCAGTTATTCAGGAAGCAGCTCAAATGTAGCCACTGGGAAGCTTTCCTGCACCTCCACCCACCTGCTCATTCACCCAACACACATACACCATGGAGGGTTGGTCAAACTCTTCTCTTGGGGTCTGACTTGACCTTAAGCACATCTTATCTTGTTTTCCAATAATGTGCTTCTGTACACGTTGTCATGACAGGGCTGCAGATCTTTAGGATAGGCTTGCTTTCACCTGTAACTCCTCTCACACTGCCTGCTGCACGGGAGGCACTCAGTAAATGTTAATGACCAAATGGAGGAATGGACGTGGAGCACAGTTTGCCAAACTATTGTTACATTTCCTCATCCCATGAAGCTGAAGCTCCAATGCTTTGACCACCAGATGTGAAGAGCTGTCTAATTGGAAAAGACCCGGTTGCTGCAAAAGATCGAGGGTGGGAGGAGAAGGGGGCGACACGAGGATAAGATGGGTGGATGGCATCATCGACACAGTGGACATGAGTGAGCCAACTCGGAGTGACAGTAAAGGACAGGGAAGCCTAGTGTGCTGCAGTCCCTGAGGTCACAATGAGCTGGACATGACTGAGTGACTGAACAACACCAACATCCCATGTGAGCCTCGTGGCACCCATGAGTGGGAGATTGTATGGGGTTTATCACTTCCATCTTACAGGAAAAAAAAAACGGATTCAGAGCAGTGCAGAGATTGGTTTAAGTCACACAGAAAATAGATGCGAAAAACAGGAACAAAATATAGGCCTCCCGGTGTAGTCCTCTTTCCTCAAATGGCCAAATTTCCTTTTATTTCCAAGGGTATTCTTTAAAAAACTGTTTTCTTCCAGTTTTATTGAGATAAAATTGATACTGCACTGATCTTGATATAATTGCACTTACAGTGCACTGTGTAAGTTTAAGGTGTGCAGCATAATATTTAATTTACATGCATTATGAAGTGATTGTCACAATAAATTTAGTGAACCTTCACCATCTCTACAGGTACAAAATTAAAGAAACAAAGGATTTTTTTTGATGCCAACTCAGGATTTACTCTCTTAATAACTTTTGTATATAATATACAGCAGTGTTAGTTATTTTTAACATGTTGTACATTGTACCCTTAATACTTATTTATGTTGTAACTGGAAGTTTGTACCTTCTGATGGTCTCAGGCTATTCTTGAAATGACAGATTTGGATCTGCTCAGTGTAACACAAGTGGCAATTCTTTCTATGTCCTCAGTATCTTCACACTCACTGTTTCTCATCGCTCATTCATCTCTCCCTCCATCCATTTTTTTCACAGATTTTTTTGAGTACCTATTGTACTAAGCCATACATACTGCTTTGAGGAACAAAGGCTCTTGAATCAGACTAGATCAAATAATTCTATTGCTTAATATCTGTGTGATCTTGGATGAGTTTAACCATTCTTTGCCTCAGTTTCTCATCACCAAAATGGGAATTACAATGACTCTTTCTTTACATGGTTGTGTTGATGATTTTTTATTGCTGAAGATGTCATACCTTAAAAATCATCCCCATTTATTATTTCAAAGGGGCACAGCCTGGCTCAGCTGGTTCTCTGCTCTGGGCTTCACAAGGCTGAAATGAAGGCGTCAGTAGTAGTGTCCTCTTTTCTGGAGGCCACAAAACAGTAATCTCCTTCTAAGCTCTTTCGAGAAGCTGACAGAATTCAGTTCCTTGCGGCCACAGGACTGGGTTGCTTTTTCCTTTTTGATTGGCATCCTCAGCTTCTAGGGGCCACTTGGCCTTCTTGTGTCCTTGCTCTTTTCCTCCACTTTCAAAACAAGCCATGTATCAAGTCCTGACACTTCAGATATTCTGTCTGACCTCACCTTCTGCCTCATTTCTCCTGCCTCCAGCTGGAAAAATTTCTCTGCTTGTAAGGTCTTATGTGATTAGATTGAGCCTATCCAGATAATCCAGAATAATCTTCCCATCTCAAAATTCTTAAGTTAATCACATCTGCAAAGCCACTTTTGCCATTAAGTTAATATTCACAAGTACTAGGGATCAGGGTATGGACATCTCTGGGGGCCATTATTCTGCCTACCAAAAAGATTAAATAAAAAATTCAGCTAATACACTTGATAACGTGCCTAGCCACATTGTAATCATATTCAATTAGTATAGATACTATAGTTACAGTTGTGCTATTAATTTTATCATTAGCCCTATGAACAAGTCAGGGAACAGCATGTTACCTTATACGATGGACAAGGAACTGGATACCCAGAGATGTGAACTCTGATGGTAGAGAGCACCACTGACTTTTCATCTTCACATCTCCAGAGCCTAGCATGGCATCTCATAAACAGTGACAATCACCGCTTTTTAAGAACTTGCTGTATTTCAGAGGCAAAAGTGTTTCTCATTCCTATAATAGCTCCGTAAGGCAAGTATTATTAACCCATTTTATAGTGGGGAAATGGAAGGTCAAAGAGTTAAGTGAGATCTCAGCATCCCAGACTTGTAAGTAGTGAAGCTGAGACTTGAGCCTGACTGTGTTTAATTGTAACTTTCTGCCCCTGCATGCTGGCCCACTGGTTTGCTTTACTTCAGTGGAACTGGCTAGTCCTGATACTCCCTAGTAGTCTGCGTCCCACCAGCATTTTTATTTTTGATGATAGCCTGAAATTCAGAGAGTTTAAATGACTCACCCAAGGTCACCCCGTGGCAGGGGTGGGAATCAAAACCAGGTCAAACCTAATGCTGAGGTTCTTGCTCCTCCTTGTGCCTAGCTGCCACAACAGGGGGCTCAACACATGTACTGAGTGAAGGAAGCTGTCCATTCCAGGCCCACCTCCATCTCCTTATTTCACATGAAGGACAGTCAAGGGGTGCAGTGGACCTCATGAAATGGGAGGGCAGCTGGTTTCTTGAATGCTGAAAAAGATAGACATTTTCCTCTGGGAATGAGAATTCTGTGAAGTACTCTGAACCTGTGTTTTCTCTTCTGAGACTTGAATCTGGGGCGTCTTGGAGTTGCCCTTCATAGATGCTAATAGGATGCTGACTAGATGGTTATTCAGTTGTTTGGGTTGCTTTTAAAAGGCCCAAGAAAAGGTGACTGAGAGGCTATGGAGCCCTGGCATTACTATGGCTTTGTGACGTTTTCTATCCCATTTTTGTCCATGAAAATGCAGACGACTAAGGACTCTGGTACCTCCATTCAGAGAAATGGTTTCAGGTGGTTTAGTGATCAAGGGGGCAAGAGCAAGTTTGTGTCAGTTGCTGCTGACTGACTTTAAAATATGTTGAAGGCTGTTAACCTCTGAAATCTCAGTTGATCCTAGAGCACCCAGCAATGTGGGTGGGGCACTGACTGTACATTGGTTAAGGTCACACTAACTAAAGTCATCAGAATGGTTTGAATTCTGCCTCTGTCATTTACCATGTGTCCTTAAGTGACTTACTTTACTCCTCTGATCCTCAGTTTCCTTACTATTATATACAGAAAATAACATCTAACTAGTTTGGGAATCACATGATCAAATGTAATAATATGGATCGACTCTGTGACTGTTGCAGAGACCCTATCAGTAAAGGGCACTCTTCATTTCCAGGAGGGCAGGGTCCACAGCAGTCACAGAGCAGAATGACTCTTGCTCCAGAGGCTTTAGCTCAGATCTGTCCTGACTGGAAACTGAAATCCTCTCCTCCGAGCCTGCTCCATTCATCATCCTCACCACTTCTTTCTACTTGTTAACCAAGTGGAGACCTTTTCTGAACCATAAGCATGAAGTAGGTTGCATGAGGCAGATCCATCTCCTGGCATCTATCTCCACTGACATGGCCCAGTTTAGATTGCAGCCTTAACCTAGGTATTTCCAACCCACTCTTACCTGCTTTCCCATTTTCTCTTAGCCACACACTACTGCACGAGCATGATGCTTTAAAGCAATATTACCTTTTTAAAGGTTCCTTACCCAGCAAACTAATACTGAATACACTCCAGGCTCACAGTGTGAAGTAGGGTCTCTATTTCTCTTACCCCACCTTCACCTTCTAGTATTGGTTGAGGGACATGATCTTCTCCCCAAATCTTTGGAATGTAAATAGTCCATCCACCACTCTAGACTCTCTGGGTTCTCTTCTGAAATCAGCTGGGTCATCAGAAGGTCAGAGGACTGCAGAGTCAGGAAGACTTGTGGAGTCAAGCTGTGTTTTCTCCTCCCTGCCTCTGCCTCAGGGACATTATCATGGGTTAAATTGTGTGTTCCCATCCCCAATCTATATGTTGAAGGTCTAACCCTCAATACCTCATGCTGCGCCTGTATTTGGAAATAGAGACTTTCAAGAGGTGTCGACTGAAAAAAGATGTACAATGTGAGAGTTGTAAGTTAAGTTTTATTTGAGCCAAAATGAGGACTGCAGGCCAGGATGGAGCTCCACAAATAGCTCTGAGAGATTGCTCCAAAGAGGCAGTTGGGGAAGGTCAATATATAAGATTTCGGTGAAGGGGGACTTCAATGCAATCAAGTGCTTATTTTACAAAAGATGTTCTGCTAGTCACAAGGAGATGCTGTCACCATGAAGGGATTTAGGGCTTCTCTAGATATGAAGAGATGCAAAGATTAGAATCATGAAATCTGTTCCTGAAAATATCCAACTATCTAAAGACCTGTCCCACCAGGTCCCTGGAACACAGAGTGCTTCACTCCACTCTGAACTCCCTCAGAGAGGACTGCTGAAGGTCACCAGCTGCAGCAGGACAGGGTTCGGCCTCCACAGAGGCAGATGGCAAATGCCCTTTCTGTTGTTGTTGAGCTGCTGGCAATGCTCTTGGCAAGTGGCCATTTGTAGTTGACAGGTAATTAAGGGAAAATGAGATCATATGGGTGGGCTCTTGTTCTATATCACTGGTGGTTTTATAAGGAGAGATTAGGACACAGACACACACAGGAAAGACCATGTGAAGATAAGATTTAAAAAGATAAAAACCATTTATAAGCCAAGGAGAGAGTTTTCAACAACAGCAACAACCCAACAAAGCAGAGCAAAAATCTCTGCCAACACCTTGATCTCTGGCTTCTAGCCTCCAGAACTGTGAAAAAATAAATTTCAAATTAATTTCTGTTGTTTAAATCACCCAGTCTGTGGTTCTCTCTTACAGCAGCTCCAACAGACCAATCCGGACCCCACTGTGGATATGTTCACTACGTCATGTCTTGTCTCTGTGAAGCTGGTGGAAGAAATTTTCTTTGGACCTGTCCTGGGAAAGCAATTACAAATTGGTTCTCCCTTCTGCTTTGGCTGCCAGGAAACTGGACGTCAAACTTGAAACGAAACCATCCCAGCCATGTGAGACTTTGTGGTCTGGGTATTTGTGTTCTTTCTCCCATATTAATCAATGATTCTTCTGCGTATGTTTTCTCATTCTCTCTCTTGATGCACATTTCCCCAGTTACTGGAAAGAATTATAATTCAAAGTAAAGTGACTGGGGTTGTAGAAGTTGATGTTTCAGGTAATTATTATAATAACGATATGACTGCTATGTAGAAGGCATTGTTCTTATTCTTTATTTGTATTATCTCATTGAATTCTCACAGAAACCCTATGTGGCAGGTGATATTATTGACCATCTTTACAGATGAGGAAACAGATATGAGAAAGTAAATTATTTTCCCAATGTTACATAGTAGGGAAGCAGCCATGACAGGCTTGCAAGGTGGGCCAGTCTAACTCCAGGCCCAAGGTCTGAACCATTACAACTCAGCGAAGGGAAATAGACACAGCCTGTTCAGGCTTTGGGCAACTTGTCTTTGCTTATGTGGAATGAGAGATGTCATTTAGGTAAGAGGTTGCTGAGGCCTGGTTTACTTATTGGAGCAATTAGGGAAGCTGATGTATCAGAGTAAGGCGGAAGGCTCTGGAGGGCTCTGGCAGCCTCCTGGATGTCTCACTGTGCCCTGGAGTGAGGACACTCATGAGCAGAGCCAAGGAAGTTATTTTTGTTCTGGGAGCTTCTTCCTACACATCCTGCTCGCCCCTGCAACTCGAAGCTTCAGCCAGGCCAATTATTTGCAGACCCACAACACTGCCAGCTCACACACCCTCCCATCCCTGGGTGTGAACATTCTACATCTTGTTCACCCCCAAGCTTTTCCTGGTAGACTCCAGTCCATTTCGGGAAACAGCTCAGTAGTTCCTACCTCCAGAAGCACTTTCCTGGGCTAAGTGCCTCTGTCACGTTCTCCAGGCTTGCAACTTGATGTCTTCTCCTTTCCTGTTGCACTGAGCACAGTCTTTTTTACATTTTTAGAGAAATACTTATTTATTTGGCTGCATTGGATCTTGGTTGTGGCACATGGGATCTTTTGTTGAGGCATGTAGGCTCTAGTTCCCTGACCAGGGATCGAACCTGTGTCCCCTGCATTGGAAGGTGGATTCATAACCCCTGGACCACCAGGGAATTTCTTGAGCACACTCTTGAAATGTCATCTTTATTATTCTGCTGTCTCTTCTAGACTGTGAGATCCTGGGGGCAGGGACTTGTTTTATTCACACTTATATACTGCCTCCAGATTTGGTCCAGTACAGAATCCACCTGCCAATGCAGGAGCTGCAGGAGACAGGGGTTTGATCCCTGGGTCGGGAAGATCCCCCCGAGAAGGAAATGGCAACCCACTCCAGTATTCTTGCCTGGAGAATCCCACGGACAGAGGAGCCTGGTGGGTTACAGTCCATGGGACAGCAAAGAGTCAGAGGTGAATGAGCAATTGAGCGTGCACACACAGGGGTTTGGTAAGGGCATGTTGAGGCGATTGCTTTTATGATTGTGAGACTGGTATCCACAAGGTTTGTGCCTGCAGAGTCTTCCTCCATGAAGATCTGACAAATGGAGAATTTAATCTCTTTGGCACTGATATCTGGATGACTGAGCAGTATTATTTCACTGTGTGTGGTCTCACTTCGGCCTTATTGCGAAATGAAATAGACTATAAAGAAACAAGCCAGTGAATAAACCAGTACATGTAACTCATATTTGCATAATGCTTTACTGTTGAAGAAATCCTTTCCTATAGATTATCTCAGTGGTTATAGCATTCTCATTTTATAGATAAGATCAAAGAGCATGACTTTCCTCAGGGTTGCCCAGTGTGTAAGGTGGTTTGGGGTGGGCTACCATCCAGAAGATGGGCCTGTGATCAGACAGGTCCTGGGCATGAAGTTTTTCTTGGTCACTTATGAATCTCATTGAAATTCATTTTTCTTATTCGTAAAATGGAATAATAATAGAAGCTAGGGAGTTGTGCAGATCAAGGGGGTTAAGTCCAAAGTATCTGCAAGTGCTTGGTGAGTTAATTAATATATGACTTGACTTTTAGAGGATTTCCCAGGTGGCGCTAGTGGTAAAGAATCCACTTTCCACTGCAGGAGATGTAAGAGACTCGGATTTGATCCGGAGTCTCACGTTCTCATCTTGGGTTCAGAAGTTTCCCTGGAGAAGGGCATGGCAATCCACTCCAGTATTCTTGGGTGGAGAATTCCATGGACAGAGGAGCCTGGCGGGCCATGGTCCACAGGGTCATAGAGAATTAGACAGGACTGAAGTGACTGAGCATACACATATGACTTATAGAATGCTTTGCAACAAACTTTGGGCTATAGGAAAGCAGTGAAATTCCTTGTGTTTTCCTGACCACACTCATTCTTCTCTTTAACTTTCTGCTCATTTACTTCCCTCTAGTTACTGCGGTTGCTAAGATTCTTAGTTCTTGCTACGTGGACTTATTTCATGATTCTCAGCCTGGCTTTGGACTCTTACTCTCCCCTAGCTCTCTCGCTCCAAAACTTGTTCTTTTGCTGAGTTGGAAAACTTTTTTTTCTCTCCTCTTGCACAACTTCTCTGATTCCACAGCTGTGACACTCCACCTGGCAGGGAGCTCTGTGGTGGAGACAGAACCGACTTGGGGGCCTCAGCCAGGAACACAGAGACCTCACTGCCTTGGCCTGGCGGAGAACACCTTCCTCCAATTATAGGCAACACACAAAAAAGGACCTGCAGCATCCCAAAGCCAACATTTTTTAGGCGTTGGACAAGTTGATGGTGGAGTTCATCCCCCCTCCCATCTGGCCTGGCTCATTGGGATCTGTCAAGTGGCCTTGGGGCCAGAAGGAGTGCCAGATTGGGTAATTTTCTCAGAAAAGAGCTATAAAGATGAGGGTTTCCAATGTGCTTTCAGCATGACTCATGTCACGGACACCGAGGCCAATGGGAAGCACATGTCCACCAGTGGGTGTGGGGCAAAGCAAGACCAGGGTTAGGTAGGACATCCTTGGGGCTGTCAAATTGCAAAGGAGAGTTCCGTACCTGTAAGTTGTGAGTCCTTGTTTTACGTACCGATTTTTCTACCAGCCCGTTAGATTGAATTCATATTAGTGTTCATTTAGCAAAGAATTATTGAACCTCGAAATAGATATGGTCTCGGTAGTCTAGTGGGAAAAACAGACACGTAAAGTGACAATTACAATTCAGTGAGAGAAGGGCCATGGTGGAGGAAGTCCAGGATAGTGCGGGATACTGCAGGAAACACCCTTGATCCAGACCTAGTGAAGCTGGTGAAGTAGAGGATGACAGGCGTTGGGCTAGTTTTGTCAGAGGAATTCATCGTGTAGCTGAGATCTCAGGGATGAGTAGAAATTAGCTACTTAAAGAAGGGAGATACAGTGTAATCCAGGAGGAGGATACAATATGTGTTAAATCTTAGAGGTAAAAAAACATGACTTGTTTGAGGAATGAATGTAATTTCCCGGTGGATGTAGGGTAAAGATGGAGTGAACACAAGTGAGATGAAGCATCTCGCTCCCCACTTTTCCTCTCTTCTCTGTATTCCAATTCATGTCTGACAGGTTTGCACAAACAAAATGTGCTCAAGAATGTGTCTAGTGGGAAATTCCTTACCATTTATAGATTCATACATTCTTTAAAAAAAGTTTTCTTTATTGGAGTATAGTTGATTTACAATGTTGTGCTAATTTTAGGTGTACAGCAAAGTGAATCAGTTATGTATATACATATATCTACTCTTTTGAAGATGCTTTCCCCTGTAAGTTTTTACAGAAAGTTGGTTAGAGTTCCATGTGCTATACGGTAGGTCCTTATTAGTTAAGTATTTTATGTTTAGTCTTGAAGTTGTGTCTGACTCTTTTGCAACTCCATGGACTGTAGCTCTGTCCATGGGATTTTCCAGAGAAGAATACTAGAATGGGTTGCCATTTCCTTCTCCAGGATCCTGACCCTGGTCGCATCTCCTGCATTGGTAGGTGGATTCTTCACCACTGAGCCACCTAGGAAGCCCCATTTTATATATAATAGGGTGTATATGTCAACCCCAATCTCCCAGTTTATGCTTCCCAACTTTCCCTCCTGTCCCTCTGGTAACATCCTTAAAGTTCTGATGGGATTTTAAAAGCTCCCCATCTGCACCCATATTGTTGGTTCTGTTATTCCTTCGCTGTATGTGTCTCTGTTTACCCCAGTGGTTTGACTCCAGTATAGCTGTGGAGCACTCATAGGACTCTGAATGACATCACAAGAAATTTGAACTTTAATCTGAAGTCAATAAAGTGACATCAGAAGTTTCAAAAGAACTAAACAGACATTGCTCCAAAGAAGACATACGGATGGCTAACAAACACATGAAAAGATGCTCAACATCACTCATTATCAGAGAAATGCAAATCACGACCACAATGAGGTACCATTTCACACCAGTCAGAATGGCTGCGATCCAAAATTCTACAAGCAATAAATGCTGGAGAGGGTGTGGAGAAAAGGGAACCCTCTTACACTGTTGGTGGGAATGCAAACTAGTACAGCCACTATGGAGAACAGTGTGGAGATTCCTTAAAAAACAGCAAATAAAACTGCCTTATGACCCAGCAATCCCACTGCTGGGCAGACACACTGAGGAAACCAGAATTGAAAGAGACACGTGTACCCCAATGTTCATCGCAGCACTGTTTATAATGGCCAGGACATGGAAACAACCTAGATGTCCATCAGCAGATGAATGGATAAGAAAGCTGTGGTACATATACACAATGGAGTATTACTCAGCCATTAAAAGGAATGCATTTGAATCAGTTCTAATGAGGTGGATGAAACTGGAGCCGATTATACACAGTGAAGTAAGCCAGAAAGAAAAACACCAATACAGTATACTGACACATATATACAGAATTTAGAAAGATGGTAATGATGACCCTGGATGCGAGACAGCAAAAGAGACACAGATGTATAGAACGGACTTTTGGACTCCGAGGGAGAGGGAGAGGGTGGGATGATTTGGGAGAATGGCATTGAAACATGTATACTATCATGTAAGAAACGAAGTGCCAGTCTATGTTCGATACAGGATACAGGATGCTTGGGGCTGGTGCATGGGGATGATCCAGAGAGATGATATGGGCTGGGAGGTGGGAGGAGGATTCAGGATTTGGAGCTTGTATACACCCATGGTGGATTCATGTCAATGTATGGCAAAACCAATACAGTATTGTAAAATAAAATAAAGTAAAAATAAAATTAAAAAAATAATTAAAAATTAAAAAAATAAATAATTAAAAAAAAAGAAAGAAATAAAAACAGTCAGTTCAAAGGAATAGGTTAGTAATATGAGAGGAGATGAATCAAAGGAGGTAAGCCCAGAGGCAGAAGAACTATCTAGAGAGCAACATCAATAGTCCAGGGAGAAAAAATGACCACATGAACCAGAGCATTGACTATGGGATGGACAGGGAGGAAGATTCTGCAGAGATGGCTGAAGAGGCTTACATAATAACCTCCGCCAGACTCACCTGCTTGCTTCTGCATTAATCAGCGCAGTGGTCCCCATCCCTGGCTACACATTAGACTCTCCTGGAGGAGATATAAGCCCAGGCTATATGTCTGATTAATGGAATTTAAAATTGTTGAGGCTAAAGCCCTGGTCCTTTTTGTGTGGCCACAGCATCATATTGAATATTATTACTTTAGGGAGAGTTCTCTAGGCCTTTGATCTCTGGTCTGGGAGAGATTTGAGATTTCTTTACATCAGGAAAATTAGAAAGGGGAAAGTGCACTGTTATATGGATGAAAGAGTACAGTGTGTTAACAGAAACCTAGACAGAGCTGTCTATACTTAAGATTGTTTTGTTCTATGATTTACCATCTAGACTGGGACGCTTTTGACCAGGCCATAACACTCGCCTGCAGGTGCAGACTGGGATTGTGATAGCAAACAGAAGCATATGGTGGCCCTGTCTACACGCGGTCCCTAGTTCCATTCCTCCCATTTGCTCAAGGACCTTCCTCTAAGCAAGCTTGTGTGCAACTGTTCACAAAACCTTGTTCAGTTCACCAGTTTCTACATTGTTAGAACTGATGGTCAATTGGGCACATTTATTTTGGCCCAACAATTGGCGTAAGTGATTCCTTCATCACTTATATACCGCCGCCCTGGGTTTTTCTCCTACCTTGCTGGCCACTTTTTCTTTGTACTGGTTCCTAAATCTCGGATCCCTTAATATCAGGTTTAGCCCCAGGCCCTCTTCTCTTATCTGTCTTTACTATCCCCCTTGGTGAAATCATAAGTTGAAATCATCTCATTAGGTTGATATGTCCCAAATTTATATTTTTAGCTCTGGCTTCTTCTGTGAACTCTAGACTCTTCTTTCTAATTGCCAACTTGACATCTCACCTGGATGATAAAACCATTTCAGACTTCAGTGGCCCAAAGCTGAATTCTTGAATCCTTGTCCTTCCACAAGCTGTGTTTCTCTCATAGTCTTCACAGTGAGATTCTCACCTCAGAGGCATTGGGATGGCTACTGTATCAAAACGACAGACAACAAGTGTTGGCTGACTTTGTCCACCTCAGCCTGCACCTGCAGCTCTCTGTCTGGAGCCTCCTTCATTCCTGGGTTATTGCACACAGTGCTCTCCGTCTGTTTCTGCTCCCACTCCCCTGTGATGTCTCCTCAACACCACAACCAAACTTTTATGCTTTTAAAACACGTATTAGTTGATCTCATTTTGCTGTTCAAAACCTTCCAACAGCTTCCTATTTCACAGACAGGGAAGGTCTAAGGCCTTACTATGACCTCTTAGGCTTTGTGTGTCCACATCCCATTTCCTCTTTATCTACTCGCTTCTGTCCTTTCGCTTATGCTCTTCTACCCACACTGGTCTCAGACTTGATCCTAAATACACCATTGCAGAACAGGTGGCTGTTTTCTCTAAATTGGATTGCTGCCATTGGTGCTGCCTTCGGGCCTCTCTGCTAGATATTCCTTTGTCTGGTGTGCCTCACACTCTCCTATTTGCCTGCTCTTTTATTTCCTTAGAGTTTGCTCCATAGTCACCTTTTATTAGAGGACTTGTAGGAACACTCCTTAAAATATCACTTACCTCCAGGAGGCAATGATTCTCTATCCCCGTTTGTACTTTATATTTCTTATAGTATTTTTCACTATCTGATGCACTTCATAGTATACTGAGTCTTCTACACACTTAAATATAAGTGCTTTGAGGACAGAAATTTTTTCTATTTTTTGGTATCTTCAGTAACTAGAAAAGTGTCTAAAATATGATAGATGTTCAATGAACATCTGATGAATAAATAAATTACCAGAGTTGGGGGAAGGCTATACAGTCTGGTTTTTGAGAAGACTGTATCTTAATGCTCTCCTAGTGAACACCACAGGAAGCAAGGGATAGTAGAAAGGGATCCCTGGGTGGATATATCAGGCCATTTAGTCCAACAAAAGTCTACTGAGTGTTTACCTTATGTTGGGGGCAGTTTGGGAGCTGCCTCTGATCTAGAAGAGTTCATCAGCTACTGAAAGATATGTAGATAGGAACCGTGGTGTGAAGCAGAATGACTCAGGTGCACAAAAAGAAAGTATAAGCATGTGAGGTGGATGCAGAAAGGGAGGAGAGATTCCTTCAGGGGAGGAAGGGTGCTTTGCCATAGAAGCTTCTTTAGGGAAGATGGCATTCGAGTCACACTTGAATCAGATGACAACTCTAGCAGAGGGAGAATGGGGGAAAGCGCATAGCGTGGAAACAGGAAAGGGCAGGATATGCATGGGTCAGTGGGGGATGGCCTCTTCATTATGACTGCTTTGTAAAGTAAGTGGGTGGATTTACTGGGAAATACATACAGACAAAGGGTTGAAAGCCAGATCATTTCGGGGGGAGGGGGTAGTGCCATGCAGGAGAATTTGGCTATTTTTCAGTAGGATGTCCACTGCATTTTAGAGATGTTAAGTGATGTCATATAACTGACTTTGTAGTGTGATAACTCTTGGCCTGAAAAACTAAAGAGACCAGAAATTTTGAGACCTGTTAGGGGACTGTTTCCCAGATAAGAGATCATGAACTGAAGATGAGACATCTGCTTGTCCAGTTCCTTCACCTTTCACCCACCTGAATTCTGATCACGCTAAAGACCTAATAATTCTAGGAGTCCATTCCAACCTCCTTCTTCCCATCCATTTATGTGCCCTTTATCTGTTCATTGGTTCAGTCACTTAGCTTACAGGTATATTTTAAGTGTTGTTATGATGATTTTAGCTTTATTTCATTATTTATTATTATATGCTTTTTTTATTAGAGTACAATTGCTTTGTTAGTTTCTGCTGTACTACAGTGAGAATTAGCTATATGTGTACATATATCTCGGAGAAGGCAATGGCATCCCACTCCAGTACTCTTGCCTGGAAAATCTCATGGATGGAGGGGCCTAGTGGGCTGCAGTCCATGGGTTGCTAGGAGTTGGACACGACTGAGCGACTTCACTTTCATTTTTCACTTTCATGCATTGGAGAAGGAAATGGCAACCCACTCCAGTGTTCTTGCCTGGAGAATCCCAGGGACGAGGGAGGCTGGTGGGCTGCCGTCTATGGAGCCACACAGAGTCGGACACGACTGAACCGACTTAGCAGCAGCAGCAGCAGCATACGTATATCTCCTCCCTCTTAAACCTCCCTCCACTGCCCCCATCCCACCCATCTAGGTTACCATGGAGCACGGAGCTGAGCTTCCTATGCTATGCAGTGGCTTCCCACTAGCTATCTGTTTTACACATGGTAATGTATATATGTTGGTTAAGCAACTGCTCCTTTCAAGGACTGTGCCACATGTGCTGAGAAACGCAATGAGAAATAAAATGGTCCTAGATTTTGTTAAAGGCTGGGAAGGGAAAAGAGTAGAGAGGCACAAGAAAATAAGTAACGGGAGGACTTCATTCACTTCATGGAAGGCAAGTTCTCTCTATAGAAGTCACATTTGGGTTCTTTAAATCAAGAATAGAAGTTGGCCAGAAGAGAGGAGGGGAAGGCTGTCCCAGGAAGAAGTCATAGAGGTGTACAGACACTGTAGTGGGAAAAATTTTGTTGGTCTTACTTGCCAGATGTGAACCCTGCTTCTTAATAGCCAGAAAAGTACCTGGGGCGTAGTAAGTGGTTAGTAAATATTAGTTTGATGAATGAATGAAAGTATGAGCCAAGAGGAAATATGAGTGGCTATTTAACAGACACCCCAGAATTTGTCTAAATCCAATGTAGCTTCATTCCAATGCAGTTTATGAATTATGGCAATAACACATACACCTATTCTTGGGTACAATCACTCCTATTCTTGGGTACAATCTACTATCAAAATGAAAAAAAATCTTGTTCATGCTGTTTTATTGTTAAATCATTCTTCTTGGAAAGCATAGAATAAGGGGCTCAAAGTTAAATAGATCTTATAGACTGGGTCCTCCAAAAGCTTTATTATAAACTGAGACATAAAGAGTCTTAATATCTCATCTGTGGTTGCACAGTGGTTATGTAAAAATGTTGGAGCAGGCTATTGGAGGCCAGAGGAAGTGTGCAAAGTCTGAACAGTAGTTCCCCAATTCTCAAAAGACAGAGAAAGAAGTCTAAGGGGGAGGAGGAGGGTTGGTGGTGGCAAATGCTAAGACAGAACAAAATAAAAAGGAAGTTTTAGATTGGGTCTTAAAAAAAAAAAACTAAAATGGAACTGATCTTTTCAGATATGGCCTTTTTGTCTCCAAGGAATTTCAGAAAACCTATATGAGTTGAATTTTCTCACAGATCTTCATAGGAACTTTCATTGAGCTCTTCCCTTTCTCACCAGAACCTAAATGACCATCTGGTAATGATGTTACCAGCAGAGTGAATCCTCCTGTCCTCAACCCACTTCATTCTTCCCTAGATTGTGCTTGTGATGCTGGATCCCAGGAAACCTTCACTAGCTCAAGATCACAAAGGTTTTCTCCTGTGTTTTCTTCTATAAATTGCATAATTTTAGATTTTACATGTAGGTCTATGGTCCATTTAGAGTTAATTCTTGTTTATGGAACAAAAAACAGATTGAAAGTTGTTTTTTATTTATTTATTTTCACAAGTATATCCAAATCTAGCACTATTTGTTGAAAAGACTACTCTTCTTGACAGAATAGTCTTTGCACTTATATTAAAAATCAGATATATATATCATATATATATATATATACATCTCCTTATATCTTTGGACTCTATTCTGTACCATTGAGCTTATTGTCTATCTTCATACCAATACAACTGTTTTGATTAATGTAATTTCTAATAACTCTTGAAATCAGATAAAATCAGATAGTGGAAGTTGTCTAAATTTATTCTTTTTAGAAGTTCGTTTGGCTGATTTAGATCCTTTCCATTTTCATATGAATTTTTGAATCAGTTTGTCAACTTATTAAAAAATATTCTGCTGGCATTTTGACTGGGATAGCATTGAATCTATCCATAAATTTGGGGAGAATATCTTTAATATTGGGGATTGAGTTGTCCAGCATATGATTATAGTAATCTTGCCATTTACCCAGATTTTCTTAAACATCTCTCAGCAATGTTTTACTATTTTTCAGTGTATAGATATTTCACAGATTTTCCAGATTCATCACTAAATATTTCACATTTTTATGCTATCGACAATGATGTATTTTTGATATGCAAAACTTCTGATTTTTACTGCTACTATATATATATAAAATTGATCATTATAGACCTGCTAAAGTCACTCAGTTCTGATTGTCTTTTCTTCTCTTTTTTTGTAGATTCTGTTAGATTTTCTATACAGATGATCATGTCATCTGTGACTAGAGTCAGCTTCACTTCTTCCCATCCAATATGGATATCTTTTTTTCCCTTTTTGGGGGTCTGGAAACTGTCGCAATTGAAGCAGGAAACCGAGGTAATTGTGAGACTCAACTTGTTTGCTTCTTACACATCAGTGACCACTATCCTTTGGGGCCTGGTACTCAGTTCCTTAAAAATCATTCTCATGCATATGTAAATATATGTAAACATATGTGTGTGTGTATGTATATATATATAATTTATATGTGTATGTGTATATATATAATATATATAAATCTATACTCAAATAACATTGCTGCTGTTGTTAAGTCATTCAGTCATGTCCGATTCTTTGAGACCCAATGGACTGTAGCATGCCAGGGTTCCCTGTCCTTCACCATCTCCTGGAGCTTGCTCACACTTGTGTCCAGTGAGTGGGTGATGCCGTTCAACCATCTCGTCCTCTGTCATCCCCGTCTCCTCTTGCCTTCATTCTCTCCCAGGATCAGGGTCTTTTCTGATGAGTCAGCTCTTCACATCAGATGGACAAAGTATTGACGCTTCAGCATCAATTCTTCCAGTGAATATTCAGGATTAATTTCCTTTAGGGTTGACTGGTTCAATCTCCTTGCAGTCCAAGGGACTCTCAAGAGTCTTCTCCAACACCACAGTTCAAAAGCATCAATTCGGTGGTGTTCAACCTTCTTTATGGTCCAACTCACATATCCATACATGACTATGGGAAAAATCATAGCTTTGAGTATATGGACTTTTGTAGGCATATTAATGTCTTTGCTTTTTAATATGCTGTCTAGATTGGTCATAGCTTTTCTAACAAGGAGCAAGTGTCTTTTAATTTCATGGCTGCAGTCATTATCTGCAGTGATTTTGGAAACCCCCCAAATAAAAAGTCTCTCACTGTTTCCATTGTCCCCCCATCTATTTCCCATGAAGTGAGGGGGACTGGATGCCATGATCTTCATTTTTTGAATGTGAGTTTTAAGCCAGCTTTTTCACTCTCCTCTTTCACTTTCATCAAGAGGTTCTTTAGTTCTTCACTTTCTGCCATAAGGTTGGTGTCATATGTATCAAAAACGGAGGTTATTGATATTTCTCCTGGCAATCTTAATTCCAGCTTGTGCTTCATCCAGCCTGGCATTTTGCAAGATGTATTCTGCATATAAGTTAAATAAGCAGGATAACAATATACAGCCTTGACATATACTCCTTCCCCAATTTGGAACCAGTCTATTATTCCATGTCCAGTTCTAACTGTTGCTTCTTGACCTGCATATATGTTTCTCAATAGGCAGGTACGGTGGTCTGGTATTTCTATCTCTTTAAAAATTTTTCACAGTTTGTTGTGATCCACACAGTCAAAGGCTTTAACATAGTCAATAAAGCAGAAGTAGTAGATGTTTTTCTGGAATTCTGTTGCTTTTTCTATGATCCAATGGATGTTGGAAATTTGATCTCTGGTTTCTCTGCCTTTTCAGAATCCAGCTTAAACATCTGGAAGTTCTCAGTTCATATACTGTTGAAGCCTAGTTTGGAGAATTTTCAGCATTACTTTGCTGGCGTGTGAGATGAGTACAATTTTGCGGTAGTTTGAGCATTCTTTGGTGTTGCTTTTCTTTGGGATTGGAATGAAAACTGACCTTTTCCATTCCTGTGGCCACTGCTGAGTTTTCCACATTTGCTGGCATATTAAGTGGAGCACTTTCAGAGCATCATCTTTTCGGATTTGAAATAGCTCAGCTGGAATTCCATCACCTCCACTAGTTTTGTTCATAGTGATGCTTCCTAAGGCCCGCTTGACTTCATACCTCAGGATGTCTGGCTCTAGGTGAGTGATCACACCACTGTGGTTATCTGGGTCATGAGGATCTTTTTTGTATAGTTCTTCTGTGCATTCTTGCCACCTCTTGTGAATGACATACATATAGACTATTTCTTGGTTGTATCCAGCAGGAGGGCAAATACAGTCCCTGTTATTTCACCCAGTAGCAGAAATTCTTCCCATTTGGATTTGAGATAAAGGGAAAATATGACATTAAAAAAATTATCTTCAGACCCTTTGTCAAATTCATAACCACTGCCCCAAAGCTTTCTGAATTGTCTGTGGTTAATTTTACATGGGAACAGACCAAGGATGAAGAGATACTGTTACTAAGGGTAAGACAGAACCCAAAAGATCTAAATTATTTTCAGGTCAATAGTGATAGTAACAAAAATAGTTCTGAGCATACTTATAGACTTTCATGCTTTATAAAGTGTTTTCACCTTCATGGACTCATTTGGCCCTTAGAGTATCATTTGGAAATAATGAAAGGAGATTATCTCTACATTATTTTTAGGGAAATGGAAGCTTAGAAAAGTGAAGTGAATTTCCACGGAACATATAGTTAAAGGGAAAAGATATGGGGGCTGCTAGTTGAATCCAGGGCTGTCTGACTTCTTGTCTAACTATTTAAAAAATTTTATGAAGAATTTCAAATGTATACTAAAGTAGCCTGACCTGAATAATCAATGCCCATGTACTTATCACCTAGATTAGACAGTTATCAATTCAGGGATACTTTTGTTTCATGTCTAGCCCCACCCATCTATTCCCATTCTGTATTACTAAATCTTAGCTATAATATCAGCTCAGGCTTCTCAGGTGGCTTAGTGGTAAAGAATCCACTTCCAATGCAGGAAAAACAGGAGATGCAGGTTCAATCCCTGGGTCAGGAAGATCCCCAGAGGAGGAAATGGCAACCTACTCCAGTATTCTTGCTGGGAAAATTCATGGCCCAGGGGAGCCTGATGGGCTCCAGTCCAACGAGTTGCAAAGACTCAGCATCTGAGCATGTGCACACACACACACATGTTATCAAATCACAAGAAAATATTTCAATATGTACCCTAAAGTCTAAGGAGTCTTTAAAAAATACATAACTATAATAACAGCTCACCCCTAAACATAGCTTTAATTTTTAAATTTCATTATCCTGTCAGTTTATATATTTCCAAAATGATAAAAATGTCATAATTTTTAAAGTAGTTTATTTGAGTCTGGATCCAAATAACTTCCACACATTGTTATTGGTCTCTCTTAATGCACATGCTTCTTCCCCAGCTCTGTTTTTCCCCTTCCTAATTTATTTGTTGAGGAAACCAGGTTGTTTTCCTATAGTGGTTTTTCCTAGTCTGAATTTGCGGATGACGCTTCTGTGGTATGGCTTAGCATGTTCCTTTGTCTTCTGTGTTCCCTGAAAATTGATAGTTGAACTAAAGTCTTGATCAGATCAAGGATCTTTTTTTTTTTTTTTTTTAATTTAGCAAGAGTGCTTCCTAGGTAATCCATTCCGCCTCAGTAGACATATAAGATCAAATTGTCCTGTGTTTTGTAAGGTGAAAAGCCACGGATGCTTGAAGCCTACATCCACTAATTCATGATGGATTGCAGAACTATGATATTGTATCACCTGTCTGGACGCTTCTCCTTATATTCTCATACACTTTTCTTAACTAACAGGGAATCAAAATCAGAAAACTTAATCCAGATCATCTTGAAATCAGTTAAATAATATGAATACAAATAGTAGAACAAAAGTTGAATGCTCTTCCATCTGTATGACATAGCACTTTATCCTTTACAAAGTGTCTCTGATTTTATTAGCTTAGATGTTTGCAAATAGCCCTGGAGGCAGGACAGATGTGTGTTAGATTGGTACAAAAAGCTCCCTGCCCCCACACCCATGAATCCCCACGAATCATGCCTCTCTGTACCAATGTCCCTTTTTGTAATTTGACTTTGCCTTCATCCCATCAAAGAGTCTAGTCTGTTTCCCCAATCCTTGAGTCTGGGCAGACCCTGTAACTTGTTTTGACCAATAGAACATGAGGAGAGTGACTCTGTGTGAGGTGATGCTTTAAGCACCCCTACAATCCCACTTCTCCTCTCCTGGAACAGCATCAGAATGTAAGGAGGCCCAGTCTAGCACCTTAAGTATGCAAGACTCTGTACAGAAAGAGAGGCTCAGAGTCCTAACTGTGTCCATGGGGCCCAAGTCCCAGCTGACTCCTCAACTGAATGCTGCTCCTTGAGTGGGCCCAGAAAGGTGAACAGAACTATCCACCAGCCCACGGAATTGTGGGAAAGAAGCTCTTGCCCTTCTACATCACTGAATTTTGAGGTGATTTGCTCTATGGCAAAGGTTAATGAGACCAGGAGAGGTTATCTACATTTTACTGAGAAAACTAAAGCCCAGATAGGGAAGATGTTCAAACTAGAAGACTGCAAAGCTAGGTCAGAATTTAGGATTTCTGACGCCTAGTCCAGTGTTCTTACCATCTATATGGTTCTTTCTTGTTTTGCAATTTACTCTCCATCTTAAACTTCCATTACCTTTAAGCAACCTCTATGGTTGAGCTTCCCTTTACCTTGACAAGCCCTGTGAATTGAGCTGCATTTAATAACTCAGTTATGAGCTAGGATTCTAGAAACTTCCTTAAGGGAAATAGAAACTGAAATCTTGAGTAAAGTTTCAGCCTTAGCTATATTTTGAATTCCTATTGTTATTCAGTTTTTGGGAAAATAAACTTGAACATTCTCAAATTGGGCGTGAATTTGGAGAAAAGACTTGGAATATCCATAGGGTTAAGGGCTTAAAAAATACCCAAGCATAACAACTGCTTTTTGTGTAAGTCAAGTAGGTGCTGACTGATTCTATCAATTTGTAAGTCCAAACAACTTCCAGATGGTTCTAATAACAGTAAAAGTATTTTATATTTGATTAGTGCTGGTGGCTCAGAGGTTAAAGCGTCTGCCTGCAAGGTGGGAGACCCGGGTTCAATCCCTGGGTCAGGAAGATCCCCTGGAGAAGGAAATGGCAACCCACACCAGTATTCTTCCCTGGAGAATCCCATGAATGGAGGAGTCTGGTAGGTTACAGTCCACGGGGACACAAAGAATTGGACACGACTGAGCGACTTTACTTTTACTTTCAGTTTACAGAGTGGTTTCGCATCTGTGTCCTTATTCCCACCCCATGATGGAAGGAAATAGGCCAGAGATTATTGTTTCTATTTTCTGGATGAAAAAACTGAGTCTAGAAGGGGAGGTGACTTGCACAAAACCAATGTCTAAATAAGTAGCAGAATCAAGATTTAAATCAAATATGATTTCATGGTCAATGAATTTTCCAGCTCACTGCCCTCAGTCTTTTCCACAGTTTCCTCAAGAATATTCTTCATCCATTTCCATTGTAACATCAACAATGAAAGGGGCAGCTATTATGTAGTAAGTCCAGGAATAAGGGACACAAAGAGAAGGAGCTCACAGTCTAGCAGAGTGATAGATATAGAGACAAATAATTGCAACAACAATAATGGTATTAATAATGATGAACAGTAATGGAGTACTATGTGTCTAATCCTATTCTAAAAGACTTAGACACCTTAGCTGATTCTCAAAACAATCCTGCCTGGTCCATACTGCTATTATCCTCATTTAGCTAATATAAAAGAGGTGCTAAGTAACATCTTGAAACTCGGCTAGTAAGTGATGGGCTGGGACCGTAATTTCCAAGGGAAGGCTTATAGATGTAAAGGGGATCAGAAAAACATCCCTAGTCTCCCAGGAAAAATCCAGGAAGTCTTCATGCAGCAGGCCGTGAACCAGGCCATGAAGAATCTTGGATTTGTCAGGAAACATGGTGATGTGATTGTTGTTGTTCAGTTGCCCAGTCGTGTCTGACTCTTTGTGACCCCGTGGACTGCAGCACACCAAGCTTCACAGTCCTTCACCATCTCCAGGAGTTTGCTTAAACTCATGTTCATTGAGTCGGCGATGCCGTCGAATCATCTCATCCTCTGTCATTTCCTTCTTCTCCTGCCTTCAATCTTTCCCAGCCTCAGGGTCATTTTCAATGAGTCAGCTCTTTGCATCAGGTGGCCAAAGTATTAGAGCTTCAGCTTCAGCCAATGAATATTCAGGGTTGATTTCCTTTAGGATTGACAAGTAGGTAGTACTAGGGAACAGCATGATAATGGACTCACATGTAGTTTAATGTGGTGAAGCTAAATATGAAGGTGTTACCACCCAGAGATGTACAGAGACAGATAACTATATGCACCATTGCAAGCCAAATACTCATATAACACTGGGTGGTTTTGGTGTTTATCGATCCCTTTTCCCTCAGCATGGCAGCACTCTCAGCCAGGAATAGTGTGGCTCATCTGCTTGTTTTGTTATTAGCCTGCTTCTGGGTCCCTTTGCCAACTCTCACTTGTGTTATTTACTTCCCAGTTTCATGTGAATCCACGCCCCATGGACCACTTCTCAGTATCAGGGCCAATTATCATTATTACTGACAATTTTAATTAGTATGATTACTCTCAGCCTGCATTTTGATTAATAGCCATTAACAGTTATTTTTAAGGTTCATTATTATAGCTGAGATTTAATTACTTAATTAACATAACAATGAATAATAACATATTTATATGGGGCTTGATAGTTTGTGAAGTGGTTTCAAATATAAAGTCCCATTTGATCCTCCTCGAAACTCCAGGTGGCAGGCAGAGTTATGCAGATTTCATACAAGGAATCTTGTGAACAGAGCTGCAGAGACTCACCTAGTTTCCTGGTTTCCAGTCTGGTTCTATTTCTTTCTTTATCTCTGCGTCTGCAATTGCTCAGACTTTCACTCCAATGTGATGTGAAAGTGGAATCGCTCAGTCTTGTCTGACTCATTGCGACCCCATGGACTATACAGTCCATGGAATTCTCTAGGCCAGAATACTGGAGTGGGTAGCCTTTCCTTTCTCCAGGGGATCTTCCCAACCCAGGGATTGAACCCAGGGATCGAATCCAGGTCTCCTGCACTGGAGGCATATTATTTACCAGCTGAGCCACAAGGGAAGCCCTATGTGATATTTCAGACAAACCTTATGGCATGAGTATCAGTCAGCCAGCCAGTCAAGGAAAGGGAAGAGTATTAAAGGCTGCAGCAAGAGTGATTGCAAAGATGATGGTAGGGTATAAAGGGCATGGCTCATTCAGAGAACTGCCAGTATTTCAGAATGTTCACGTGGCAGAGTACAAACAGTTTGGGAATCAGATGGACCTGGGTTTGGGTCTCAAGTTTGCCACCTGTGAGATCAGCTGTGTGATCCTGGGTAGATTCTTTAAGTGTCTGAATCTGCATATAATAAAAGTATAAAATATCTTGCAGGATGTTTCTGAGAATTTGTGAAAAATTGTTCTACAGACTCAGACATGCAATAAAAGATAGATGTGTTAGTATCATTGTCAGGTTGAGTAAGGTGGATCCTGATGGGGTGGTAGGCCAGGGCCGCAATGGGATGTGCAGAGGTCAAGTTATGGAGGACCCTAAGACAGTGAAAGTGTCAGTTGCTTGATCATGTCTGATTCTTTGAGACCCCATGGACTGTAGCCTTCCAGGGTCCTCTGTCTATGGAATTCTCCAGGCAAGAATACTGGAGTGGGCAGCCATTCCCTTCTCCAGGGGATCTTCCTGACCTAGAGATTGAACCCAGGTCTCCTGCACTGCAAGCAGATTCTTTATCATCTGAGCCACCAGGGAAGCCCATGGAGGACCATATTATCTAGCAAATAGGAAGCCGCAGAAAGGTGATCAGCAGGGCTGATGTGGTCAGAATCTCTGTTTTATGAAGATCACCCTGGTGCCATTGTAGAGATGAATGACTGAGTAGGAGGCTTTTTAAACAGTCCCAGGGTGGAAGTGTGAAGGCCTGGGCTGAGGCTGTGACACAAAGTGGAAGGCGACCCAGATAGGAGGTGGGCTGGGGAAGTCCATCACCCAGCCTAGAGCCTGACTTCATGTGTGGGTTTAGGAGTAGGAGGATTACGCCACAGTTCCTAGTTTGGGCAAATTTGCAGCTGATGGACCATAGAGAGAATGTTGGCTGACAAAGGCTTCCAATAGAACCTTGCAGTTATTTCCTAAGTATGGAAATTATTCCACAGAACCATAGTTCCTTAAAGGATTGCCATCTGAAACATTGCAGTGGGGCAGAACTCATTGCCTAAATGAAAGGAAGATTTCATTTTCTTTGTTAATCAGTACATCACAGCAAGAGAAAGTTCAGCAGAAACCAATTATAATCTCATGCCACAGAAACAGGTGAAAAAGAAAAGTAAGCAGAAACCAGGTGGTGTCAGCACAGAAGGAATCCAGAGGAACAAAACTAATGTCTGTTTTGAAAAAAAACAAGAGGACCCTAACATTTGGATCCAAGATAAATTAACTCTATTTTTGTTTCCTCAGTTAAAGTCTGTCAATCTGGAATTATTAAAAAAATATAATGTAAAATATGCAGGTCTGTCTGTTGGCTCTTCACAAACGTACTCTTATTTCAAAGAATAGATAGTGCTTTACAGGATGTTTCAAAACCATGGCATGCTGGAATATGGAGGAATAAAATGACAGTGAAGCCTCATCTTCATTAGCATGAAATTCTTTTCTCAGCTCTTTCACTTTCAGTCTCACTTAATCTTACGATTATAAAAGTAAATGAGCAGTAATTGTTATCCTTATTTGGCACACAATAAAACTGGAGAGTTTAGGGGTTTTGTCCAAGGCCACACAGCTCAACAGTGCAGAGGTGGATCCCAGGACTCCTGGATTTTACCACCCTCCATTTAGTTCCCAAGGAAGCCAAAGTAGGTGTAATTAGGTTGAGAGTTAAAGGCATGGATTTGGAGTCAGTCCAGGATTCAAATTTTGCTCCAACCACTTCCTAGCTGTGTGAACAAATTGAACAAATCAATAGGCCTCTCTGAGCTTCAGCTTTCCGATATATAAATTAGGTATCTTTGCTTCTCATGGTTGTTGGGGAAATCAAATAAGGTTATCAAAGAATAATGTGAACAATGTTCAGAGCCTGCCATGCCTTAAATATCCCATTAATGGCAAATATTGCTATGATTTTAGTAGATCCTCTTCGGAATGGCTTCTTGATGCACCAAGAGTTTGGGAGAATGACCTCCAAATCACAGGGGTGACCTTTGGATAGCCATGTTTGTGTTACTGGTTGTGGCTGATTGATTCATGAGTGGATACCACCCACCCTGGCCTGATCAGAAATCTTTCCCTGGACTTAAAAACTAAAACAAAGAGCATGTCCTTCTGTAGCAGAAAGCCCCAGAACTATGGGTGACAAAGCTCCTGCTAATATGGAAGAAGGAAATGGTTGGTAGTAAGAGAGAATAAAGCTTATGGGTAGAGAGTTACAGAGGAGAGACAGAGGGCCCTCGTGAATTTAGCAGTTTCTGAGCCCCAGGTGAACTCCTGCCCCTCTTATGCCCTAGTGCTAAACATTTCCTTATTAATTTCCTTAATTCTGACATAGATACTGTGTCTCATTTACCTAAGCTAGTTGAATTTTGATTCTTGCCATTTACAGATAAGAGTCCTGCCTCATGCCAATCTTAATCACCCACTTGGGTAACATTCTGGAGGGATGAGGAAGCCCTTGGAAATAAGAGGAACAAGACAGTTCTGGGAGTCAAGGAGGAAGAATGAAGCATGAATGTTCCCATAGACAATTTGCTTCACTTTCTGGTGCATCCAAAGAATGGGGCTCTACCTGACTGTATCTGGCAGTTAGTAGGTGCCATATCAAATAAATATCAGTTCCTTTTCTTACTCCTTTCCTCTTCCCCATTTCTCTCCCCATTTATAATGCTGGCATCTGCCTTGTTAATATCCGCAGGACACATCCCATGCTCTGACTGCACATTTGCCATCAGAATAATGCTCCTCAGCACTATTTTTATTCAGCACCAGAGCTGCTCCCTTTTGCATGACTTACCCTCATCCTGGGTCTGTCTTAGTTCTCTTGGTCCCCCACGACATAGACAAGCACTTGTAGTTCCCCAGACAAATCACATGCTCTCTTGTCTTTGGATTTGTGTGTGTTGTTTCCTCTGCGTGCACCAAACAGCCCCTTCTCTGTTGGATTCTGGTGCAGCCTCAGTTCTCGGCTTAGACATTGCTACCTCCTGAAGGTGTTCTCCAGCTACCCCTGCCCTCAGACAGGTGAACTCCACTTCCTCTCTGCTTCCGGCTTCGTGGCTTACTTGACTGTAATACTGAATCTCTCTCCTATAGTTGCCTGCTTTACTCGTCCCTATTCCTCTTGGTTTTCATCAGCCGTTCCAGCTTATCTCCCTCACCCGCACTATTACCCCATCTTGCCCAGGAACCTCTTCAGGGACTCCTCTGACTTGAATGGAAGCACCAAGTCCTGTCCCCTACTCATTTCGTCTACTCACGGCTCCTCGTGCCTCTTCTTCATGGCACCCACTACAGTGTGAGGGTATTTCATGAATGTCTGTCTCTGCTTTTGGCTCACCCCTTTAGCCTCAGCACTTTGCACATAATTGGCCCTTGCAAATATTCAGTGACTGACTAACTCACAGAATGAAGCAGTCTCCAAATGTTCTGGACCTAGCAGAGAACCTGGGACACAGAAGGTACTTTCTTGCCAAAGCATCGGCAAATATACTAACCAGTGGACATCCAGAGCAAAATAGTGGAACCCAGAACAAAATAGTGGCAAAATTATGATAATTCCAATCAGCTACTAGATTGATGATTTTGAAATGATGTGTAAAAGTGGAGGTTTGGGGCTCAGAGAGTCCTGGGTAGGAATACTCTATATGATCTCTGAAAAGCAACCAAGCCTTTCTGAGACTCAGATCCTTCCTCTGTACAGAGGCAAAGAGGGATTGTGGAGAGAATAAGAATAAGAATCTATATACAAAGAGGACCTGCAGAAGGGCAGCAATGCAGACACAGACAAAGAAAACAGACTTGTGGCCGTGGTGGGGGCGGTTAGGAGGAGGGCGTGTGACGAATGAGAGAGCAGGATGAAAACATATGCACTACCATATGTAAAATGGAAAGCCAGTGGGAATTTGCTGTGTGACTCAGGGAGCTCAAACCAGTGCTCCGTGACAACCCAGAGGGGTGAGACATGGGAGGGAGGTTCAAGAGGGAGGGGGCATATGTATACGTATGGCTGATTCATGCTGATGTATGGCAGAAACCAACACAATATTGTAAAGCAATTATCCTTCAATTAAAAATAAATATATATATATTTTAAAGAGTACCTGCAGAGCAAGAACTTAATGTCGGCTCTTATGACCTGGATAGCTCCTACCGCTACGTGGCCAGTTTGGCCTTGACATCTGGATAACTTTCTTTATTTTTCACTGTGTTTGGCATGGGCAGGCACTTTTTCCACCAAGCTCCACCATGGATTTTCCATGAAAGCAGTTTTACTGAACTGGAACTACTTTGACTCTAAGCACCATGGGTCAGCATGTCCCCGTGGAAAGAAACTGAGATGGAAATTGTTTCTACTCTGAGTGTGCAGAATACAGGGAGACTCAAATGATGAGTGCTTCCAGAAATCCACAGGCTATAAAGGTGAGTTGTAAAAGAGACAGTGGTTCCTAATAGATTTTTACCGTTCTGACTTCTGTGGAGGATGTAGGGACTTCATCCAGGCCACCAGTTGTGTGTGGATTTTTATTATTGGGTAAGCATCAGATCAGAGAAGGCCGTGGCACCCCACTCCAGTACTCTTGCCTGGAAAATCCCATGGACAGAGGAGCCTGGTGGGCTACAGAGTCGAAAATGACTAAGCAACTTCACTTTCACTTTTCACTTTCATGCATTGGAGAAGGAAATGGCAACCCACTCCAGTGTTCTTGCCTGGAGAATCCCGGGGATGGGGAAGCCTGGTGGGCTGCTGTCTATGGGGTCGCACAGAGTCGGACACAAACGAAACGACTTAGCAGCAGCAGCAGCAAACATCAGATAGTCTCACTATGGCTAGATTGTTAGGAGTCAGAAGCAACACTGAGGCTCACATATCCTTAGGCAAGGCTGTGGAAGATAGGTAGTGCCACTAAGCATTGATAAGTACCAGATCAAACACGCATTGTAACTTTGTGCTTTTGCTTGTGCTGGTTTTTTTTTTCCTGCCCAGAACACTACCCCCAACTTACCCACATGCTAGATTCTTGCACTTATTTATGGAAGACTGTATGCCAATAGTCAAAGAGCTGGGTGTAGGAATTAGATTGACCTTCATTTGAATCTTAACCCTGCCATCTACTAGCTGTGTGGGAAAGTAGCTAACCTCTTTAGGCCTATTTCCTTCATCTTAAAAACAGTGACCAGTAATGGTGCCCATACAAAAGGGCTCTTGTGAAGATTAAATGAGATGATGCATAGAAAGTGTCTAGTGCATTGTCATACATAAATGCTACATGCATGCATGCTAAGTCACTTCAGTCGTGTCCAAGTCTTCATGGCCCTATGGACTGTAGCCTGGCAGGGTCCTGTGTCCAGGGAAAGAATACTGGATTGGGTTACCATTTCCTTCCTGACCCAGGGATCGAACCCGTGTCTCTTGCACCTTCTGCATCGGCAGGCAGATTCTCTGCCAGCTGAGCCACTGGGGAAGCCCAAATGCTACATTGTTGTTGTTGTTCAGTTGCTCAGTCATGTCTGACTCTATTTGACCCCATGGACTGCAACATGCCAGGCTTCCTTGTCTTTTGCTATCTCCCGGAGTTTGCTCAAACTCAGGCCCATTGAGTCGATGATGCCAGACAACCATCTCATCCTCTGTCGCCCCCTTCTCCTTCATTATGCTACATTAATAAATGATAGCAACTTTTACTCATTCTTCATGTCTCAGCTCAAGCTCTATCTCTTCTTTGAGTCTGGTCACCTCAGGTATCCCCCTTTCATATTCCCACTGCTTCTTGTCCAGCTTTCTTTCTGAGCACTTACCACACTTTATGGTGACAGTCACGACTGTACAACACAAACCTTACTCACCAGCAGCTTAGGATGTTTTTTGATACCAACCTCCTTACTAGATGACTTTAACCCGTCTCCTCCTACTCCCTTCTGATGATCTATTTCACAGTTTATAAAATAAGGCTACTGGACTCTTCTTTATGATCTAAATCTTTGACCCCAATGATGTTGGGGTGTCAATAGCCCCTTTTGCAAGTCACAAAAATATCTTTCCTTCTGGAACGTTTATTATTTATACATCACTGAGCCTAGATCGACCATTTTTCAAGAGCTGCACAAAGTGAATTCTCCATCATGGGAAACAAACGAGCAATTGAAAGGGATTTCACGCCTGAATGCTCTCATTCTGCTCGTGCTTGGACATCATGGCTGCTACCTCTCTGTGCATTATCAAGGGAACTGGGGTTTGTCACTTGCACCAGACCCTGGCCTCTCCCAGAGAACCTCCAGAGAAGGCCTCAGCGGTTACCGTAGAAACGTCTTCCTTCCTGGATTCAGACTTATGAAGGCTCAGGCAGCCGGGACCCAAGAGGGGCCTTGTTTAAACAGGAAAGAGCAGACAGTTTAATGGGCAGCTTTGCAGCTCAGATTCCTACACAGTTTACAGTAGTTGAAGTAATAAAATTCATAATGAATGTTTCTTTATTTAACAGCTAACTTTTTTTCTTTTGTTTGTTTGTTTTTATTTATTTTTTTCCTGAACACTAACTGATGGTAGGCAGGGAGAGTTTTAATTTTCTTTCATTTTAAAGACCATGGAAATAACGTTGAAAAAATTGTGCTGTATGAACATTTTTCTCATTCATTCTTCATCATATTTTTATGACGTATATAATTAGTTGGGAAAACTGAGAGTCAAAGAACATAGGTTACCAGCTTAGGGATACATGGCTATTTGTAAGAAGTGCAACTTTCAAATGGATAACCATGAAAAAAAATTCTAGTTTCATTAATTATGAATTAAATGTGGAATTTCCCATAGATAAATAGCGTTTGTAATTTGACCCACAAGGAACTGTAACATCTAGCTTTCAAGAAACATTAATGAGCTACTAATTCAAGGAAATAGAAAAAGAAGCTAATTATTAAACTCTCTTTGTGAATTCTGCCTTTGGTTGCCTTTGAGACTTGAGATCTCAACATTTGTCAACAAGCAACTTCAACTTTGGCTGAAACCAAAGAAGAGCTAGAATAGCCACTACACACCTACTGTATTATATTTCAAGGGTTTTACCCATACTATCTTATTGAATGCTAGTAATTAGCCTATTGGGAAGGACCAACTATCTCCATTTCAGTAATGCTATAAATTGAGTCTCAGGAAGGTAAAATCATTCAAAAATCTAACTCAGTTCTTTCAGATGACCAAGCTCAGTGCTTTGCTGGTGCTTCATACTGTATCTCCTCAAAGGAAATTCTCATAAGAAAAAAAAAAAGATCTATTGTCTCAAGGTGGATGGCATTTCTTTCTATCTCAGAGACAGGTAATCTATTAAGAGTTGGGCCTGAGCTGTAAGAAGTGCTTCTGTGACTCTGAATAGGAGCCAGAATACTGCAGTATCAGTGGACATGGTGGATGGAGACTAAACTCTCTCCCATTCATGAAGCAAAGCACAACCCTCTGAAAGGCAACTGTTACCCTGGAACAGTCTCAGGGAAGAGCAGTGGGCACTTATGAACTGTGAGAACTGCCCGGAGTCAGGAGAGCAGATAGTTTTAAAACACAGAGGCCAGGGGGAGTTTTGGTTGATGGAGTATCTCATACTCAGGACAATTACTATTCTCTACTGTGCTCATTAAGCCAGGAGAAAGAAATTACTGAGTGTGTGCAAGTGAGGATGTGTGTGTGTGGGCATGTGTGAAAGAAAGGAGGGGGAGAGAGAAAGAAGAGGGAATGAGTAGAGGCTTGGAGGCAGGGTGGCTTGGAAGGACCCGTTGATGTATCCCACATACCCAGATCCCAATGTAAATGCTATCAATATTTGTCAGATGACTGAATAAGTGAATGAATGAATGAATAAACAAGAGCAGGAAGGAAAATGACAGGTCCAAGCTTTGGGAACACCTCAGACCTTCCCATTTGTGTTCAGTTTCCATAGGGTTGCAAAGAGTTGGATACAACTAAAGCAACTTAGCATGCACACGTGCGCCAAGTGAGGCATGTCAGCAAGTGTCCAAGCTCCCCACCCCGCCCCAAGCCTCCACACTTGTGTACAAGCCTTGTCCTGTGTCTGGCATGCCCTCTGCCATCCTCTTCTCCAGACTTCAGTCATACGGTAGATGCTCCTTCTCCTTCTATCTCTTACCTCTCTATTTTCCTTCTCTGTTGTGCATACTGCCCTGAAAGCAGAACCAGATCATGTTCTCTATTTGTTTGTTTGTATGTCTTCATTTACATGACAGTGTCAGCTCCTGGAAGGTAGAGGTCAAAGCTTTTATGTCTTTAGTGCTTAGTGTCTTTTCTTGCACACAGGAGGATTTGCAAATGAATGAATGAATGTATCAATGGATGGATGCACTAGGCAAACCCACTTACTTCAATTTGTGGCCCAGGCTTAAAACAGAAAGGCCCTGTGGTTACAGAGAGAATATCGATGTGAGGCCCAGGAAACTGGGTACAGGGGTCATGTGTGCCCCCAGCTTACTGATTGATTTTGGGAAAAGCACTTCCCATCTCTGAACCTCATACCTGTTGGACTTAGATGATGATCAGTGTCTTCTTACCTCCTGGGTCCTAGAACTGAAAGTTTTAGTAAGAGTCTCTGTGGGTTAGAAGCTAACTCTATATCTAAGTTACTATACTTGAGACCATATCTTTGAAGTTGTGTGTGGTGGAGTGCCAGTTCTTCAAAGCGTTATTAAGTCTTCTGCAAAAAGAGAATGATAGAGCTTGAAAATGGCTGAGAAAACAAAGTTAAGGATATGCCTTTGTTGCAAGTCTTTTTGGTTCATTTGATTTGAAAATGGACATTGTGATACCTCAAGCGAGACACACCATACCTGAAATTGCATTAGTTAATATCCTATGGGACAAATGATCTGTAGAACTCATGCTGGGAAAGTTCTGTGCTGGGTGTGTAAGGAAATCCTTCCACTGCCAAGATTCTAGGAATTCCATGCTTTGACCCAGACTGGGTTATAATCTCCTTGTAAAGAAAGCTGTTCATAGTGGAGTAAGTTAGGATTTCTTTGCGGTATCAGAGGGGTCAGGAAGGGGGAATTAGGACGCTGAGCTGGTTGTACTGGGGATCCAGCTATGAGCTATTGCTCTATAATGATCCAGTTAACAGGGATGGGGCATCATGATTTGACATTGTGACCCTAGAAACCCCCCACTTGCAGGTGGAGTGAGAGATCCAGGGAATATGGTGAGAAGTAACAAGGGACAACTAATAAACATTGAACAGCTATTGCATTCTTCACCTCGTTTACTTCTCACGGATGTAAGTGACTAGTGTTGCTCTGCCTACCATTTTACAGTTGAAGTGACTGAGGCTCAAAGAAGTTCAAAACATGCCCAAGGTCACGCAAACAATGGATGGCAAACCTACAATTTGAACTTGGATCTTTTGGATTCCAAACCTTGAATTCTTCCCATACAACATGCCTATCAGAGCAGAGCACTTGTTTTTGTTTGCTTATTTTATTTTGGTCTTGATTGTTTTAGCCATTGCGCATCTGTCTTACTCCATTGTTTATGAGCCTCATTACTTATATGGAAAACGGGAGTAAGATTTTCTTTGTTTCATTAAAGTTGTCAGGAGAGTAAAATGAACATGTTTTCTTCCTTCCTCATACTTTTCTTTCTCATTTGGTTCTTTAAATGGAGACTCAGTAAAAGAAAAAAAAAAAAGCTGAATATGTCATTTGTTTTTGTGTAACAGTGTCAATCCTAAGCAAGTTAGTGTAAATGTAATTTACAGCTCCCACGACCTCCCATGAATATTGGGAGAATAGATACACATTACTGGTTTTATTAAAATACATAAGTCAAACAGATGGTAATCAAACATAAAAATCACCCTACTCTGTCTTCGAAAGGGTTATAAGTACAAGTAACAAACTTTGTTCTTTTATTTGCATTATAAATAAAATTTATGAGAAAAAATAGTTCAGAGGGGCTAATATTATATATGTTCATTTTTTGCTGTCCCAACTGGTAAAGCTTGTGAATGGGAGAAATCCCTGAGTGCAGAATTCAGGATGGAAGCAAAAACTAGCAGAAAGGGAGCAGAAGTGAAAAACCCTTTCTGTTCTGGCAGGGTAGCAGTGCGCATTATTGTCCATATCCACCGCTGTTTCCCTGGAGAAGGAGATGGCCACCCACTCCAGACCCTTGCCTGGAAAAGTCCATGCGTGGAGGAGTCTGGTCGGCTACAGTCCATGGGGACTGAGCGACTTCACTTTCACTTTCACTTTTCACCATTGTTTAGGGCAGAATTGAAGTAGGCTAGATATCACAGTGACCTGGACCTCATTTAAACCCTTCTCTTCATTCTTTGTGCAAACACATGAGTGCCTCCCTCCTTTATGAAGTAATGCCTGATTAAATCTCCCCATATTTTTTTCAGCCTCAGGAGGATCTTGTGTCCCAATTAAGGATTATCACAGAAAACAATTCACTCTGCAATGACAGAATGTCTTTCCTGAACAGACACATTTATCATAATACTTAATAGAAGTCCTCACGGGCAAGGACCAACACACTTGATCTTTGTGTGACCAAGGTGTGGTGTGGTGCTGAGTATATGGTAATGTTGGAAAGGATAACAACCAGCATTCTTGGATGCTTAAAATTGCCAGACACACTTAACACAGATTAACTCATTTGGTCTTCACAACACCTCTATGAGGTAGGTGTTACTCTAATTTTCATTTTGTAGATGAAGAAACCAAGAAAACATACCATTGAGTGACTCATTTGAGGGAGACCGGAGAGTGGAGGTCAGAATTAAACCTATGCAGTGTGGCTCAGAACCCATGTTCTTGGTTATAGTACTGTTTCTGGTTGGGTTCTCTGGAGGCAGGTGGGGAGATAAGAGTTCAGGGCCCCTATGAGAAAGCAAGATGGGGGGAGGGAGAACTCAATTTGGGCAGAGCTGGTGAAGAATGCTGGAATATATTGCTCATTATAGTTGATCTGACCTGGGCTGGGCTGGCTGGACCTCTATATTTCTGTCTTGCTAGTCTCCAGATAGGGCTTCTCTGGGGAAGGCAGGACCACAGGCAAAGCAGCTCCTTCCAGCTAATGCACTCTGATGTTGCTGGCACCTCCACAGCTGGTCAGAAAGTCCTTCCTTGAAGGCAATCTGGATGACCCATATCCATGTCAACTATAAATACTAGTTTGCCTCTTGGCAAAAACATAATAAACATTTGCTAAACTAACACAATTTTCATTAATTATAATAACTGTAATAATGGCTGTCACTTCTTAATCGGTAATTGCATACCATATAAAGATGGTTATAATTTATTAAGCCATTAATCATCAGCAGAGTACACTGAAGTTAATACTGTATTACATAACCTTATTTTACTAATGATGAAATAGAGAGCTACCGATGTTAAATAGCTTGACCAGTGTGATGTGATTAGCTAGTGGGAGAGCTAGGTTCTCTTACATGTCCTTCGGACACTGGAGTCCATACCCCTACCCTCTGCGTTAGTGTGTGTATATATATATATCTTCCCAACTTGATTGCTGTGAGCTTCTCTATAGCAGATGCCATGGCTCTTTCAGTTGTGTGACTCTCAGCCTGACACACAGAATACATTGAATATACATTTGTTGAATGAATAAGCTGGTTTTCCATAAGAAATCGTGATTTTTATGGAAACTGGAAAAATAATTTAAATATTAATTTAATTACTCTAATTAGAAGCAACTGAGTTTTTAATAAGACATAGTAAAACCGCAAATCTTTGCTTATTTAACAAGTCTTGTCAAGGCTGAGAGTTGTTAGCAGAAACAACAGGAAGAACACACACATGAAACGTGCATAAGGGGCTGGCGTGTTGGGTAAATCACTCAGAATGAATAAGAGGCCACACACTGTTAGGGCAAGAGCATTGGCCTAGAATGAGAAGGTTTTCATTGCAGGCATTTCACCAATGTGCAGTTTGTTGTTGACAAGTTGCTTCAGTACTTCCGTCTGAAATGAGGAAACTGTAGAAGATGATACTTGAGTTTCATTTGATGTTTCTATGCTATGTTTCTGTTAAAAGAAAGAAAGAAAGAAAGAAAAGCAAGCCCTGACATTCTGTGAAGGAACAGAGAGCGGAACTGGACTGGTTGGTGGTAGATACAGTAGGAAGATTTTGGCTGACTATGATAAAGGACAGAGAAAGTATTTCTCCTCAACTACAAGTGCTCAGGCAGAAGCTGATTATAGTCAAGTGTGCTCTGGGTGGGCTCTCTATGTGGGGCCAAAGGCTGGATGAGTTGACTACAAAGGTCAACCAAACGTAAGAGCTTGAAAACATAAAAGGCATGAATTAAATCAGATTTTACAGAAGTGTGAGAAAGAAGAGTGATAAACTGTACTGAACAATGCCTAGAATATAGTAGCTGCTCAGAGAACATTTGTTGAATAAATGAATATTCAAATCCAGTTAATAATGATCATTGCTTCAAATCAGGGTTAAATATAATTGATACATACAGTCCTGGATAGTTTGAGATTAAAATGAGAACATCAATGTGAAGGTGTTTGGCAAATTTTTAATGTTATTGTTTGGGTTCCCTAAGAAAAAGAACCCAGTAATAAGAAAAGAGTGAATAAAAATTGAGTACATGTAATTGGTCCTGAGTAGGTGGTAGTCATGGCAACCGTTTCTACTAAAGAATGAGGATTTTCCTGAGGATAAAGGGGCTCGGGCAGAGGAAAGAGTATTTCAAAAGGACTGAATGGGACACAGCTGAGTATTCTCTGGGAAGCAAAATTATTTTTGCTTGCTATGGGGAAAAGGAATTGAATGAAGCTAGAAATGCCTGATCATGAAGGCCTTATGAGCCAGACATGAGGTGTTTGGACAAGTTTAAATATATTGAACAAATGCAAAGCATCTCTAAAACTATGTACGAAAACAACAAAGTTTAACTCAATAAAAGACAAAGAGAGTGAAAGATCCCAATGACGAAAGTCCTCTGAAGAACAAAAGCTCAGGCATGAAGATGCAGAAAAAAATCTAATCCAAAAAGAAATGTGCATTTTTCTTCTTTTTTCCCCTTTTTTCTTTTCCTTTGTTATTTCTCTTCCTCCCTTCCTCCTACCCTCCTCCCAAACTCTGTGTCTCTTTCTTTCTTTCAACAACATCAAACATATGTGAGGGGCTACAGGTGATCGATTTTAACCTGACCCTCTACTTCCTCTTGGAGATTTCTTGCCAGTTAATGCCTTTGCAATTTACATGACAGAAGCACTTGTAGTTAAAGCTGAAGTTCAGAGGCAGTTTGATGTGCATGTAGTGCGTGCCAAAATAAACATCTCAGACAGGATCTCAGATGATTTTTAGCGGTTATGCTTGAATGATAAGGACCACTGACAATCAGTAGCACTTTATTGATAAAATTCCCATCCCAGTGCTGAAACATTGAGCTCCTTACAGTGTTTTCAAGCTGCCATGCTGGTTCATACTTCTGTGCTTTTGCATATACCCCTCCCTTTGGATCAAATGCCCCACAGATTCCACCAGCCTCTCTTCATTGCCCACCTGCCCCACCCAGCTAGATAGCAACAGCATTATATTTTATCTAGCTTAAATTCTCCATAGCACCCTGTACTTATCTTAGTGTTGTCCTGAGCCCAGTGCATCTCAATCTTCAACATGCATAGGAATACCTTAGGACCTTGGGAAAGTGCTGCTGCTGCCTTAATAGGTCTGAGTGGGGAATAAGAATCAGCATTTTTAAAAAAATCTCTCAGATGGTGATGCTGCTGCTGGTCCATGGACCACACTTGGAATGACAAGATCTTAGCCCATCCTATTGCAATAATCAGTTTATTTGTCCTTTGAGGTTATTGAGACCAAGACATTTAAAAAATTTTTATTTTTATTAAGGTATAGCTGATTTACAATGTTGAGTTAATTTCTGCTGTACAGAAAAGTGAATCAGTTACACACATAAATGCATCCTTTTTATATTATTTTCCATTATGGTTTATCTCAAGACACTGAATATAGTTCCCTAGGCTATATAAAGAAGCCTGGTGTGCTGTAGTTCATGAGGTCACAAAGAGCTGGACACAACTGAGCAACAGAACAACAACAATGCTATATAGTAGGACCTTGTTGTTTATTCATTCTATACGTTGTAGTTTGCATCTACTAACCCCAAGCTCCCAACCCTTCCTCCCTCACCCCTCTCTCCTTTTGTAGCCACAAGTTTGATCTCCATGAGACCAAGGGCTTTTTGGATTGCTATTGCCCAATAGTCTGGCACAGAATTAAATACTCAGTAATCTTCTGATGAATGAATGTATTAAGCACCATCTCGTCAGTTCATTAAAACAACCTGAATTACTAGAACAATTATTAGTCTTTTTCTAAGGAGGAGGTGAATACTGTGATATGTCATATAATGAACTAAAATGTTCCCAGTCAGAGAGTGATGAAACCAGAGCTCCAGGAAAGTTCTGATAACTCCAAGCTTTGTGTGCTTTTCATTCCACCATTTGCTTTCCAAAACCCAGACTGCAATGTGGGTTAGGTCTGACTAGTGGAGAACTTTAAATTAAAAAAAAAAAATTAATAGAATGCAACTATTCCTAATGCTGTGTTTAAGAGATTGGAATTTTACAATCTTAGTCTTAGAGAACACAGACAATATAGAGTTGCAGGAAATCCTTGGTCTTGAGAGATTTGGACCACACTCCAAACTTTGACGTTCTACACCATTCTCACAGCTGAACAAATATGACATATATAATTGTCAAGCCCACCACTGATTTTATGAATTAATTCCTGGGATTTATGGTGTTTTGCACTCTCTTTTCAAAGCACCTCACAACCGTTAATTATTTAAGCCGCCTTACACCCCTCAGAGGAAGGACAGGGATATTATTCTGCCCTGGGCCTAGGGGGAGAAGGAGGTCAAGAGAGGTGGAATACCAGTGGTTACCAAAGCCAAGGGGAGAAGAGATCAGATTGCACCTGAGTGAACTCAGAGGGCTTTATTATGGAGGAAATCCTGCTGGCAAGACCGGACAAGACTTCTCTTGTGGGTTTTTGAATCAGAGATGAGAGAGCAAAGGCAATTTTTGTCACTTAACAATGATAATAGCTATCACTTATTGAGTACTTACTGTGTAGTAGGTAGTGTGCTATGCCTTTACATTGCTTCATTTAATTTCACAAAGGAGATGTAAGTTGGATAATGATGACAATGCATTGAGAATTCATGCCATGCAGGTGTTTAACATGTCTTGCCTTTTTAGATCCTCACAGCAACCTCAGAAAGTATGTGATTCCTATATGACAGAAGGGAATTAAAAAATCATAATCACTTTGTCATTGTTGTTCAGTTGCTAAGTGAGGTCCAACTCTTTGCGACCCCATGGACTACAGTATGCCAGGCTTCCTCTCCTTCACTATCTCCTGGAGTTTGCTCAGATTCATGTCCATTGATTCAGTGATGCTATCTAACCATCTCATCCTCCGCTGCCCTCTTCTCCTTTTGCTTCAGTATTTCACAACATCAGGGTCTTTTCCAATGAGTTGGCTCTTTGCATCAGGGGATGAAAGTGTTATGTAACAAAACTGAGATTTGAATCTAAGACTTATCTGCCTCCAGAGTTTAGGCTCTCTCCATTTAATTCTACTGGCATATCATTGCATCCCTCGGAACCTCAGTTTCCCCAGTTGTAAAATGGGACTAATAATAGCTACATAATGAGGTATAATGAGGATTCTCGATGATAATATCCCTGGTAATTCATAGAGATGTTTTAGCAAGATCATGAGCTTTCAGGCAACAAAGTCCTAAGTCTGAATAGCATCTTAATATTTAAGAACTGTAATATCTTACATTAGTTTTCTGAACCTCAACTTCCTAATTTGTAAAATGGGATGATAATATCTACCTTACAGATTTCAGTGAAGATTAAATGAAAGGATGTTTGTGAAATGCCTACTTCAGGGGCTTGGCACATAGAGGTGTTTACTACAATTGGTTTTCTCCCTTTTCCCCTCCTGTATCCCACTTTCTTCCTGTTAAACTGTCTCTCAACGAATAACACCATTGTCTTCTCAAATGCTAAGTAGAATCTTAGAGTTCTTTTATAGACATTCTTATTCTTGTCATTCACATTTAACAACTATCAATCATATTCAATACATTGTATCAAGAATAGAAATTTTTCATCCAGCACTTTCTATAGTCCCATTCTGATGTCAAGTCCCTCCTACTTGTGAGTCTAATTCTTAGTGGCTTATGGTCTAGGAATCCCTGTCGCTTATTTTCTGTGAACCTGGACGAGGAGGGCTGCTAGACTCTTAAGCCAGGTTCTCAGTATTTTATTGGGGAGTTGTCTTTTATACTCGTTCAAATGAAAAAAGAAAGAACATGTACTTGAGATGCATCATTCTAAGTGTGTATGTTAGTAATAAATACTGTTAGATTGATACAATAGACTCCAACTTTAATTCTCATTCTCTTACTATAACAGAGTGGCTTTGGGGTTCCACAAGACCAGAGAGTGTGAAATTTTGTCCACCTGTCACTGCTGCAAGTTGTCCAGAAACTTCTAAAACTTGCTTTGTGATTGCCGAAGGAAATGTTGGCCTCATTGCCAGTTTTCAGGTTCTGTTCTCTAAGCCATGACAACCTAGAATTTTTCTCCCTGCAGCGTCTGCACCTGACAAGATGAGCTGAACCCAGTGGTACGCTGACTGATACATCTGGTGGCTGTTGATGAGACCCTGGGCTGGGAAATGATTAAATTTTTCTCCCCCAAATACTGAAATGTTCCAGGTGAATAGTCCCCATGAGAGTTTTGATTAAGTGATTAAGATCAAGGAAAACCCTTTCACATACTTTGACTTAGAAAAAAATATTGGAGAACTGGGCTTCACTTTTATTCAGAATATCTTTCTGTTCTAAGCAATTTTTATTCCTATTTCTTCACCATTTAAAAGTAATAACATAGTAATAACTGTGATATTGTTGGCTAAAGATATACCAAAAACCATTAGAAGCACTTAAATACATTAATCCATATAATCTTCACAATTAGTCTATGAGGCACACAAAGTGTTATTATCCTATTATTGATATTCTGATTCTGATGATTGATATTCTGATTTTGAGATTAGGCCACTTTGCATGGATATTTAGAGTTTATGATGGATGTTCTCATGTATGATCATTTTATCACAAGAATCTGCTGGAGTAGTCAAGGGATAATATTATTCCTTCATCATTGGGAGGCTGTGGGATATAACAGCTGAGAGCATGCACTTTGAACTCGGAATTATATGGGTTTGAATTGTGGTTCTGAAATCTGAGCCTAAGTAACTTCATTAGCCAAATGTGTGTTGAAATATCATGTCATGGGACTTTCATGAGGATTAAATGACTTATTGTAAACAAAGCACATCACACTGCATTGAATAAATATTGACAATTGTTAGCTAGTTTTCCTTCCTTACATTATATATATTTTTATTAATATGAAATTAATTTTATTAATCATCAATAAATAAAATTAATAGTGATTAATAGTATTGTATTTTATTAACATAAAATTGATGATTAATAGTGATATGTTATTCAATTTATATTTTTATATATACTATATATAAAACTTTTCTTTAATCCCTAGTGCACTGCATTCAGGTGATGGCATGGAAGTTAGATTTGAGCTCTATTTGAAAGGATTAGTTGTATAGTTCAACAAATATTTACTTATTTTTATTATTTTTTAACTTTTTATTTTATTTTAAAATTAACTTATTTATTTTAATTGGAGGCTAATTACTTTACAATATTGTGGTGGTTTTTGCCATACATCAACATGAAACAGCCATGGATGTACACGTGTCCCACCATCCTGAACCCCCTCCCACCTCCGTCCCCACTCTTGGAGTATGGCTGATGAACAATGTTGGGATAGTTTCAGGTGTATAGCAGAGAGACTTAGTCATACATACACATGCATCCATTCTGCCCCAAACTCTCCTCCCATCCAGGCTGCCACATACATAAATAATAATATTGAGCACCTCCTCTGAGCTGTCTATTGTGCTAGGAAGGCACTGGGGATACAAAAGTGATGAAGTACAATCCTTTCCTCCAAGTAACACATAGACCTTGAAGAACAGAAGGGAGAGAACATACAACACATTGAGAACCCCTCTGTGCCAAGTCCTGCACTTTGTACAGATGGTCTCACGTGTGGTCTCATTTGAGGTGAGGAGATGGAGGACCAAAGAGAGGGAGAGAGAGAGAGATTGACTTACTTTTTCTAGATCATTGCTGTAGAATGATCCATTAATGATCCATTAACAGTAGAATTTTCCATTAATGAATATATTTCATCTGGGCTTTCCAGTATGGTAGCAACTAGACTACTGGTAATTTGACATGTAGCTAGTGCAACTAAGAAACTAAATATTAAGTTTTATGTCATCTTAGTTACTTTGTATTTAAATAGTGCCCAGGAACTGGTTGGTACTTCATGGGACAGTGCAGCTTTAGGAGATAACACAGCTAGCAAGTGGCAGACTTTGAATTTGAGCCTTGGTCTGTGTGAATTTGAGCCCTAGTTTGGGCTTCCCTGAGGCTTTCCTGGTGGCTCAGATGGTGAAGAATTTGCCTGCAATGCAGGAGATGCAGGTTCGATCCCTGGGTCAGGAAGATCCCCTGGAGAAGGTAATGAATACTCACTCCAGTATTCTTGCCTGGAGAAATTCCAAAGACAGAGGAGCCTGGTGGGCTACAGTACCTGGGGTCACAAATACTTGGGCAGGACAGAGGAACTAACATCTTCAATTTTTACTTTTTGTGTGATTACAAAGCCAGGCTTCTTTCCATTGTGTGAATAGACACAAAGGGGCTTCTTTGTTCTTTTATAGTCTATTCTCTCACTTGAGCGTGAAAGGGGCCCCTGCCTCTTCCCCCACTGGCACAGGAAGACCAGCCCTGCTGGTAGAAGGCGGCCTGGAGAACACCAGCCCATACTTCCTCTTCTCAGGGAGCTGGAACAGGGGGTGCGGGCACTCATCCTTCTACACCAAAGCCCTGATGGTCAGTGCTAAAACTCATCCTTCCACGCTGAGTGGGATTCTCTTTGTTGCAGTAGTAATTCTTGTAGAATTCTAGTGTGGCTGTTATAGCTGGAAGGCCAACTAGAGCCCCAGGTAAGGAGGACTCTTGAAATCTTTCAGTGAGAAAATAGGAAAAACACTGCTCATTATTAGCGTGAGGCCTTATAATAATATCGTGGGCCAAAGGATTTCAAGTTTTCTTGTTTCCATGTGCAGGATTTCAAAAGCCACATCTCTAAGAAAGTGCTTGTTGCCAACTTGAATATATGGATCTGATGACTCAGTTCTTCCCATGGTCCAGGCTGACACAAAGGCTTTAAAATTCTAAAGAGTAGCATTTCTTCTTTGGCCTTTATTGTTGCTGTTATTGTTAATATTAAGAAGGCAGTTAGTTTCTATAGGAAAGACTAGATGGGGCAGATTTTAGAGGCAGGGAGATGAATTACCACACAGGCAGAGAATTTGTATGTGAGAGGAGTTATCAATATTTATTGAATGAATGAATAAATCATCCTTTCCAGAAATAAAAAAGCAATTTATTGTTTCATAACAACTTGGATTATGGGATGAGGCCTGGGGTGGGAGATGAAGATTACATTCCAGGCAGAAGGAAGGCAGAAGGACTAGCATATGCAAAGGCCCTGGAGTTAAAGGGGGCTTGCATTTGGGAAAAACTGATGTATCAGATTAGTGAGTTTGGAGCTTAGGGAAGGGGCATGAGGTGATAAAATGTTGAGGAGAGGTCAGATTTACAAGTCAATTTACACTACATTAGGGTTTTGGTCTGTAACTCAAGAGCAACAGGAAGAATTTGAAGGGGTTTTAGTAAAGAAGTAGCATTACTATATTTGTGCTTTTTAAGAGATGTCACTATTGCTGTGTGAGAAACAAACTGGAGAGTGGACTCAAGGAAATTATCTGTAGCTAATGATAGTAGTCCAGGTGAGAGGTTAATCAGACTCAGGGTAAAGGATTCCATTCAGGTGGAAAGAAGTGGACGAATTCAAGAAATAAAGAGAAAAACAGTTAAGACTTCATGATGATGTGAATGAGGGGATTTGATGAAGAGAGAAATCAAAGCTCATGGTGGGTTCAGGATCATGGCAACTCCTTAAGTTTTAATCATCTCAAGAATGGAAATAATGTGTGTGAAAATGCTATGTAATGTGCTATTTCATTATACATGGAATAGAATGTTTTAATTATTATCTATGCTGTTTTTATACCCAGGATTGAACTCTATACCAATAAGTAATGATCACAGAATCTGTTTCCTAAGAAGATGGTGAGGTCCTTGAGGTCAGAAACTCAATGTCTATGATTGTGTGTCTCTAGTTTGTGTGCTCGGAGAAGGCAGTGGCACCCCACTCCAGTACTCTTGCCTGGAAAATCCCATGGATGGAGAAGCCTGGTAGGCTGCAGTCCATGGGGTGGCTAAGAGTCAGACACGACTGAGCGACTTCACTTTCACTTTTCACTTTCCTGCACTGGAGAAGGAAATGGCAACCCACTCCAGTGCTCTTGCCTGGAGAATCCTAGGGATGGGGGAGCCTTGTGGGCTGCCGTCTATGGGGTCGCACAGAGTTGAACACGACTGAAGTGACTTAGCAGTTTGTGTGCTATTGCACCCATCACACGCTCATTAGTTTTGCCCTCTGTGTTGGTCCTTGACCATCTTGCCTTAAGATGCATTCCTCATCCTTCCCTGCTTGTACTTATGTTGCAGGGGGGCTGGCCCTGAGGTCTGTTTCCCAGGCTCCTATGCCAATCACCTAACTTCTGCCTGGGTTTCCCCAATGAGATGTACTGGTGAGAGATTGGAGAGTGGGGAGAAAGGAAAAGCCAGAGTGTTCCCCTTCTCAGTGTATGCCTTTTCTCGCAGACTGTGGCTTTATCTCTTCCATGACCCCCAGCTCATGATGATTCCAACTTTAGTCAACTGACCTTGGCTCTTGGACACCTTGCTTTGTCCTTCCAGTTTATAGATGGTAGCAACTAACATGTGGAGTGCCCTGGTCATCCATGTAGCTTCTCACTCTTTTTATCTTCTGTGTAACCAATTCCTTATATTAGATTCCTTCTATTTTAGATACTTGGAGTAGTTTTTGTTTAACAGGTTAGATTCAGAGTGATATATAAACACACACAGACCAACTTTCATTAATGATCAGGTAGTCTTTGCAACAGAGAAATATTTTCACATAAATAAACTTTGAAACTTTAAAACACATAATAGAAAAGAAAATATCCTGTCAATATAAGCACACTTCAGAATCATCAACAAACTTAGAATGGGCTTCATTGTGATTTAGCAATAACAAAATTAATTGTACTTTTTTCAACTTTATTTTTTCAGCTGACTGAGCTTCAGAGCTGAGATAAATGTTGTCACTTAGTGTTCTTTAAATAGTTTTTGGCTAGTTTTAATTTGAAGAAAGAACATTCTTCAGTAGAGACAGGACAGGAATTACCAAAAAATAATATAAACAAGTAACATACTTTGGAAAAACTTACCATTATGTCATAGTATTACATACTATTTTGGCAAATTTATGGATAATTTTAATTTTTTTTTCACTTTCACTTGGTAATGGTTTGACACAAAACAGTGATATCATTGGCAATGATTCTGTTATGCTGTTTAAAAATTTATTTGGAGTCTTCTCTGTATTTCTTACAATAGACTTTTTTCCAAGATATTATTAGTTGATTTATTGATGTACTTATTGGTTTATGAAAAACATTTATGAAATAACTACTTTAATTTCTTTAAAAAAAACTCAAAATATTTAGATGTAGAATAGTCCTTTGAAGGACCTTCTTTGAACACTATGGAAGCAGTCAATCTATTGAAAAATAATTTATTCAGATGAAATTCACACAATAGAATTAACCATTTTTTTAAGAAACAGAAGCTTTTTATATTATTTTTCCAGTTTTTGGCCTTTCCATGTGGCGTGCAAGATCTTAGTTCCCTGCATGTGTCCTCAGTCACTACAGTCCTGTCTGATTTTGTGACCCAATGTACCATAGCCCTCCAGGCTTCTGTGTCCTTGGGATCCTCCAGGCAAGAATACTGGTTGCCATGCCTTTCTTCAGGGGATCTTCCTTACCCAGAAATCTTACCTCATCTCCTGCATTGCAGGCAGACTCTTTACCCCTGAGCCACTGGGGAAGCCCCTTAGTTCCCTGACTAGGGATCACACCCGTGCCCCCTGCAGCGGAAGCACAGAAACTTAACCGCTGGACTGCCAGGGAAGTCCCTAGAATTAACCATTTTAAGGTGAACAATTTAGTGGCATTTAGTATAGTCACAACGTTGAGAATAACCACCTTTATCTATTTCCAAAACATTCCGTCACTCCAAGTAAAACCTCTTACACCTTAAGTGGTTTTCCCCATTCACCCTTCCCTGTCCCCTCCTCAACCCCAAGCAGCCACCAAGCTTCATCCTCTCTATATAAATGTATTTATTCTGGGTATTTCTCATGAGTGGAATAATACAATACGTAATGTTTTAGATTTTTTTTTTCACATAGCATGGTGTTTTCAAGTTTCATTCATGTCATAGCGTATATCAATATCTCTTTTCTTTCATAGCTGAATAACATTCTATCTGCATCTCAGTTCAGTTCAGTCCAGTTGCTCAGTCGTGTCTGACTCTGTGATCCCATGGATTGCAGCATGCCAGGCTTCCCTGTCCTTCATCAACTCCCAGAGCTTACTAAAACTCATGTCCATCGAGTCAGTGATGCCATCCAACCATCTCATCCTCTGTCATCCCCTTCTCCTCCTGTCTTCAATCTTTCCCAGCATCAGGGTCTTTTCCAATGAGTCAGTCTTCACATCAGGTGGCCAAAGTATTGGAGTTTCAGCTTCAGAATGAGTCCTTCCAATGAATATTCAGGAATTATTTCCTTTAGAATTCACTGGTTGGATCTCCTTGCAGTTCAAGAGACTCTCAAGAGTCTTCTCCAACACCACAGTTCAAAAGCATCAATCCTTCAGTGCTCTGCTTTCTTTATAGTCCAACTCTCACATCTATACATGAGTACTGGAAAAACCATAGCCTTGACTAGACAGACCTTTGTTGGCAAAATAATGTCTCTGCTTTTTAATATGCTCTCTAGGTTGATCATAGCTTTTCTTCCAAGGAGCAAGTGTCATTTAATTTCATGGCTGCAGTCACCATGTGAAGTGATTTTGGAGCCCCCCAAAATAATGTCTCTCACTATTTCCATTGTTTCCCCGTCTATTTGCCATGAAGTGATGGGATCAGATATGACCTTAGTTTTCTGAATGTTGAGCTTTAAGCCAATTTTTTCACTCTCCTCTTTCACTTTCATCAAGAGGCTCTTTAGTTCTCCATTTTCTGCCATAAGGATGGCGTCATCTGCATATTTGAGGTTATGGATATTTCTCTTGGCAATCTTTTTTTTTTTTTTCTCTTGGCAATCTTGATTCCAGCTTTTGCTTCATCCAGCCCAGCATTTCTCATGATGTACTTTGCATATAAGTTAAATAAACAGGGTGACAATATACAGCCTTGACATACTCCTTTCCCAATTTGGAACCAGTCTGTTGTTCCATGTCCACTTCTAACTGTTGCTTCTTGACTTGCATACAGATTTCTCAGGAGGCAAGGAAGGTGGTCTGTTATTCCCCTCTCTTTAAGATTTTCCAGTCTGTTGAATCTATGTACTACAATTGGTTTATCCTTTAATCTATTGATGGATGTTTGAACTGTTTCCATCTTTTGGCTCCTGTGGGTAATACTGCTATGAGCATATGTGTACAGGTACTTGCTTGTGTATCTGTTTTTAATTCTTTTGGATATGGTAATTCTTTTATGGTAATTTTACGTTTAACTGTTTGCTGCTGCTGCTGCTGCTGCTAAGTCGCTTCAGTTGTGTCTGACTCTGTGCAACCCCAGAGACGGCAGCCCACCAGGCTTCCCCGTCCCTGGGATTCTCAAGGCAAGAACACTGGAGTGGGTTGCCATTTCCTTCTCCAATGCATGAAAGTGAAAAGTGAAAGTGAAGCTGCTCAGTTGTGTCCGACTCTCAGTGACCCCATGGACTGCAGCCCATCAGGCTCCTCTGACCACGGGATTTTCCAGGCAAGAGTACTGGAGTGGGGTGCCACTGCTTAACTGTTTGAGGGTATACTAAACTGTTTTCCACAGAAGCTTAACCATTTTACATTCCCAATAGCAATATACAAGTGTTCTGAGTTGTCCGCATTTTCCCCAACAGTTGTTATCTTCCATTGTTACATTAAAAAAAAATCACCATTCTAGTGGGTGTGAAATGATACTTTATTGTGGTTTTAATTTGCATTTTTCTACTGACTAATAATGTTGAGCATCTTTTCATGTGCTTGTTGGCCATTTGTGTATCTTCTTTGATAAAATGTGTATTCAAGTCTTTAGCCCCCTTATTTTTTTTAATCTCTATAGTTTAAATCATGGGAATTTTTAAATATTGTGACTGCTTGACTCTTATCAGATACGTGATTTGCAAATATTTTTCCCATTCTGTGGTTTGCTTATTCACTTTCTTGATAATATCCTTTGATATACAAATGGTTTTTAACTTTGAAATTGTCCAGTTTTTTTATTATCTCTTGTTACTCATGCTTTTGATATCATATCTTAGAATTCATTGCCAAATCCAACATCATGAAGACCAATATTTTTTTAATGTTTGTACTTTTTTGTATGCCTTTTAGATAATGTACAGTTTGATAGACATATAGCTATGTATACATGTGTGTATATATATATGCACACACATATATTAATATTTGACACACGTCCATTTACAAAGCATTTTAAAATTTGTTGATTGATTTGATCCTTTTAGCAATGCTGTGAAGTAGAAGAGACAATAGTGGCATGTTTCTTTTAAAGATTAAAAAATGGTGAACTTTAAAGGGGAACACTGTCTGCAAAGTCTCACGGGTAGTAAATAGTAGATACAAGATACACATTCCACATATCTTACCCCACTCATGTATTTGTCCCATTCCACCACCTTGCTCCATAAAATGCCATGTGACCCAGAGGAGGGAGGGGAGTGTTTGTGGTATTCCTGAATGCACAAGGCTTTATTAAAGTGCTTCTGTGTGCATCACCACAAAGTTCTTATACCATCCTAGAGGCTGAGTCTGATGTTCTGACTTTAAAATGAAGAAAGCGAGGCTCAGAGAGGCAACCAGAAAACCAGTGACAGAGCCTTTGTTCAACTCCAGATCAGCTTGACTCCTTGTGGTAATTTAGCACAAGGAAAGCCCAGGGGCAGGGGACTGTTTCAAAGATATATAATAATAGAATCAAACCAAAAAGTGGAAAATGACATCGGATACTTTGTGTGTCCTCAATTGCCTAGGTGTAGTGAAAGCTGAGCATCTGTTTCTCACTCTTACACCTCATATGCTTAAATGATAAGCCCTGATTTTTTCCCCCTTTTTAATCACCCCTTCAACTATCATCCTTGACAGTGTGAAACATTCCACCACAGGGATGTGGAATCATTTTTCCAAAGTTTCAGCCTCCAGACCTGGCTAACCAGGCCTGTGGTACAGCTGTCCTAGTGACCCAGGATGCTCATCTGGGATTTAACACATTGTACCTCCCACAATGCCCTCTCCCCTTTCTGCCCTTGGCACACATACAGGAAATTAAGGACTAAGGAAAATTCACTTCTGACCTTTAATTCACTCTTTAATAAAGTCATTCAGAATCACTTACATGCTTCAGGCCAGACATAAGAGAGAGCCAACTTAATGGCCCTTGCAAGGAAAACCCATCCATCCTCATGCATTGACATTTTTTAATTGTGTCAACCCTCAAAGGCAATTGCTAGTCCTATGTATGTTCATGTGAGGACTTTGCCCAGTGCTCATAAATATTGACTGTGCTCAATCAATGCAATCAGTGTTAGATGTTCCTTTTTTTTAGTCAAATTATAATTGGCTTACAATATTATATTAGTTTCAGGTACAACATGGTATTCAATATTTATATACATTATGAAATCATCACCACAATAAGTTTAATCACCATCTCTCACCATGCAAATTTATTACAATATTATTAACTACATTCCCGATGCTATACATTACATCCCTGTTATTTGTTTATTTTATAACTGGAACTTTGTACTTCATTCTGTTCCACTATTTTGCTGACGTTCACTCCCGCCTCTGGAAACCACCATTTTGTTTCCTCTATGTGTCTGTTTCTCTTTTACATCGATTTGTTCTGTGTTTTATATTTCATTATATAAGTGAAATCATACAGTATTTGCCTAACTTATTTCACTTAGCATAGTACACTCTGGGTCTATCCAAGTTGCTGCAAACAGCAAGACTTCATTCTTTATTATGACCAAGTAATATCCCATTGTGTATATGTAGGTAAGTGTTTATTATTTTATCCATTCGTCTATTGAGGAATATTTAGGTTGTCTCCAATCTTGGCTATTATAAATTGTGGTGTAATAAATATTGAGGTTTGCATGTACTTTTGAAAGTGCTTTCATTTTCTTTGAATAAATACATTGAAGTAGAATTGCTGGATTATATGATAGCAAACACCCTCTTCCAACAACACAAGAGAAGACTCTACACATGGACATCATCAGATGGTCAACACCAAGATCAGATTGATTATATTCTTTGCAGCCAAAGATGGAGAAGCTCTATACAGTCAGCAAAAACAAGACTGGGAGCTCATTGTGGCTCAGATCATGAACTCCTTATTGCCAAATTCAGACTCAAATTGAAGAAAGTAGGGAAAACCACTAGACCACTCAGGTATGACCTAAATCAAATCCCTTATGATTATACAGTGAAAGTGAGAAATAGATTTAAGGGCCTAGATCTGATAGATAGAGTGCCTGATGAACTATGGAATGAGGTTTGTGACATTGTACAGGAGACAGGGATCAAGACCATCCCCATGGAAAAGAAATGCAAAAAAGCAAAATGGCTGTCTGGAGAGGCCTTACAAATAGCTGTGAAAAGAAGAGAAGCAAAAAGCAAAGGAGAAATGGAAGATATAAGCATCTGAATGCAGAGTTCCAATGAATAGCAAGAAGAGATAAGAAAGCCTTCCTCAGAGATCAATGCAAAGAAATAGAGAAAAACAACAGAATGGGAAAGACTAGAGATCTCTTCAAGAAAATTAGAGATACCAAGGTAATACTTCATGCAAAGATGGGCTCGATAAAGGAGAGAAATGATATGGACCCAACAGAAGCAGAAGATATTAAGAAGAGGTGGCAAGAATACATGGAAGAACCTTACAAAAATATCTTCATGACCAAGATAATCATGATGGTGTGATCACTAATCTAGAGCCAGACATCCTGGAATGCAAAGTCAAATAGACCTTAGAAAGCATCACTATGAACAAAGCTAGTGGAGGTGATGGAATTCCAGTTGAGCTGTTTCAAATCCTGAAAGATGATGCTGTGAAAGTGCTGCACTCGGTATGCCAGCAAATATGGAAAACTCAGCAGTGGCCACAGGACTGGAAAAGGTCAGTTTTCATTCCAATCCCAAAGAAAGGCAATGCCAAAGAATGCTCAAATCACTGCACAATTGCACTAATCTCACACACTAGTAAAGTATTGCTCAAAATTCTCCAAGCCAGGCTTCAGCAATACATGAACCATGAACTTCCAGATGTTCAAGCTGGTTATAGAAAAGGCAGAGGAACCAGAGATCAAATTGCCAACATCCGCTGGATCATTGAAAAAGCAAGAGAGTTCCAGATAAACATCTATTTTTGCTTTATTGACTATGCCAAAGCCTTTGACTGTGTGGATCACAAATAAACTGTGGAAAATTCTGAAAGAGATGGGAATACCTGATCACCTGACCTGCCTCTTGAGAAACTTATATGCAGGTCAGGAAGCAACAGTTAGAACTGGACATGGAACAACAGACTGGTTCCAAATAGGAAAAGGAGTATGTCAAGGCTGTATATTGTCACCCTGCTTATTTAACTTATATGCAGAGTACATCATGAGAAACACTGGGCTGGAAGAAGCACAAGCTGGAATCAAGATTGCCGGGAAATATCAATAACCTCAGATATGCAGATGATACCACTCTTATGGCAGAAAGTGAAGAGGAGCTAAAAAGCCTCTTGATGAAAGTGAAAGAGGAGAGCGAAAAAGTTGGCTTAAAGCTCAACATTCAGAAAACGAACATCATGGCATCTTATCCCATCAGTTCATGGCAAATAGATGGGGAAAGAGTGGAAACAGTGTCAGACTTTATTTTTCTGGGCTCCAAAATCACTGCAGATGGTGACTGCAGCCATGAAATTAAAAGACACTTACTCCTTGGAAGGAAAGTTATGACCAACCTAGATAGCATATTGAAAAGCAGAGACATTACTTTGCCGACTAAGGTCCGTCTAGTCAAGGCTATGGTTTCTCCAGCTGTCATGTATGAATGTGAGAGTTGGACTGTGAAGAAAGCTGAGTGCTGAAGAATTGATGTTTTTGAACTGTGGTGTTGGGGAAGACTTTTGAGAGTCCCTTGGACTGCAAGGAGATCCAACCAGTCCATTCTAAAGGAATTCAGTCCTGGGAGTGCTTTGGAAGGAACCATGCTAAAGCTGAAACTCCAGTACTTTGGCCACCTCATGTGAAAAGTTGACTCATTGGAAAAGACTGATGCCGGGAGGGACTGAGGGCAGGAGGAGAAGGGGACGACAGAGGATGAGATGGCTGGATGGCATCACTGACTCGATGGACTTGAGTTTGAGCGTACTCCGGGAGTTGTTGACAGACAGGAAGGCTTGGTGTACTGCAATTCCTGAGGTCGCAAAGAATCAGACACAACTGAGTGACTTAACTGAGCTGAACTTATGATAGTTCTGTTCTTAGCTTTTAAAATTTATTATTAAATTATTACAATTTATTAAATCTTAATACTGCTTCTCATAAGGGTTGATAAACTTACATTCCCAACAGCAGTGCAGAAAGGTTCCCTTTTTCCGCATCCTTGCTAATACATTATTTCTTGTCTTTTGGTTAATATCCATTCTAAAAGGTGTAAGGTGATGGCTCATGTGGTTTTGAGTTGCATTTCTCTGATCGTTAGTGATGATTAGCATTTTTTCATGTGCCTATTGACTCTCTGTACAATTTTTAAGAGAAATTTATATTCAGATCCTCTGCTCACATTTTAATAGGGTTGTTTGGTTTTGATTAATACTGAGTTGTGAGAGTTCTATACGTATTTTGAATATTAACTTATTAGACTTACTGTTTGAAAATATCTTCTTTTATTCACTCAGTTGCCTTTTGATTTTGTTAATGGTTTCCTTTGCTGTATTAAAGGTTTTCAGTTTGACGTAGTCCAGTTGTTTATTTTACTTGTGTTGTCCTTGTAGGACAGATATCCAAAAATTATTGCTAAAATTGATGCCAAAGAGTGTATTGCCTATATGGGTTTTTCTAGAAGTTTAATGATTTCGGATCTTAGTTTTAAGTCTTCAATATATTTTGAGTTTCTTGTGTACATGTCATAAGAAAGTGGTCTCGCTTCATTCTTTTGCAAGTATTTGTCCAGTTTTCCCTACACCATTTATTGATGATACTGTTTTTCTCTAATTTATATTCTTGTCTTCATTGCCATAGGTTAATTGGCGGTATAAATGTGGGTTTGTTTATGAGCTTTCTGTTCTGTTCCATTAATCTGTGTGTCTGTGCCAGTTCCATTCTGTTTGAATTACTATAGCTTTGTAGTATAGTTTTAAATCAGGAAATGTGATACCCTCAGCTTTGTTCTTTCTCTAGATTGCTTTGCCTATTCAGGGTCTTTTGTGGTTTCATACAAATTTTAGAATTATTTATTCTGTTTCTGTGAAAAATGCCATGGGTATTTTGATAAGGATTGAATTTGTAGGTTGTTTTGGGTGGTATGGACATTTTAACAATATTCATGAACATGGTACATCTTTCCATTTATTTATGTTGTTCTCAATTTCTTTCATCAATGTCATATAATTTTCAGAGTATAGGTCTTTTACCTCCTTGGTTAGATTTATTCCTAGGTATTTTATTCTTTTTGATGCAATTGTAAATCAGATTGATTTATTAATTTCTCTTTCTGATAGTTCATTATTAGTGTATGTAAATGTAATATAGTTCTGTGTATTAATTTTGTAAATTCACCAAATTCATTTATTAGTTCTAATAGTTATTGTGATGGATTCTTTAGGATTTTCTATGTATAGTATCACGCAATCTGCAAATAGTGAAATTTTACTACTTTCTTTCTAATTTGGATGCCTTTTATTTGTTTTTCTTGCCTGACTGATAAGCTTGGACTTTCAGTTCTATGTTGAATAGAAGTGGTATGAGTGGGCATCCTTGTCTTATTTCTTATCTGAGAGGGAAAGCTTTTTAACTTTTCATCACTGAGGATAATGTTTGCTGTAGGTATATCATATATGGCCTTTATATGTTGAGGTATGTTTCCTCTATACCCACATTGTTGAGTTATTTTTAAATTATAAATGGATATTGTATTTAGTCAAATAGTTTTTCTGCATCTATTTAGATGATCGTATGTTGAATGTTAGTTGCTCTTGAAAAGCAAATGATGGTACTCTTATCATACACAGCAAAATTAATTAACGGATAGAAGCATCCAAATTTTATGTTTTTCCCTATCAATTTTTCTTAAAATGTTGGTAATTTTAATGTGATAATATATATTAGAATTACATTTTGGTTATTTAAGAAACACATTGAAACTGACTTAAGAAAACAAAAGGGAAGTTAATTGGCTCATTTACCTGACATGGCTGGACATGTAATATCTTTAGCAACTTACCTCATTCCTTATCTCAACCTGCTTTCCTCTTACTGGCTTAATTCTCAAGCAAATTCTCTTGGCAACAAGATAATATTTTCATATCGTTAGGCATATATTTTACTAGTTTGAAAATATCAGCTGGAAGACAGAGATGGTGTCCCAATAATCTAACTCAGATCCAGGGATTGCCTGTTACATGCCCATATCTGGGCCAATAACAGTGTCCAGGATGCTATTGTATTATCATTTGTTGGTAGATAATACTGTCATCCTTGGATCCAGGAGTGAGGAATTCTATGAATAGACAAGAGTGGAGTAAGGAGGTTCCTAAAAGAAAATTGGGATGGCATGTGCAGATGATAAGGGAAAAGGGAATAAGTAGGCAAAGCTACAAATGCTCAGCACACATCTAATAGAGTAAATAATAATTTAGGAATTATAAATTCGTTGTATGAAATAACAAGTTTGATTTCTTGGTGTTAAGCAAAATTATTTTTAAGCCTTTTCTAATTGAAACATAAGGTGAATTTCTAACTAGAATATACATTCAAACAGCTTCTTTTGAAGCTCCCTTTATGTACATATGAGTAAAAGTTGTGGTTGCCTAAATTGATATTTTTACTCATTCCAATTTATTGTTTAGTTTCCACCTTCTCTACTACACATTGACTGATGGCTTACTATGTACCAGACATTGTGTCTTACATTGAAAATAGAATGTTAAGTAAGTAAACCATTTCCATTTTCATGGAGGTTTTAGCCTACAGGAGCTTACAAGCTACATTTAATTAACTTACAACTTGTGACTTATTTCAGTTATTGCACTAATGCAGTGAAGTTGTTATATTTTCAAAGAATGGGTATGTAAATATATCCATTTTACATAAGAATTTAATGGTTAGCTGAATAGGTTGAATAATAATTATTTGCTTTAATAGTATTGGGCATGTTATACTGATGGTCACTTTTATACTTAAAATCATTATGTAGTTCTTTTTTACAGATTAAGTGAGAGAAATTGGTCCACTGTCCCACAGCAAGAGGATGAGAGAGCTGGGTGTTCAAACAGGTTTGACTTTGAAGCTTTTCAAGGACACCAAGACTGTTGGATGATCTATGACTTCTTAAGTCACGAGCATGAGTCACACCTAGAAATATATACACATATACAGTATATTTATAATAGCCATTGGAAAAAATTCTCAAGAACTTCTGGGAAAGCTGTTATGACAATATCATTAGTCGGATCCTGTGCCCTTTACAGATTCTCTATACCTTCCTCAAGTCTCCCATTCATGTTTTCTTCACTCCTAGGGCATTATAAATACAGCAAAAGGACGTTTATGTGTGTGTTTACTTGTGGTTGTAATAGGGGGCTGGTGGAAGGCTGCTGGCCCCAGAAGCTGTGAGCAAGTTATTGGTAAGGGATTTGTGGCCTACAGGGAGAGTCCACGGCAAGCGCGAGCAGTGCTGCCCAGATGGAAAGGCATTGGACAAGAAGTCCTATCATCTGGCTTTGAGTCCTATCTCTATCACATAGGAATTGCAGTTAGGTAACACTTCAGATTATATTTCTATTACTGAAGGTAAGAATCTACTTCCTGATGTTTCATACCTCCCAGGTGTTTTGTGAGAATCAAATGCAATGAAACCTGTGAAAATTGCTTTACGCAATGTAGAGAGTTGTAATTTGTTAGACTGTTTTATGTCACTGCTCTATCTGCCTCTGCTTGTCCTCTCCCACACATATGCCTTGTGATTTCCAGCATTGCTGAGGAAGCATAGCTCGTGCATAGTATAAACAAGTCTTTGCTTCCATTTTCTGCTTTTTGAATTATTCTTATCTATCAACGATTTCCTCAAGAGGCTTCTATGTTCTAGATACTGTAGCAGGTGCTAGAGATAAGGGGAGAAGCATGAATTGGGGAAAGAGTATGAAGTTTGGACTTGGACAGGGTGTGAACTCTGACTTTTTCGGTTGCACCATTTTGAATAGTCAACTAACCTAAGAATTACATTTCCTCATTTTATTTTATTAATATTTATTTGGCTGGCATTGGGTCTTAGTTGTGGCATGTGAGATCTTCATGGTAGAGCATGGGCTTCTCTAATTGTGATGGATGGGCTTCTTTGTAGTTGTGGCATATGAGCTTATTAGTTGCCCTGCAGCATGTGGAATCTTAGCTCCTCAGCCAGGTATCCAACCCACGTCCACTGTATTGGAAGGCAGATTCTTTACTGCTGGACTACTAGGTGAGTCCTACATTTCCTCATTTTAAAACAGGAATCATAATCATAATTTATAGAGGCTTTTCTGAGTGCTGGAGGGAACATGCTTCCTAAGGCCCACTTGACTTCACACTCCAGGATGTCCGGCTCCAGGTTAGTGACCACCCAATTGTGGTTATCTGAGTCATTAAGACTTTTTAAAAATTTTATTTATTTTTTATTGAAGGATAATTGCTTTACAGAATTTTTCTATTTTCTGCCAAACCTTATGTAGTTCTTCTCTTTATTCTTGCCACTGCTTCTTAATTGCTTCTGTTAGGTCCTTGCTGTTTCTGTGCTTTATTGTGCCCATATGTTCATGAATTGTTCCCTTGATAACTCTAGCTTTCTTGAAGAGATCTTTAGTCTTTCCCATTTAATTGCATTGCTCACTTAAGAATGCTTTCTTGTCCCTCCTTACTAGTCTCTGGAACTCTGCATTCAGTTGGGTATCAGTTCAGTTCAGTTCAGTTCAGTCGCTCAGTCATGTCCTACTCTTTGCAACCCCATGGACTGCAGCACGCCAGACGTCCCTGTCTACCACCAACTCCTAGAACTTGCTCAAACTCATGTCCATTGAGTCAGTGATGCCATCCAACCATCTCATCCTCTGTCATCCTCTTCTCCTTCTGCCCTCAATCCTTCTCAGCATCAGGGTCTTTTCCAATGAGTCAGATCTTCACATCAGGTAGCCAATATATTAGAGTTTCAGCTTCAAGATCTGTCCTTCCAATGAATATTCAGGACTTATTTCCTTTAGGATGGACTGGCTGGATCTCCTTGCTGTCCAAGGGATTCTCAAGAGTCTTCTCCAGAACCACAGTTCAAAAACATCAATTCTTTGGTGCTCAGCTTTCTTTATACTCCAACTCTCACATCCAAGCATGACTACTGGAAAAACCATAGCTTTGACTAGACGGACCTTTTTTTGGCAAAGTAATGTCTCTGCTTTTTAATATGCTGTCTAGGTTGGTCATAATTTTTCCTCCAAGGAGCAAGCGTCCTTTAATTTCATAGCTACATTAACCATCTGCAGTGATTTTGGAACTCCCCAAACTAAATTCTCTCATTTGTGTCAATGACCTTAGAAGGCTAATGTAACATTCATCTCCTTTCCTTAGCCATTCTACTATTTTGAATGTTACTAAGAACATTAACATTTTTTCCATAGTCATTTAATATGTTTTCATTTTAAAAGTTAAATTTTTGTTTTGCAAAATGAAAAGAATTCTGAAGACTGGTTACACAATACTTAGTATATTGTACGCTTAAGATGGGTAGGATGACAAATTTTATATGTATTTTTCCACTGTTAAAATTTTTGTTTTGTTTTTTTACATCTTTAAAATTAATTAATTAATTATTTTCCACGTCATTATTGTTATTTTACTTTTAGAGTTTTTTTAAATTTATCTTTAATTGGAGGATAATTACAATATTGTGGTTTCTTCCATATAACAACATGAATCAGCCATAGGTATACATATGTCCCCTGCTTCCTGAACCTCCCTCCCACCTTCCTCCCCATCTCACTCCTATAGGTTGTCACAGAGCACTGGCTTTGGGTTTCCTGCATTATACAGCAAATTCCCACTGGCTATCTATTTTACCATATGGTAATGTGTATGTTTCAATGCTTTTCTCTCCAATCATCCCACTCTCTCCTTCCCACACTGTGTTCAGAAGTCTGTCCTTTATGTCTGTGTCTCCCTTGCTGATCTGCAAATAGAATCATCAGTACCGTCTTTCTAGATCCTATGTATATGCATTAATACACGATAGTTGTCTTTTTCTTTCTGACTTCTGGCTTTCTCAGGTATATGCCTAATAGTGAGATTTCTGGATCATGTGGTAATTTTATTACTAGTTTGTTAAGGAACCTCCATACTATTCTCCATAGTGGCTGTACCATTTTACGATCCCACCAACAGGGCAAGAAGGTTCCCTTTTCTCTAAACCCTCTCCAGCACTTATTGTCTGTAGAATTTTTGATGATGGCCATTTTGATTGGTGTGAGATGACACCTTCTTGTAGTTCTGCTTTGCATTTCTCTAATAATGAGTGATGTTGAACATCTTTTCATGTGTTTATTAGCCATCTGTATGTCTTTGGAGAGATATCTACTGAGGTCTTCTGTTCACTTCTTGATTAGGTTGTTTATTTTCCTGGTATTGAGCTGAACACAGCTCATTCTACATTTTAGAGATTTTAATCCTTTGTCAGTTGTTTCATTTGCTATTACTTTCTCCCATTCTGAGGATTGTCTTTTATAACCTCGCTTATAGTTTCCTTCATTGTACAGAAGCTTTTAAGTTTAATTAGGTACTATTTGTTTATTTTTGCTTTTATTTCCATTACTCTAGGAGATGAGTCACAGAAGATCTTACTGTGATTTATGTCAAAGAGAGTTCTACCTATGTTTTCCTCTGAGTTTCAGTTTCTGGTCTTACATTTAGGTCTTTCATCCATTTTGAGCTTTTTTTTTTTGGTATATGCTATTAGGAAGTGTTCTAATTTGATTCTTTTACACGTAGCTGATCAGTTTCCCCAGCATCCCTTGTTGAAGAGACTGTCTTTTCTCCATTGTGTATTCTTTCCTCCTTTGTCTAAGATAAGGCTCAAGAGGATAGTAGTCTTATGTTTACTCATGGCTGATTCATGTTGCTGTGTGGCAGAAACCAGCACAACACTGTAAAGCAATTATCCTCCAACTACAAATAAATTTTAAAAGTTTTAATTATAATTGCTTTATAATGTTGTGTTGCTTTTTGCCATACAACGACATGAATCAGCCATGAGTAAACATGCGTTTCCTCCCTCTTGAACCTCCCTGCTACCCCCACCCCATCCTGCCCCTCTAAGTTATCACAGAGCACTGGGTTGATCTCCTGTGTTACACAGCCCCTCTGCATTCGCTGTCTATTTTACATCTAGTAAAGCATATGTTTCACGGCTACTCTCAGTTCATCCCCACCCTCTTCCCCTGCCCCCTCGCTGGGTTCACAAGCCTGTTCTCTATGTCTGTATCTCCATTAGTAAAGTCGCTTAGTCGTGTCCAACTCTTTGCGACCCCATGGACTGTAGCCTACCAGGTTCCTCGGTCCATGGGATTTTCCAGGCTAGAATACTGGAGTGGGTTGCCATTTCCTTCTCCAGGGGATCTTTCCGACCCAGGGATCAAACCCGGGTCTCCTGCGTTGTAGGCAGACGCTTTACTGTCTGAGCTACTAGGACAGGCATCTCCATTGCTCCCCTGCAAATAAGTTCATCAGTACCATTTTTCTAGATTCCATATTATATGCATTAATATATGATATTTCTTTTTCTTTTTCTGACTTACTTCACTCTGTATAACATCTCTAGGTTCATTCGCCTCATTAGAACTAAATAAATGATCTTATAAAATAAGCCCATCTACTTTCCAATAAATCATGAGAGACAACATGTGATGAACTGAAAGGGTCCTTGGAATCCACCACAAATTTCCATTATAAGGTTGGGGAAACTGAGATGCAGGCAGAGAGGGTACTTGCTTCTGATCACCCAATAGGTGAATAGTATAGCTATTACCTAATGCAAGATTTGAGCTTCTTGTTTTAGCCAAGTGCTTTATCCACCATAGATAAGGGGACATAGCTAAGGATTTCTGACTCAGGAAGTAAATATGAGAAAACCTACTTAAGTTGAAGAATATGACTGCTTTTGAAAGAAAAAAAAAACTACTATATATATTGATAAACTATTAAATAGATAACCAAAAAGAACCTATTGTAACACAGGGAACTATATTCAATATTTTGTATTAACAGTAACCTATAAGGGAAAAGAATCTGAAAAAAAAGATATATCCGTATGTATAAATGAATCACTTTACTGTACATCTGAAACTAACACAACATGGTAAATCAACTATATACTTCAATAAAAAAAGAAATGCATTTTCAAAGCCTCAAAAAAATGAATTATGGTTTGGCCCCTTTACTCTAGATAAGGTTCACGGGGATAGGAGTCTTGGGAATAGGAGAAGACAACAACCTTTTCTTCAAGAACGAAATATGATTGAATAATTGAAAAAGACCCTGATGCTAAAAAAGATGGAAGACAAAAGGAGAAGGGAATGGCAGAGGAGGAGATGGTTAGATAATATGGCTGACTCAATGGGCATGAATTTGCACAAACTCCAGGAGGTAGTGGAGGACAGGGGAGCCTGATGTGCTGCAGTCCATGGGGTTGCAAAGAGTCAGACACGACTTAGCACTGAACAACAACAACATGTCTGGCTTGGAAAGATACCCCTGATGCACAGCTGCAGTGAGGTGTATACATTCCGGATCTCGGGACCTGCCCAGAATTCTGTTTCTGCCGTTCTCCAGCGCTGTGAACGTGGGTATGTGACTCTCTGGGAGACTGTTTTCTCAGCTGTAGACTAGGGGTAGTAACAGTACTTGTGGGAGACTGTTGTGAGGATTAAATGAGATCCTCATTTAAAGTGACTCACCCAGTGCCTGGCAACTAATAGAGGATCCATAAATGCCAGTAAGTATTTTGTATTATCAAATAAAGAGTAAGTTGAAGCAGAGTATACAGTATTTTATCTTTAAAAAGTTTATTTGGTTATTTTACAGTGACCCTGGAATTTCTTTAGTAATCAGGAAAAACAGTAAAGATGAAGAACAGGTCTGACTCACAGGGAGAGAGCCTGTCGTGAGGCACTGGGGTCTTTGGTGCAGCCACTGCTGAGGCTGTTATCAAACTCCCAGAGCTAATGGAAATCCTCCGACCTCTCTTCTGGGAAATGCACAGTTATAAATGTGTATTTACATAAACATGAATACACAAACGAGATCAAAGACTGCTTGATCCTTGAGGAGTGAGGTGAGCTCATTCCTGTAACTCTGAGTTACACAACGTCCTGAAGCTGTCTAGAGTTCTGGAGATGGTGGTCAGGAGACTGGACTCCAGCCCCAGCCCAGCTTCTCTGACATGGGCAGGTCAGTTTTCAAGCCTGTGTCCATATCTATTCAACATACAGGCTCCTTATGAGGCTTTAATAAGGTTAAGTACTTAGTAAAAAGAAAACAAATCCGAAGGGGATCCTATTACACACACTATCAGTTATGCTCAACAGAGTGTACCTCTGAAATATAGTTCAGTTCTTTTCATTCTGTTAAAATGGTCCCTTTTGAATTCATTTCTCATTGCTTCTCTCTTGTCTATTATCATCTTAACTGGTCTTCCTGATTCTGATTTTTTTTTTTTTAGTAAATTCTCTTCTCTTTCTGTCTCTCTTTTTGCCACCATGCATGACATGCAGAATCTTAATTCCCAGACCAGATATTGAACCTGTGCCCCCTCTGTGGAAGCATGGAATCTTAACTGCTGGACTGCCAGAGAAGTCCCTGGTCTTCCAGATTCTTTTGTGGTTTTTCTCTATCCTAACAATCAGTTCAGTTCAATTCAGTTCAGTCGCTCAGTCGTGTCCGACTCTTTGCAACCCATGAATCGCAGCACGCCAGGCCTCCCTGTCCATCACCAACTCCCGGAGTTCACTCGGAGTCATGTCCATCGAGTCAGTGGTCCCATCCAGCCATTTCATCCTCTGTCGTCCCCTTCTCCTCCTGCCCCCAATCCCTCCCAGCATCAGAGTCTTTTCCAATGAGTCACGATAATCTTCCTTAAATACACTTTCTGCCATGATATTCCACCTGTGCATTTATCTATCGCTCCCCAATAACTGCTATTAGAAATGCTTGGCCATAGGAGATGAAGGAAAGCTTTTGTCAAGATACAGAGCCACCTGTTTTAACTGAACAGCACCAAAGAGAGCTGTGAACTTTATTTTTCTAGTCTTGTTATTGGGATGCCTGTCCTCTGGCCCCTAGAGGGGAGTTTGAGTGACCCACCCTGCTGGAAACAAAGGCTCTGGGTCTTCTCCCCTCCCCTGGGGTCCTACTCCTGGCTCGTAGCCCCAGTTTAGACCTGACAACAAATGGTTTACATCATCTGACCAGCTGCTGAGCTCTTGGTCATGTTTTTGTACTTCTCCCTGGCTACTTCTGGTAAGTCTCCTTCTGACTGGTGGGTTGACACTCTCTGACCCTGTTCAGACTTCTTTATGAGAGGAAACTTTTTGTTCTTTCATTCTATACATGTCTTGAGTGCTAATGGAAACTAGGATTTGTGCTAGTCGAATATGGCCCCTGCCTTCATGGCACTTGGTGGTGGTGGTCGTTTGTTGCTAAGTTGTGTCTGACTCTTGTGACCCCATGGACTATAGCCTGCCAGGCTCCTCTGTCCATAGGATTCTCCAGGCAAGAATACTGGAGTGGGTTGCCATTTCCTTCTCCAGGGGATCTTCCCGACCAAGGGATTGAACTCAGGTCTCCGGTATGGTAGGCAGATTCCTTACCAACTGAGCTATAGCTTAATAAATAAAACAGCAATTGAAAAAGCCATTGTGAAAAGGAAGACTATTACTAAATAGGAAGGGCAAGATGTTGTGGGATAACAGTAGAAACCCTAATTTAGATGGAGATGTCAGGAAAAACCACTTGAGAAAATGACATCAAGCTGCAATTTCAAGATGAATTGGAGTCAAATGCCAATTGGGATCAGCATGTGGGGAGAAATGGAGTTTCACAGTATTTAAAAGGGACCCCTGCCTTACTTCTTCCACTCACCTGGCTCAGATAGCCTAGATCATCCCCCAGAATGTTAGTGGGTACCAACTTGCAGATAGAAATCTGGGCTGGCTGGAAGCAAAAGTGTGAACACTAAATCATCATATTCCATCTCTGCCATCATGGGCTGTGGGACATTTGGTGAGTTACTTATCCTATCTGTTCCACATAGTTTCCACATCTGGGAAACACAAATGATACCCCTTCAAGGTCACTGTGAATGATTAATGAACACGAAAGCAGTTTAGGAGCTGACAGCAATGTGAATGAGAAGGAGGAAGTTGGTCTTAGGGCATCTGACCCAGCACTGAGATGGAACAGGAACAGAAAATGTTGACCCTGTCAGGAGTCAGTCCTTTTAGTCTTGTACTATCTTGAAATTTCAGAATTTCCATATATGTTAAGGATATATGTGCACTCTATATTTTATTTAAAGGGATAAGAGTAGTTTTTTATAATTTCTACATGGCTAAATTGTCCCAAAGGAGACGGCCCTCTCCATAAACGATATCACTGGAATTTGAGTTGCCTGGCCAAATTTACAGAGGCATTGGAAACCCGTGCCTCTGTAAATCTCTGGGGCTGGATAGCTATGTCTATCCTAGTAGGGTATAATGACATGGGTGGATTGTTAATGCTACCCTTTGACAGCAAAAGCCCACAACTTTAATCGTACCTGACGGCCAGTGATAGGTTAGCAGAGAACATCTGGCTTGGTCTCTAAAGAAATCACTCTGCTTTTGGAGGAACAAAGCTATATTTACTGATTATAATCTGGAGCCAAGAGTGCCAGGCATCACAAGGGCTCTGGAATGACTGAACTTCTGAGAGATACCAGGCATTAGCAGTATGATGAAATGGCAAAGTCGCTAGTCAGTCCCATAGTCCCTGATCCCTGGATGCCCACTTGTTATTTTTTGGGAACATTTATGTCCGTAAGACCAGCACCCATGGTGTCCTTTGGCTGGCTAATCACTTGTCACAGTTTGAGATACAATTGCTCTTCTAACTGCTAGTGATCAAAGCTGGAGTGGGGATTCCAGCTGTTGAATGGGACCTTGGCAATAGAGAATATTGGGGGTGGCTGCTCCCCCTGCAGCTTGATTGCTTCAGAGCTGTATCTGATTAGATGTGCTGCAAGGGTTAAATGCATCCTATAAGCAATGCACCAAGATGGTGCCTGATAGAGGGTGAATGTCCTGTATATACTTTACTTTTTAGTTATTTGTTAGCAACCATCACCTGTGGGCATGGGAATAGGGTCTAAACTCACCAAAGAACAAAAGGCTTTAGAAAAAATAGCGCATCCCTTTTCCTTAGGTTTCCCACAGTGTTTCTCAGAACCTCTTTGGACTGACCACCAGGGCTATTTTCCTAGTTACAAAGGTCAAATCACAAGAGGAGACAAGAGCAGTGAAGACACGCCATCCTTGGAATCTGAAGTGGCAGATGTCCAAATGCCCAGTTTAGGGGGTGTGTGTGTGTGTGTGTGTGTGTGTGTGTGTGTGTTCTGTGTGTGTGAGTGTACTAAGCATTTGAGATGGAATTTTCAGCTCCATCTCCAAAGGCCATTCTGGCTGTGAGTTCTATGTTTGATACCATTAGTGTTACACAAGTTCAGAGAAAAGAGAGATTAACAGTGAGGAGGACAATCTATAGTCCTCCAACCAGTTCAGAATCAATTTCCATGTGGTGCTTGCTATATTACATAATTTAACTTCAAAACTATCCTCTGAGACACAGATGTATACTGCTTTTTAAATTTTTTTTTTTAATCAATGGGAACACTGAGGCCAGGAGATGAATAGTTATCCAAGGTCATATAACTAGTAAGTGATAGGTCCTGGTGTGGATAGTAAGTGATAGACATTGACTGGTGATTCAAAGTCAACCTGTACCTGAGAAAGTGAAGAGCTCAGGGGAAAGGGACTGTATAAAGGGGGCTACAACCAGAGGAGGTAGGAAAAAATTGAGAGTTAGGTTGAGAGTTGGTGTGAGACCCTGGAGATCCCAGCAGAGGTCTTAAGGGAATAACATTCTTCAAAGCCCTCTTATTTTGGCCTTCTCGGAAGACTAAGGGGGAAGAATAGGAAAATGAGCTCCCAGAAACGGATCATTCCAAATCTGTATTTAGCATCAATGGGTTGATGCAAGTGAAGAATATTTGTGATTAAATTCCCTTGGGTGTCACTTTCCAAGGACAAGTTTTAGATTCTATATCGGACAAGAGTTTAGACTTTTTTTTTTTATTGTTACGACCGGACTTTGATTGCTATCTGCAAGGGAAACAGACAGTGGAAACTATTTCATCAGGACTGATGGGAAAAACACATTTTCACAGTGCCCTGAATAGCAATGCCTGATGTTTGAAGTCATTATCATAATAAAGGGTAAGCTGGGAGGAGGAAAAGGCACTACAAATGACTTTAAAGGGAGACAGAGCAGAGAAAAAGATAATCAGGAAAGTCAGATTGTGTGTTGATTGTTGGTGAGAAATTTCCAGTGAAGTTTAATCTTCTTCAATAGACTGTCAGCCTTATTTTATTTGTTCATCTGTGCTATGTTAGCACTAAGTTCATAGCCTGGCACTCAGGAAGTGTTGAGAAAGTGTGTAATGAATGAAGAAATGATTAAATGAATTAACGAATAAAAATAAAGAAAAGAATCCATGAGGTATTCAGTCCATCAGGCGGCCCTGGCAAGTCCTGAATATGCTGTATCCAACAGATGTCTAATAAAAATTTTGTGCAAATGGAATAGGTTTCTGGTTTCAAACTAACTGACAGTTAATTCCAGGATTTGCCGCTTAAACCATACTACCATCCAGTCCTCGTTGCTGTCTTTCATCCCTCAGATCATCCCAGAAGACTTTATTCAATGTAGAGCTATTCAAATATTAGACCTGGTCTAGTAATCTAGTGATTTTATCAGCTAGAGAGCAAGACTAACAGAGGAGTGTTTGATTTTTCTGAATTTCTGATAACCACATTTCCTTTTGTTTTGGGTCATTGCAAAACATATTCTAGACTTCTTTCATCAAACTGTCCAATTTTGTGTGAGTTCTTAGTGATAATAGTGCTATTTGTAAAAACACTCGACTTTTCAACACTAAGGAACTATTGTTGGTATGGAACTGAGTCGCCACTTAGTTGAAACTCTCATTTCCCAGGAGGGGATACCCAGACCCCACAGAGTTTGCAGCAGAGCTGGTACTGCCATCTCGTGCCCTTTGTCCCATCTTGGGTGCGCTTTGCCCATCTATTGGCCAAACCCATTCTCCTCTTCCTAAGGAAAGAGGCTAGGGGATATGTGAATTGGAACTTTTCATGTCAATCTGTTATTACAACACCGCCCTCTGATGAGTTAAGTGCAAATGAATCAGAACCAGATGGGTAAATTTTCCTGAAAACAACATGATTAAAAAGTAGAGGAAGAGAGAAATTTTTGGCAAAATTCTATGATATGTGGCTACATCAGATGGACAGCACTTTGCCCGGCTTTCAGCTCTTCCCATCATTACCACCTGGAGAAAATGACATGTCAGAGCTTCCGGGGGAAACAGAGCAGTCAGAGGCAGGGATGGTACCCACAGTCCTATAACTAGCAAGGCTGTCTTCAGCCCTCCTTTTTTCAGAGGTCATTCTTGGCAGGCAAATGAGGTTTGGATAAAAAAAAAGCAATCATAAGGAATTAATTCTGGAGAAAAATCTAGGCTTAGATTTTTAACACGGATTTCTCTTGGACTGCTGTGAGATTCACATTTTCAGATTTGACTAAATTCTCTTGAGTACTTATTAAGTATAAGATTTTGTGGTAGGCACTCTTGTGGTTCTTTTCTCACCTTGTCAGGCCAGTGAAGTCGTGAGGTGGCAGGATCAAGAACAGATGAGTGATATCAGGCTCAGAGAAATGAAGTGACTTGTTCAAGGTCACACAGCTAGGCAGAAAGAGAGCTGTACTGTCCACTAGCTATGTGTGTTCATCCAAATTTAAATGAGTTAATTCTAACTAAAATCGAAAACTGAGTTGTTCAGCTGCACTAGCCACATTTCAAGTGCTCTATTACTGCACATGGCTAGTGGCTACCAAACTGGAAAGCACATATATAGAATATTTCCATCATCACAGAAAGTGCTACTATAGAAAAACTGCTATGGTGCTGGCTTTCAACTAAAGTCTTTATGACACAGTTCTGTGCTCCCCCCATTATATCAACCTGAGTTCTCTCATGTAATACCAGCATCTGAAATGGAAGACAGTTTCTCTTAAGCACAACTAGAAGCTTTTCCTCCTCACCCTGGATGAAGTATACACTGAGACTCAGGCTGTTTCTTTATTAAGTTTGTTCTGTTCTGTATGTGGCCAGTGTGAAACAGCTATGGGCCAGGAGTCAGATGGTGAGTCAGATGGTTGTACTGTGTCCCTGTTAAACTCATTCACATTTCAGAGGCATCCTTGGACAGCCCAAGGCTGTTGCTATAGGATGTGCTAACATGCAGCGAAGATAGGAAGGGAATCAGCACCATGGAGTGGAAAGATGGTACAAATCGGGTTGGAAAAACTGGAGTCTGAATTCCATAGCCATGTGGGCTTGAGCAGTTATGAAGAGGGTGGTGTCAGATGCCTTAAGTATAGATGTAAGACACTTTTCATAGTAGGTGTCCATAAAAGTAGCCCCTGTAGCCAGTCGCATCCTCCTCTTTCTGTTTCTCCCCCAAGCCCTTTCCTGGTGGGAGTTACCACCAATCCATAGTTGTCAAAGAACACTCTTTGACTTCAAGGCTTTTCTCCCATTTTCAAGACTGGTTATCAGAAAAACTACAGATAATTGTTTTTTTATAATATATATGAATTAAAGCAACCTTCCCGGATGTATCTTCCCTTTTGTAAGGTGTTATTTAATCTTATAAAAGCAGGTATTTCTATTTTAATCCTTACACTAGGATAGGTTTGAAAATGACTTGAGATTTACTTGGAATAGATGCAGACAAAACCAGTGAATTTTAATCCTGGAGGATTTCTCTCCACTCTTACTTGTGTGTTTATATATCACTATCACATTCATTCTGTAAAGTATTTGCAGCAGCTTACTCAATGTGGCTATATTAAAATGGTCAAGCAGAAATTTAACATATTTAATATTCAGAACCTGGGAAAACATAAATTAGAATAGACTTTTACATTTCAGATTATAATATAATCTAGAAAACATTTCTATCCTAATTATAGTATAGATTATAATAAAATGTAGAAATGTAGATCATAGGAAAATTTACTGCATTGAAATGATGACATTTTATAGTTTACATAATTAGCCAGTACTGCAGTAACTAGTCAATAATATAATGTTTATACCTTATGTTTGGCTAACACTAACACTTTACAGAATGATTCACAGAAACCTGCCACATAAGGGAGGTTTTGTGACTATTTCTTGAGCAACGTGAGGAAAACGAATCTCCAAGAGGTAAATCATTTGTGAAGGTCAACCCAGCCACTTAGTGGCAGAGTCAGGATTCAAGCTCTGTGTCCCCTGGCTCTAATTCACTGCCCTTTAGAGTGATGACAGCTCATGTTTATTCAACATTAAAATTATAAAAGGCTCTTTATTTCTGGAATACTTCTATCAAGCTTCCCAACAATCCTGCAAGGTGGGCATCATTACCCCATATTACAGGTGAGAAGTGACTCACGCAACATAGCATAGCTTATATGGGAAACAATAAATACTTAAGTTCTGATAGTTTCACTTTAAGTCCAGTGGTTTGCTTTTTTTTCCCCCACCACAGCCCAGGCCTTTCACCCTGTTCCCAAAGGAGCAAAAGTGAAAATAAAAAGTAAAATACAGTATTTCCAAATCAGGATGTTACATATCCATGGGTGATCTGGTGGATGACAGTTCCATTTCCCAATAACAGAAAAAGAAACCCAAGGGAAGACCCCACCGATTGGTAACTCTTGCAGACCCTTGGAACCAATGTTCTGGTATTTGTTTAATTAAAGGGCATTTAGGTTCTGAATGTCACTTCAGGGCTGATTCAAGGATAAGCCTTGAATAAGCCTTGAATATTCAAGGTTAAGCTTTTCCATATACCAAGCCTTGTCTTGGTAAATGGAAAATGTGAAAGGATTCAAGAAACACTCATGGCTCATGGCCAGCTCAAGGTGGCTCAGTGACTGCATCAAATCAGCTCTTCCCAACTGGTCATCTCTTAAAGACGCTGTTGGGGTGGGATGTGCTAATGTGCCTGTGCATATGTGTCTGTGCATGTTTTATGTGTGTCTCTGTGTGTCTAGGGTGATTTTTCCCAATGTGTGTTGTGCTTTTTATGATCACAAATATAAGACTTCACCGTAATAAGACTGGGGGTGACTATTTTTGGGGAGCTGAGGAGAGAGGTGAAATTTAAAGGAGGCAGGAAATAGAACTGTGTAGATCTTATTGTCCTCCTTTAACAGCATTTAGCTCTGTTTTTGGAGAAGGAAATGGCAACCCACTCCAGTATTCTTGCCTGGAGAATGCCATGGACAGAGGATCCTGGTAGGCTACAGTCCATGGGGGTCACAGAATTGGACACGACTGAGTGGCTAAACACACACGCACAACTCTGTTTTCATGGAGCAGCAATAAAGAGGCTCATAAACATAAACCATTTCTCACTATTACTGGGCTAGGAGAGAAAGTTTCATTGTTATTCTTCCTTGGAGCTCACGTGGCCATGCCAATATGGACTCCATCTTGCCTCATGGATTCAGTATTTCAATGAAATTATCTGAATATTGGCTGAATTTATAATGATGGTCCCACCTATTTACAAAGAGATTCAGTTTATAAAACATCGGTCTGTGTTATCCCGCCTGCTATGTTATATCCAGTATAATCCCATGAAGTGCCCAGTGCAGATTATTATTCCCATTTTCCTAAGGAGAACACTGAGGCTCAGAGAAGTTAAGTGACTTACTAAAATCATAGGCAATACCAGGCCTAGAAAGAAAGAGAGGGCGTTAATATTTGTTGATAGTCAATTTGTGCTTCTTGTGCTGAAAGAGTAGCCAAATCTCAGAGAAGGGTCATAATTGGCCTAGCCACTCAATTTAGGCTCCACCAGCAACTTGGGGTGGAGAAGGCAATGGCGCCCCACTCCAGTACTCTTGCCTGGAAAATCCCATGGATGGAGGAGCCTGGTAGGCTGCAGTCCATGGGGTCGCTAAGAGTCGGACACAACTGAGCGACTTCCCTTTCACCTTTCACTTTCATGCATTGGAGAAGGAAATGGCAACCCACTCCAGTGTTCTTGCCTGGAGAATCCCAGGGACGGGGGAGCCTGGTGGGCTGCTGTCTATGGGGTCACACAGAGTCGGACACGACTGAGGCGACTAAGCAGCAGCAGCAACCTGGGGAGTCGGAATCAGAAACTGAGACTGCCTGTCTCTAAAACTAGTGGTCCTTTCTATTATACCGCGGAATCTCTGTGCATAATAGCCGCAGGCAAATTAAAAAAAAAAAAAGATGTTAGCATTGATTATCCCAAACCACTGACAAACCAAACATTATGCAAATCAGGACCCACCATGTGAATAATAACTCACATGTGTAAGGCACTTTCAGAAGCACTCAGTGTAGATCTTTCTTTAACCCTCACAGCAGTCCTGTGAGCTAGATATTCTTATTATTCCCATTGTGCAAATGAGGAAGTAAAGGCTCGGGGAGGTGAGGAGCTTGAAGGTCACACAGCTAGTGGGTAGCAGAGTGCAATTCCAACACAGATCTGATTGGAAAAGATTGCCCCCTGTTCTTGTTAACCTGTGCTCCATACAGGCTAATTCTTCTGGCACCTGGGTCATTTTATGGTAACATGCCTTAAACTGAACCTACTCCGTCCCATTATTATTACCTACAGCACAAAACTCAAATTGCTTAGCTTGAAGTTGAAGATCCCCAGGCTTTCTGAATTTGTTTCCCACTACCTCTTGACACACTCACGCCCCAGTCACGTTTCAGTGGATGCTTTTCCCTGACACATCCCATTGCTCTCCAATCTTTCCATTGTGTGAAGGATGGCGTTGTCATTCTGCCTCCCCTTTGAGGATCCTTTCTCTCTTTCATGGACTATCTGCTGCTGCTGCTGCTGCTGCTGCGTCGCTTCAGTCGTGAAATGCCATCAGTTCCAAGTACTCCTCCAAGAACCCTGATTAATTGACTGTAATGTCCCCACGGTGCTCCCCTATGACTTAGAGCATCCTTATCTTGCCTTCCTCTCCCTCCCCAGATCCCACCTAGAGTGCCCTGGCAGGGTCTAATTCACCGCTTCATCCTCAGCATGGACCAGTGTCTGACTCATGCTGGGCATAGTAGATTAGGAATGAGCATTTTCTTTAGACATGCAAAAATTGACTTCTACTTTGAAATATGCAAGTTGCTTTTTTTCATTCCTTTTGATGTAGGAGAACAACTCAGGGCTTTGGAACCAGGCAGGCGCGCGTGTGTGTGTTGTATCTCTGTGACACTATGGACTGTAGCCCACAAGGCTCTTCTGTCCAGGGGATTTTTCCAGGGAAGAGTACTGGAGTGGGTTGCCATTTCCTCCTCCAGGGGATCTTCCCGACCCAGGGGTCAAACCCACATCTTTTGCATCTCCTGCACTGACAGACAGATTCTTTGCCACTGCACCACTGGGGAAGCCCTTGGAACCAGGCAGATCTGGCTTCACGTCCCAACATGCTTACTTCTCAGTTACAACCGTGGGCATTACTTAGTTAGACCTCCTGACCCTCAGCCCTTCCTTGTGTTGAAATAGTGGTAGTGGTGCCATTCTCACAGAAAGAGTGGCTGTTAGGATTGAACACAATGGGGAACAAAGCACTCAGGACGGCAGGGAGCACAGGCAGAGCTCAGGAAATGCTAGTCGCTAGGCGGGGGTGTTATTATTAGAGTCGTTTATAAAATCGCTCAGCAACATGGTCAGGTTTTCTTTGGATCTGAGTATGCCATCCTATTGTTTAATTCCTCACCTTGACCAATGCTCAACTCTTTTGCCATTTTCCACGTTTGTTTGTTTTGCCGTTGCTGGTATTATCTATTTAGAATTGTGGTTTTGTAAACCATTTCTTAAAGAGATAGTATATCCTTTAAGAGATAGTATATAGAGGAGAGAACAGCAGGCAGAAGGGAGCAGGGGAGGATGGGAACAGGGTTGGAATCTATTTCTCGGCCAAGCCGCTCGGCCACTCTGGGACTTCTTCCCACATGTGCCAATTGAGGAGTGATGGCAAAAGTGAGATCCCTTAGTGCTTAAATGCACTGTGTGTATAAACCCTCTGCTCTTCAATCCTGGGACAGTAGATGCTCTTCAGCAGAGAGAGGTACATTAAGGGCATGTCTCCCTGAACACACACACCCCTTGCAAATGCCCAGAGGAAACCTGCAGTTCTGTCGTTTGAACATGTTGTTTTCCTTAACCAAGTGGTTGTTTGCAAATGTTTTCTGATTGTAACAGCAGTGAGGCCGCCTCTCCTGGAGGAGATTGAGTTCTTTCTCTTTGAAAGATACTGTTTACTGAAATAAATTCCACCTCCTCCTTTGTTTGGCTTTTCCTCTGTAAGCAATCAAAGCCAACTGGCTGAACCGGCAAGCTTGCTCAGTCCAACGCGGCATCTGGCTTTCTTTTCAAGTTGAAGTACAGGCTGCGTTGAGAGCCTCACATTTCTTTGCAAAGGCAATTAGTTTGGTAAGCACTGACCAAGAGTCCGCCACACAGAAAGACCCATGGGAAACAGAGGGAAAGGTGGTCCTGCTGCTGGCTCAGGATGGTGGAGGATCAGGGCCAGGCAGGGAGAGCATCAGTGATCACCTAGTCCTATGTGCCCCAAGTGTTTTCACACAATCCTTGTCCCATGAATAGTTCTGAGAAAAATGCTGGGTGGCAGATGAAATTGGAAAAGAGAAAAACATAGCAGAGCTTCTAATCTGGATTCGCAGTGGACTCGAGCATATGGAAGGTTCTGAGACTTGAAATTTGAAAAACTGTATTTAATTTTGTTTAATTGAATTTCCCAAGCTTATCTTACTAGGTGATGTGTGAGTGTGTGTGTCTGTGTGTGTAAACACATGTGTGTGAAAAGTGTTAGTCTCTCAGTCATGTCTGATTACTTGCACAGGTTATACTAATTCATGGCAGAAGCAACTTTGCACCAGGATATTTTGACCTCAAAGCCCAGCCCTCTTGCCAGTAGTTGCCAGGTTGTACCTGCCAAGTAGTTGGCCATTCAGGACAGGCTTATAAATGAGCCTGCAGCATCCAGCTCATTTCTAAGAGTTTGATTGGGCCCTTATAGTATTTACCTCAGAGAGTTTTACATTTTTAAATAATTTATCAACATTTCAAAGTTAGGGGTTTTCCTATTAAAAGCCAAGATTCTTGCTTTTCTTGAAAAATTAGAAGAGCTGGCAATATTTGACTAGAGTCTATCAGGGGACAGCAAGAGCGCAGTTGTTTCCTTGGATGAGGCTCTGGCTCTCCAGTTCACCACATTCCCACCCAGACCGACTTCATTCACTGGGTCTCAGGTGTGGCTTTGCTGGCATTTGAGCTGGTTCAGAGGACACCCTGGTGAGGCAACCATTGCTCCTTGTACTCTCCCCCTCCTCTCTTTCAAGAGCCTACTTCAGTCTCTGAACATCTTTGACAGGTGAAACCCAAGCATGCCTGGCATACGTAAACCACTGCATAGTAACAACAAAGTCAGTATATATTGAGTGTTTTTCTGGAACAACCTCTGTTTTTAGCACTCATCTAGGATTCCTTTATTTAATCTTCATGACAATAATCTTAGGAATTATTATGGCCCTTTTCAAAAAATGTTTTTTTACTGGAGTATAGTTGATTTACAATGTTGTGTTCATATGTACGGTGAATTGAGTCAATCATATACACTTTTTAGATTCTTTTTTCATGTAATGCCATTCATTTTTGAGATGAGAAAATTGGAGCATAGAATGATTAGTATAACTTGTTCAAAATGATACAAATAGAAGAATCAGGGTTTAAATGGAGAGAATATGCTCTTTGCTACTATACTACATTTCAGAAAACATTGTTTTATATAAGTGACATAAGTTTTTAAAAAAAAACACTTTATTTTGAACTAATATTAGACTTACAGAGAAGTTGAAAAAAATTACAAAAAAGATTTCCTTATATTCTTCACCCTGCTCCCCTTAACATCTTAAATAACCTTAGCACAATTATCAAGTACAAGAAAGTAACACTGTTAACTAAGTTACAGACTTTTTCTCATTTCACCAATTTTGACATAGGTGTTTGTCTGTGTTTGTTCCAAAGTTCTATTCATCATCTCACATGGTGTCTCTTGTTATTCCTGCTTTGTCTCTTCTAGTTTTTAACAGTTCTCCAGTTTTTCCTTGGCTTTTGTGTCCCTGACACTTTTGAGGAATACTGATTAGCTATTTTGTAGAGCATTCCTCAATCTGTGTATGTCTGATGTTTTCTCGTGATCAGAATGAGACATGTATTAGATTTTGGCAAGAATATGACAAAATGACGTGTCCTTCCCAGTGTATCGTATCAATGAGTTAAGGATGTTGATTGCCTTATTGCTGGTAATGCACCTTAATCACTGGGGTAAGTTGGTATCTGCTAAGTTTCTTTATTTTAAAGTTACTATTTTTCCCTTTTCAGTTGATAAGTTTTTTGGGGAAGATAATTTGAAATTATGTAAATCCCTTTTCTCTTCAAACTATTGTGCACTAACTTTGGCATCTTTTAGTTGTTCTTATCTGCCACTATGTGCTTCTTTTGCTTACTTATAAAATAAATAGACAATATTGGAAGATTATAGCACAAATCACTCTTTTAATGCAACATTGCCTTTTCATTTTATCATGGAGTTGATATATCTTAACTTCACATGCGTGAATTTTGTGATTTTGAACAAGCACTGGCCATTCAGAATTTCAGTTTCCTTATTGTTAATAGGGACAGCAAAGTGGTGCTGTATAGATAGAAAATCATAAGAGTGGACTGACTGCTCCAGTCAGACAGGCTGGGCTAGATGCCTGAAGGTGTTCCTCATGAACTGTATGATTTTCAGTGGATCATATAACCTGGCTATGCCTCACTTCTTCCTAGAGCCAATGGAAGATTAAATGAGATAATAGATGTCAAGTGCTCACTTAGCACAGTAATGGACATTTGGAGAAGGTAATGGCAACCCACTCCAGTGTTCTTGCCTGGAGAGCCCCAGGGACGGGGGAGCCTGATGGGCTGCCGTCTCTGGGATCGCACAGAGTCGGACATGACTGAAGCGACTTACCAGCAGCAGCAGGACATTTGGTAAGTGATCACTGCGTATTTATTGAATATTTAACCATTTCACCATATTTGATATATTTAACCATTAAGCTTAGAAGTAACACTTGTTAAGGGTTGTAGAAGGTCTAAGACTTTCTTCAACCTCCAAGCGAATATACCGGTTACTCTGCTGCAGTTTCATGGATGCTGACAAAAGTCATAAGACCCCTGGGTCAGAGACAAGGGATGCCATTACTCAAAGGACAACAAATAGCATGAGCTTTTGTTTTCATTGGCTCCGCTTGACTCCCAAATCCCTTGAGGGTGATGTGGCATGACCCAGATGGTTTGCTTCACAGCTGAGAAATCCTGAGCCAGGAAACCTTTATATTTTATGTTGGACAGCAAACAAACCTGCTCCCCTCTCTAGAGAGAGACACTCTGTGTATTTTCTCAGGTTGTTTACTGTATGAATATCCTTGATAATTTAGTTCAGAACAAAAGATGTCAGCTCCTCTGCTCAAAAGATGTACAGAAATGGGAGAGACTCATGGACAGCTGTCTCCCCACCAAACACTGAGTAATAGTGCTTCCTTTTGGGAAAGAACAAACAGACCTATAGGCATTTTTACCAGGGTCTCAGAAAGTAGTTAAAAGGGCTTTCTTTGTGGCTCAGCTGGTAAAGAATCCACCTGCAATGCAGGAGACCTGGGTTTGATCCCTGGGTTGAGAAGATCCCTTGGAGAAGGGAACGGCTACTCACTTCAGTATTCTGGCCTGGAGAATTCCATGGGCTGTATAAGCCATGGGGTTGCAAAGAGTCAGACGTGACTGAACAACTTCCACTTCAGAAATTAGTCAACTCAGTTAATTTCATAACTCCCCCTGGTTTCTTAAGACTGTCTTGCCACTCTATTTCAGCTTCTGTAGGGCTTTCCAGCATATAAATCCTATATTAATGCTTTTTTCCTTCTAAATAGGCAGCGTGAGATTCCAGCCACTGTTTCAGGTCTGAGTGTTAATTGTATCTCAGAGCAATCAGCTCCTGAACCAGTGTTTTTTCTTGTGTACATAGAGAAAAATGATCTTCTCCATATATTTGGAATGGGGGGCAGCAACAAGCTTTCTCTTAGTAAGAGCAGAGGTGTGTCTGTGGAAGTATGCTGTGTCCTTCAACCATGCCCCAGCCCCATCTTTGTCTCTTTTCTGCTTTTTACAATGGAAGCTTTTAAAATGTCACATCTGTTTCCAATCACTTCCTTTGGTCTTCACTGTATGATCAACTCAGGAACCTGATTTGTAAAGGGATCCAGACTGCTTTGCAAATCAACCAACATATGTTAAAGAAAATTGCCCTTTTAATATTCCAATTACAAAACAAACAAACAAACATGCCAGAAACGTTTTCTTTAGTGTTTGCACTCAAGACAGAAAGAATGAACTGCTCTTTTATGACAAAGGGTTTGCTGCTTAACTTAACCACAATGAATGATGTCTAAAGTAATATATTATGCCTTTTAAAAAGAAAGTGTTTTTAAAATTTTGAAACACTTTATGCAGAGAAAATAATCTGGCAAATACTTATTATCTCTCACAATGTCTAAACACATCTTAACATTTTGACATATCTGTTTCAGCTCTCTCTGAGACAAATAAAAAAAAAAGGAAAGAAACATAGCTAACTCCAACCCTCTTCCTTCCTTTTTCTAAAGGTAGAACTTCTATTGTGTATGTTGTAAAAATAATCATAATTGATATATTGGCAGTATGCTAGAGGCTTTTTACATTCAACATTATATTTTAGGCATTTATCTCTAAGTCGCTTCAGTCATGTCCAACTCTGTGCAACCCCATAGATGGCAGCCCACCAGGCTCCTCCATCCCTGGAATTCTCCAGTCTGAGCACCACTATTAACTAAGCACATGAAGTTGGGCAATTTATATAATCTTCAATTTATATATCTTCATTTCCTATATGTCATATGAGAATAATAATATCAATATCACTTAATTGTAGTAAAGATTAAGGAGGTCATGAAGTTAGTGTAGTTTAGTTATAGAGCTGCCATAACAAAATACTCAAAACTATGTGCTTAAACAGTGGAAGTTTATTTTCTCACAATTATGGAAGCTGGAGAGCCTGCCAGGTGGCTCAAGTGGTAAAGAATCCACCTGCCAAGGCAGGAGATGCAGGCAGTAGATGCGGGTTTTGTCCCTAGGTTGAGAAGTTACCCCGGAGAAAGCAATGGCAACCCACTCCAGTATTCTTGCCTGGAGAATCCTGTGGACACAGGAACCTAGTGGGCTACAGTTCATGGGGTCGCAAAGAATCAGACATGACTCAGCAACTGAGCACACACACATGGAAGCTGAAGCCCAAGATCGAGGCCCCTGTAGGTTTGGTTTCTTCTCAGGCAGGAGGCTGTCTTTTTGTGCTGTCACATGGTCTTCTCTGTGCTCATGTGTTCCTGGAGCCTCTCTGTGTCCAACTTTCTGCTTCTTATAGGGACACCAGTCAGATAAGATTAAGGCCCAAACTTAGCTTACACCCTGGGCTCCCCTGGTGGCCCACATGGCAAAGAATCCACCTCTAATGCTGGAGACCTGGGTTCGATCCCTGCCTTGGGAGGATCCCCTGGAGAAGGGAATGGCTACCCATTCTAGTATTCTGGCCTGGAGAATTCCATGGACAGAGGAGCCTGGCAGGCTACGGTTCCCTGGAGAAGGGACAGGCTACCCACTCCAGTATTCTGGCCTGGAGAATTCCATGGACAGAGGAGCCTGGCAGGCTCCAGTCCACGAGGTCGCAAAGAGCTGGACGTGACTTAGCAACTTTCACTTAACTTAGAAGGCCCTCATTCTAAGTTAACCATCTCTCTAAAGGACCTATGTCCAAGAGCAATCACATTCTGAGGTACTAGGGTTAGGGCTTTTAAACTTGAGTTTTGGGGTGACACAATTCAGCACATAACGTATGGGGATTATTGTTATTATTTTCCATTACATGAGTGTTCCACCATTTCTATCCCTCTTCCTACTGTCACCACTGAGGAAGAATTGGGATTCCCCCTTTTGACAATTCCAAACAATTCTACAATAAATATCTTTGTACAGATCTCTTTGGACATATGTAAGATGGTTTTGTTGTTGCTATTGCTTTTGTTTTTTAGGATAGAAATCTAGAAGTGGACTTTCTTGGTGATAGAGTATATGAATCTTTTTATCATGGCTGCGACTGGCACACTAAGCGCGGGTGGCTGCGACCGGCGCACTAAGCGCGGCCGAGAGGAGCTACCCCACGTCGGAGGTCAGGACCAGCGGCCGACAGTGCCAGGCTGAGACTGTGCGGGAACGGCCAAGAGGAGCTACCCCATGTTCAAGGTCAGGGGCAGTGGCCCGGAGGAGCTACCTCATGGCCGAGGCCAGGGTCGGCAGCCAAAAGGAGCCACCCTGGTTTGGATGCCAGGGGCGGCGGCCAGGAGGAACAACCCCAAAGCCAAGGAGCGGTGGCTGCGTGGGCGCAAGAGGGCCTAGAGGAGCTATCCCATGTTGACGGTCAAGAAGGGCGGCGGTGAGGAGATACCCCCCGTCCAAGGTAAGGAGCAGTGGCTGCACTTTGCTGGAGCAGCCGTGAAGAGATAACCCACACCTGAGGTAACAGAAACCCAAGTAAGATGATAGATGTTGCAAGAGGTCAGACACACTGAAACCATACTCACAGAAAACTAGTCAATCTAATCACACTAGGACCACAGCCTTGTCTAACTCAATGAAACTAATCCATGCCCGCAGGGCAACCCAAGACGGGTGGGTCATGGTGGAGAGGTCTGACAGAATGTGGTCCACTGGAGAAGGGAATGGCAAACCACTTCAGTATTTCTGCCTTGAGAACCCCATGAACAGTATGAAAAGGCAAAATGATAGGATAGTGAAAGAGGAACTCCCCAGGTCAGTAGGTGCCCAACATGCTACTGGAGATCAGTGGAGAAATAACTCAAGAAAGAATGAAGGGATGGAGCCAAAGCAAAAACAACACCCAGCTGTGGATGTGACTGGTGATAGAAGCAAGGTCGGATGCTATAAAGAACAATATTGCTAGGAACCTGGAATGTCAGGTCCATGAATCAAGGCAAATGGGAAGTGATCAAACAAGAGATGGCAAGAGTGAACATCAACATTCTAGGAATCAGTGAACTAAAATGGACTGGAATGGGTGAATTTAACTCAGATGACCGTTATATCTACTACTGCGGGCAGGAATCCCTCAGAAGAAATGGAATAGCCATCATGGTCAGCAAAAGATTCTGAAATGCAGTACTTGGATGCAATCTCAAAAACGACAGAATGATCTCTGTTCATTTCCAAGGCAAACCATTCAATATCACAGTAATCCAAGTCTATGCCCCAACCAGTAACGCTGAAGAAGTTGAAGTTGAATGGTTTTATGAAGACCTACAAGACCTTTTAGAACTAACACCCAAAAAAGATATCCTTTTCATTATAGGGGACTGGAATGCAAAAGTAGGAAGTCAAGTAACACCTGGAATAACAGGCAAATTTGGCCTTGGAATGCAGAATGAAGCAGGGCAAAGACTAATAGAGTTTTGCCAAGAAAATGCACTGGTCATAGCAAACACCCTCTCCCAACAAAACAAGAGAAGACTCTACACATGGACTTAACCAGATGGTCAATGCCAAAATCAGATTGATTATATTCTTTGCAGCCAAAGATGGAGAAGCTCTATACAGTCAACAAAAACAAGGCCAGGAGCTGACTGTGGCTCAGATCATGAACTCCTTATTACCAAATTCAGACTCAAATTGAAGAAAGTAGGGAAAACCGCTAGACCACACAGTTCAGTTCAGTTCAGTTCAGTTGCTCAGTCGTGTCCAACTGTTTGCGACCCCATGAATCACAGCACCCCAGGCCTTTCTGTCCATCACCAACTCCCAGAGTTCATTCAGACTCACGTCCATTGAGTCAGTGATGCCAGCCAGCCATCTCATCCTCTGTCGTCCCCTTCTCCTCCTGCTACCAACCCCTCCCAGCATCAGAGTCTTTTCCAATGAGTCAACTCTTTGCATGAGGTGCCCAAATACTGGAGTTTCAGCTATAGCATCATTCCTTCCAAAGAAATCCCAGGGCTGATCTCCTTCAAATCACTTATGATTATACAGTGGAAATGAGAAATAGATTTAAGGGCCTAGATGTGATAGATAGAGTGCCTGATGAACTATGGACTGAGGTTCGTGACATTGTACAGGAGACAGGGATCAAGACCATCCCCATGGAATAGAAATGCAAAAAAGCAAAATGGCTGTCTGGGGAGGCCTTACAAATAGCTGTGAAAAGAAGAGAAGCAAAAAGCAAAGGAGAAAAGGAAAGATATAAGCATCTGAATGCAGAGTTCCAACGAATAGCAAGAAGAGATAAGAAAGCCTTCCTCAGAGATCAATGCAAAGAAATAGAGGAAAACAACAGAATGGGAAAGATGAGAGAGCTCTTCAAGAAAATTAGACATACCAAGGGAACATTTCAGGCAAAGATGGGCTCAATAAAGGACAGAAATGGTCTGGACCTAACAGAAGCAGAAGATACTAAGAAGAGGTGGCAGGAATACACAGAAGAACTATACAAAGATCTTCATGACCCAGATAATCATGATGGTGTGATCACTCATCTAGAGCCAGACATCCTGGAATGTGAAGTCAAGTAGGCCTTAGAAGGCATCACTACGAACAAAGGTGGTAGAGGTGATGGAATTCCAGTTGAGCTATTTCAAATCCTGAAAGATGATGCTGTGAAAGTGCTCACTCAATAAGCCAGCAAATTTGGAAGACTCAGCAGTGGCCACAGGACTGGAAAAGGTCAGTTTTCATTCCAGTCCCAAAGAAGGGCAATGCAAAAGAATGCTCAAACTACTGCACAATTGCACTCATCTCACATGCTAGTAAAGTAACGCTCAAAATTCTCCAAGCCAGGCTTCAGCGATACATGAACCGTGAACTTCCTGATGTTCAAGCTGGTTTTAGAAAAGGCAGAGGAAACAGAGATCAAATTGCCAACATCTGCTGGATCATGGAAAAAGCAAGAGAGTTCCAGAAAAACATCTATTTCTGCTTTATTGACTATGGCAAAGCCTTTGCCTGCGTGGATCACAATAAACTGTGGAAAATTCTGAAAGAGATGGGAATACCAGACCACCTGACCTGCCTCTTGAGAAATCTGTATGCAGGTCAGGAAGCAACAGTTAGAACTGGACATGGACCAACAGACTGGTTCCAAATAGGAAAAGGAGTATGTCAAGGCTGTTTACTGTCACCCTGCTCATTTAGCTTTTATGCAGTGCTCTGGCCTGGAGAATCCCGTGGATGGAGGAGCCTGGTGGGCTGCAGTCCATGGGGTTGTAGAGAGTCGGACATGACTCAGTGATTTCTCTTTCACTTTTCACTGTCATGCATTGGAGAAGGAGATGGTAGACCACTCCAGTGTTCTTGCCTGGAGAATCCCAGGGACGGTGGAGCCTGGTGGGCTGCCATCTGTGGGGTTGCAGAGTTGGACACGACGGAAGTGACTTAGCAGCAGCAGCAGCAGTGTACATCATGAGAAATGCTGGACTGGAGGAAACACAAGCTGGAATCAAGATTGCCGGGAGAAATACCAATAACCTCAGATATACAGATGACACCACCCTTATGGCAGAAAGTGAAGAAGAACTATAAAGCCTCTTGATGATACTGAAAGTAGAGAGTGAAAAAGTTGGCTTAAAGCTCAATTTCAGAAAACGAAGATCATGGCATCCAATCCCATCACTTTATGGGAAATAGATGGGTAAATAGTGGAAACAGTGTCAGACTTTATTTTTTGGATCAATCACCACTGCAGATGGTGATTGCAGCCATGAAATTAAAAGACGCTTACTCCTTTGAAGAAAAGTTATGGCCAATCTAGATAGCATATTCAAAAGCAGAGATATTACTTTGCCGACTAAGGTCTGTCTAGTCAAGGCTATGGTTTTTCCTGTGGTTATGTGTGGATGTGAGAGTTGGACTGCGAAGAAAGCTGAGCGCCGAAGAATTGATGCTTTTGAACTGTGGTGTTGGAGAGGACTCTTAAGAGTCCTTTGGAGATCCAACCAGTCCATTCTGAAGGAGATCAACCCTGGGATTTCTTTGGAAGGAATGATGCTAAAGCTGAAACTCCAGTACTTTGGCCAACTAATGCAAAGAGTTGACTCATTGGAAAAGACTCTGATGCTGGGAGGGATTGGGGGCAGGAGGAGAAGGGGACGACAGAGGATGAGATGGCTGGATGGCATCACTGACTCGATGGACGTGAGTCTGAGTGAACTCCAGGAGTTGGTGATGGACAGGGAGGCCTGGCGTGCTGCGATTCATGGGGTTTCAAAGGGTCAGACACGACTGAGCGACTGAAATGAACTGAACTGAACTGTCAAGTAACTTTCCAAACTGATGATTTTAATGAATGATTCTACCAATAAGGTTTAGGTGTTTCCCTTCTCCAAATCCTTGCCAACATAGCTGTTACCAGATTTATCAATTTCTGCAAATCTTGATGCTCTAGATTAATATCTCATTTTTTAAATTTGTAATTAAATTTATTTATTAATTATTTTAATTCATGTATCGACTTTGTCAATTACTTACAAAAATTATTTGCTGCTAAATTTTAATAAATAAACTTTAAATGTCTTATTATAAGCCTGTCATTCAGCTTCCTTGTTCCCTATGAACCTATTTGCCTTCCTTTTCCTATTTTTCTGTTGGATTGTCTTTATATAAATTTGTAAGATTTATTTTTATATTTTGAATCATAATCGTTGGTTAGTTAAATATGTTGTGATTATAGCTTTTGAGTATTTAGCTTGTGTTTTCATTTTTTAATATCTTTTCTCATATGAAAGGTTTTAATCTAAATGTAGTGAAATTTTTTAATTGCCTCATTAATAGTTGGTAGTTTTTTTCTATCTCAAGAAATGTTTCCCCACCACAGTTCAGCAAGATACTATCCAGTCTTTATATGCAGCAAACTGAATCCTGCTTCTTTATTTTCCTTCTTCTGCTTTGTTTTGGTTATACTTTGGCCATTTATTCTTCTGTATGAATTCTATTATCAGCTTATTAAGTTCTTTGAAAATTCATATTTGGATTTTGATAATAGCTAAGTTTATGACAGTGTATAGATTACTTAGAGTAAAAGTTGCTATTTTATACAAATTTTCAAGGCTTGTATTTTCAAAAATGAGTTATGAAAATTTTCAATTTCTTGTTAATCTCTGGCATTCTCTCGAATAGTTTATGAGATACAGTTTATCTGTTTCTTGAAAGTTTTGTAGAAGTTATCTATAAAATAGATCCATCTTGTTTATTTACTTTGTTATATTCATTTTTTTAATCTGTTAAAGAAATATTCTTTTTTCTCAGTTTTGTTTGTTATATTTTCTAAGTTGTCTAATATTTAAGTTTTAAAATTTTATTACTCTTATGATTTTCAAGATCTGTTTCAATAGAGTTTTACTTTTATTCATAATATTTTAAATGCATTTTTTCTCTCTCTTTTTAAATAAACTTTGCAAGAACCTTGTCTATTTTGTTAAAAGATACTTTTTTTTTTTTTTTTTACAATTACCTCTCATAAGGGATATAAAGTTGCATTTTGGTCCCAAGACTTAGAACACATCCATAATAAATTCCTGGCAAGTAGTTAATACTTCAGTAGATATACTATAAAATTCGTTCAATTAATTTTAAGGACTGTCTACCTTTGATATGTTTTTACTCACAGCACTTCTGACACTAAATCTGTGGATTTTTTTCATACTAACCAATTCTCAAATTTTTCAGACAACAACAGGGTGTCCTATAATTCAGCTCAATTCTGACACTAATTACCCAGAGTTAGTGTCAGTATCCACTTTAGATGCCAGTGCCAAGTATTGGCTTTCAGGTTCAGTTCAGTTCAGTTCAGTTCAGTTCAGTTCAGTCACTCAGTCGTGTCCAACTCTTTGCGACCCCAGGCAGCACGCCAGGCCTCCCTGTCCATCATCAACTCCCAGAGTTTACCCAAACTCACGTCCATCGAGTCGGTGATGTCATCCAGCCATCTCATCCTCTGTCATTCCCTTCTCCTCCTGCCCTCAATCCCTCCCAGCATCAGGGTCCTTTCCAATGAGTCACCTCTCCACATGAGGTGGCCAAAGTATTGGAGATTCAGCCTCAGCATCAGTCCTTCCAATGAACACCCAGGACTGATCTCCTTTAGGATGGACTGCCTGGATCTCCTTGCAGTCCAAGGGACTCTCAAGAGTCTTTTCCAGCACCACAGTTCAAAAGCATCAATTCTTCGGTAGTCACCTTTCTTCACAGTCCAACTCTCACACCCACACATGACCACTGGAAAACCATAGCCTTGACTAGACGGACCTTTGTTGGCAAAGTAGTATCTCTGCTTTTTAATATGCTGTCTAGGTTGGTCATAACTTTCCTTCCAAGGAGTAAGCACTTCTCAGGTTACTCACATTAATATCTGACTTGGTTACAAAGTTCGGGGTTCTCATAGACCCCTCCTTCTCAGGTTTGATAATTTGCTAGAATGACTTGCACAACTCAGAAAAGTTCTCTACTTAACTATTACTAGCATTATAAAAGTTACAACTCAGGAACAGTCAAACAGAAGATGCCTAGAGCAAGATACAGGGTTGGGGTTCTTCCTTGTTCTCTTGAGGCACATCACCCCTTCAACACCTTAATGTGTTTACCAACCTGGAAGCTCTCTGAACCCACCATTTAGGGAGTTTTGTGAAAGTTTAGTTCCACAGGTGTGATTGGCCATTGGTAATTGACTTGGTCTTCAGTCCTTTCCTCCCCAGAGGATGGGGAATAGAGCTGAAAACTCCAACCCTATAGTCATGCCTTGGTATTTCTGGCAACTAGCTCATATCCTGAAGCCCTCTAGGAGCCTCTAACAACCAGTTATCTCATTAGCATAAATCCAGGAGTGGCTGAAAGTGGATAGTCGTGAATACCAAAAAATTCTCTTCTTACCCCATCACTCAAGAAATTCCTGGAGAAGGCAATGGCAACCCACTCCAGTACTCTTGCCTGGAAAATCCCATGGATGGAGGAGCCTGGTGGGCTGCAGTTCATGGGGTCGCTAAGAGTTGGAAACGACTGAGTGACTTCACTTTCACTTTTCACTTTCATGTATTGGAGAAGGAAATGGCAACCCGCTCCAGTGTTCTTGCCTGGAGAATCCCAGGGACGGGGAAGCCTGGTGGGTTGCCATCTATAGTGTCGCACAAAGTCGAGCACAGCTGAAGTGACTTAGCAGCAGCAGCAAGAAATTCCAAGGGGCCCAGACGCTCTTGTGCTTAGAGCCAGGAAAAGATTGAACATACATTTCTTATACCACAATATCACAGCATCATATGTTAAAAATTGGGCTATTTGGGCTTTGAGGAATTTGTGGTCTGTCTTTGATGACTGATCATCTAATGAAATGGTGGTCACATATATTAATAATGGTAATATTACATGAAAAATGCTGAAACTGAACTCTTGATTCCTTCTTATGCAAAGGTCTCTGTGTCAGTGAATGGCACTGTAATCTACTTCATGCTCAGGCCAAAATACTTGAAGTGATTTTTGACCCTTCTCTTTGACTCTTTCATGCTTTGTATCTATCCATCAACAAATCCTATTATATTCTATATTCAAAATATATTCTGAATATTATGTTCATTTGTTTTATGCATTTAGGTCCTTCTAAATTGGGTGCATATATACTTACAGTTGTTATATCTTCTTGTTAGATTGGTCTCTATACCATGTAATATCTTTTTTTTTTTTTTTTTTTGCCTTTTCTTAAAGTGATTGTTTTCAAGCTTATTTTGTGTTTTCAAGCTTGTTAGTACTGCTAACCCAGCTTTCTTTTCATTTCATTTTCATGGAATGCCTTTTTCCATCCCCTCCCTATTAGTCTGTATGTGTTATCATATCTGAAGTAAGTTTCTTGTAGGCAGCATATATATGGATCTCATTTTTGTATCTATTCGACTACTCTATGTCTTCTTTTTTTTTCTCCCCTCTCTTCTCATTCTAGGTCTTTTGATTGGCACACTTAGTCTATTAACATTTAAAGTAATTATCAATAGGTATGTACTTAACCAAGATTGCTGGGAGAAATATCAACAACTTCAGATATGCAGATTATACTACTCTACTGGTAGAGAGTGAAGAGGAACTAGAGAACCTCTAGTTGAGGGTGAAAGAGGAGAGTCAGAAAGCTGGTTTAAAACTCAACATTCAAAAAACTAAGATCATGGCATCTGATCCCATCACTTCATGGCAAATAGAAGGGGAAAAAGTGGAAACAGTGACAAATTTTATTTTATTGAGCTCCAAAATCACTGCAGCCATGAAATTAAAAGATACTTGCTCCTTGTATTTATCCAACTAGATACTGTATTAAAAAGCAAAGACAGAATAGCATGGAAACTAGATAACCATGATATCTAGAAACTAGATATCTACGTAAACTAGATAACCAATGGGAATTTGCTGTATGACTCAGGGAACTCAAAAAGGGACTCTGTAACAACCTAGAGGGGTGGGATGGTGAGTGAAATGGGAGGAGGTTTCAAGAGGGAGGGGACATATGTATACCTGTGGCTGATTCATGTTGATATTTGGCAGAAGATAGCAAAATTCTTTAAACAATTATCTTTCAATTAAAAAATAAATAATTTTTTTTGAAAAAGCAAAGACATCACTTTGCCAACAAAGGTCCACATAGTCAAAGCTATGGTTTTTCCAGTAGTCATTTACAGATGTGAGAATTGGGCCATAAAGAAGGCTGAGCATCGAAGAATTGATGCCTTTGAATTATGGTACTGGTATGGGAAAGATGAAAGGCAAAAGGAGAAGAGGGCAGTAGAGGAAAAAATGGTTAGACAGCATCACTGACTCAATGGACATGAATCTGAGCAAACTCCAGGAGAGAGTGAAGGAGAGGGATGCCTGACGTCCTGCAGTCCATGGGGTTGCAAAGAGTCAGACGTGACTTAGCGACTGGGCAACAACGATAGTGTCCTGGATTGCCATTTTGTTGATTGTGTTCTGTTGCTTTTGTAGGTCTCTTCGTTTCTTCTTCTTTTGCTTTCTTCTCTTGTGATTTGATGATAAGTATCTTTAGTGTTATGTTTAGATTCTTTTCTCTTTTTTCGCATACATACCTATAGTTACCATGAAGTTCATATAACATTTTTCAGATTTATATATAACACATATATGATAATTTTAGGTTACTGGTCTCTCAAGTTCAAATACATTTTAACAACCCTGTGTTTTTGTTCCCCATTCCTCTAAGCTTAATGTTTTTTTGTTACAACATATTTTACATATTTTTTGTGTATCACACTAGTTATTGTGTCCCTATATGTTATTTTACTATTTTGTATATTAACCTTCCTACTAGCTTTACAAGCGCTTTATTTACTACCTTTATGTTTGCCTTTACTGAAGAAACTTTTCATAATTTTCATATTTCTAGTTGCGGTCTTCTTTACTGTTTCGATAAGTCCTTTTAACATTCCTTGTAAATCCCATTTATTGGTGCTGCATCCTTATGTTTTGCTTGTTTGTAAATGGCTAAGGTCCGTCTAGTCAAGGCTATGGTTTTTCCAGTGGTCATGTATGGATATGAGAGTTGGACTGTGAAGAAGGCTGAGCGCCGAAGAATTGATGCTTTTGAACTGTGGTGTTGGAGAAGACTCTTGAGAGTCCCTTGGACTGCAAGGAGACCCAACCAGTCCATTCTGAAGGAGATCAGCCCTGGGATTTCTTTGGAAGGAATGACGCTAAAGCTGAAACTCCAATACTTTGGCCACCTCATGTGAAGTGTTGACTCATTGGAAAAGACTCTGATGGTGGGAGCGATTGGGGGCAGGAGGAGAAGGGGACTACAGAGGATGAGATGGATGGATGGCATCACTGACTCAATGGATATGAGTTTGAGTGAACTCCGGGAGTTGGTGATGGACAGGAAGGCCTGGCGTGCTGCGATTCACGGGGTCACAAAAAGTCAGACACGACTGAGCGACTGAACTGAACTGAACTGAAACTCTGTATGTCTCCTTCAAATCTAAATTATAGCCTTGTAGCATATTGTTTATTGTATGGTTTTTAACTTTCATTACTTTGAATGTATCATGCCACTCCTTTCTGGTCCAAAAAGTTTCTGCTGAAAAGTCAGCTAATGATTTTTATGGAAGTTCCCTTGTATACAAGTAGTTGCTTGTATACAATCTTGTTGCTTCAAGATTCTCTTTTTATTATTAATTTTTCATTTTAATTATAATGTGTCTTGGTGTGGACCTCTTTGAGTTCATCTTGTTTCAGATTATCTGTGCTTTCTAGACTTAGTCTGTATTCCCAGGTTAGGGACGTGTTCAGCTATTATCTTTTCAAATAAAATCTCTTCCCCCTTTCTCTTTCTCTTCTGGGACTCTTATAAATGTGAACATTAGTATGCATAATGTTGTCCCAGATGTTTATTAAACTATCCTCATTTTAAAAAGATTATTCTTTCTGTTCACTTGAATAATTTCTACTGCTCTCTCAGTTTGCTGTTCTGATCTTCTGTATCATCTATTTTACTGTTGACTCCTCCTAGTGTATTTTTAATTTCCACTATGTTTTTCTTCAGTTCTATTTGCTTATGCATTATTAGAAAGAGTTAATCCATTCATCCAAGTTCATTGAGCACCTATATGATTATTACCTTGAATTCTTTTTTGGGAATATTGCTTATCTCTAGTTTGCTTAGTTCTTGTTCTGGGGTTTTGGCTTACTCCTTTGTTTGGAACATATTTCTCTGTCTCCTCCTTTTGCCTAATCCTCTGTGTTTATTTCTCTATATTAAGTAAGTTATATATGCTGATGTTGGAGAAGTGACTTTGTGTATGAGACTTACAATGGGGCTGGCATCACACTCCTCTTGTGTCCCCAGAGCTATATGCTCCAAATATCCCTCTATGTGGACTGTGTGGGCCATTTTTTTTGCAGCAGGGCTGACTATGATGGGTGTACTGGCAGGCAGGACTGGGCCTCAACCTGGTTGGCTGGTCGTAGCTTCTAGGCCACTGGTGGATGGGTCTGGGTCTCTGTGCATCTGGCTGCTCAGTCCATGGGATCCCAGGACTGGTGCCAAACCTCTGATGAGCAGGTAAGCCCTTGGCATTTATAGGCTAGCGAGAGGGCTCCAAAGTGGCCACTGTATCCCTGGGGTAAAATGGGCTCCCCAAAATGGCTGCCTCCAGTATCTGTGTTCCAAGGGGAAACTCCACTTGTTTCTGTCTCTCTGGGAGGCTTTTCAAAATCAACCAATGGACTGAGCCAGTTTCCTTTCGAGCTACTGCCTCTGTTCTGGGCCTCAGAGTATATGAGATCTGTGCACGCTCCCTAAGAGTGGGTTCTCTGTTTCCTATGGTCCTCCCTCTGACTCTCCTCCACATAAGCGTGACTGGCTTTCAAGAGGCTTATCTTCTTATTGAAAGTCCCCACAACCCCCAGGCTGGGGTGCTCAGTGTGAGGTTCAGAATCCTTGCTCCTTGGGGAGAAGTTTGCAATTGCGATTATCCTGCTGTTTGTGGGTTACCTACCCAGGATAAGGACTTGACTATATCATGTCTCTGCCCCTTCTACCTAAATCATTGTCATTTATTCTTTATATCTGTAGTTGTGAAAAACATTGTCTGCTAGTCTCCAGGTATTTCTTATACACAATTGCTCTGTAAATGGCTGTATTTTTGATGTGCCTGTTGGAGGAAGTGAGCTCAGGGTCTTCCTATTCTGCCATTTTGGTCACGTCTTCCTAGATAAGAATTTTATGTCATTGTTTCCCTTCTCAAACCTCCAGCATACCTCTGTCCTCTCTTCTCACTCTTTTCTTCATAACCTTGTTTCCAGTTTCATTGAGAAAGTAGAAATTTGACATACTTTCATAGCAGAATCTACCAATGAACCATACTATTCCAGTATTCCTTTAATATAGATGTGCATTCATGATCTTATCAAAGGCTAGCCCTTCTCCTTGTGCACTGGATCCATCCACTTTTACTTATTCAATAACTTGTCTCTAGGATTATATCCTCCCCTTAATCACTAATACATCTGTCCTTCTCTCTCAACTTGGATCTTTCCTGTAAGGATATAAGCATGGTGTTAGATATTTCATCTTCAGAAGTAATCCTCCCTTTACCCCATATTCTCCTCCAGTTACTTCCTTATTTCTTTTCTTCCCACATAATAAAAATACATAGTTGCTTCTAAATTTCTCTTCTTTGGAAAAGCAATTTGAAAATGAAACTAAGATATTCAGTTTTAGTGGATCTTAGGTAAAGTCAGGAAATTGCATTATATGTTTTTAAGACTCCCTTGGTGAGTGTGTTCAGGAATGAGAACAATTAACTTAAGCTTTTGTGTTAGGAATTATTCCTAACTGAAGATGACCATAAATGAAAATGAAACTCTCCAGTTTTACTGTTAGTAGAACAAAACATTTGATTTATAAGACATGTTTAATTTAACAGGAACATGGTCTTGATAGAAAATTTAATAGTATTTCCCCGTTTATAAGACTGTCATAGAAATCTGGGATGAGTAACAGGAGTAACAGGAAATCTTAACATTAACTTTGTCTCTATAGGCATACACTTTCCTTTTCCAGCCTTATTGATGTGGGAAGCAGGCAGCTTATAATGCGGGAAGAAGAGGTGGAAAGGAAAATTACAATTTCTCTACTTACTAACAGTATTTTCCAGACACAGATGAAGAAGAACCATAAATATTTTAGTGACGTTTTCACAATATTTAACACCTTGCCTTTTATGTGGTAGTGTTTCAGCACACATGAATTGAGTAAATGAAAATAGGAAGCTGATCTTGTCCACAGGAATCTCCATGTTTGCAATTCCAGAACTCTTAGGAAGTTCATAATGTCAAGCCAAAGATAGCTAAAAAGCACGATAAATCCTAACTTTAGTTCCTTTGTATAATTATTCATCCTTTCATTCACTCACTCAAAAAATTTTTATTGAGTGCCTCTCACATATTGGGCACTGGGATTGGTGCTGCAGATGCAGATTTGATGTCCACCCAGTGGCACAAGTAGTAAAGAACCCACCTGCCAGTGCAGAAGACACGAGAGACTCAGCATCTGATCCCTGGGTCCAGAAGATCCCGCGGAGGAAGGCGTGGCGACCCACCCCAGAGTTCTTGTCCAGAGAATCCCATGGACAGAGGAGCCTGGCAGGCTACAGTTCATAGGGTTGCAAAGAGTTGGACCAGAGTGATGTGACTAGAGATTTTAAGCTAATGTGATTATAATCCAGGCAGTAGTCTGATGCCACTGATCTCTATTTTTTTGGTAAATTAATTATATTTGGCTCTACTGGTCTTTCGTTGCTGCACATGGGCTTTTCTCTAGCTGCAGCAGGCAGGGGCTACTCACTAGCTGTGATGCAGCAGGCAGGGGCTACTCACTAGCTGTGATGCGTGGGCCCCTAACTGAAGTGACTTCTCTTGCTGTGGAGCATGGGCTCAGTAGTTGTGGCACGTGGGCCCAGTTTCCCACAGATGTGAAATCTTCCCAGAGCAGGTATTGAACCTGTGTCCCCTGCATTTTCAGGCAAATTCTTAACCATTAGACCACCAGGGAAGTCCTGGCTAAATGGTTTTGTGAAAATAATTTCCTTAGTCTGTGCCTCAGTGTCTCTGTGAGAAAAAAAAAAGTGCATTTCCATGGATTGCAATGAGGATTAAACAAAGAATCATATAAAATATTATTTATAGACTATGAAGGATAGCATGCTGCTGTAACAGTTCACACCCTACACTTTAGTATATTGGAAGAAGAGCGAATTTAAGAGGTGAAGTTAAACTGTTTTGCTGGCTGTCAAACGAGGCTTGAAAACTGCTAGTTTTTGAGAAGAGTCCTTTAAAATGAATACATTCAGTTGATGAGATGGATGTGAACATCATCATGGCCAAGCCTAAGCTGAGAACTGGTCTTCAGACATCCCATATCTATATGATCCTTTTTACTTCTGAAGTTATCAACCTCTTGCCCTGTCAGAGGTTTTTTTTAGGTTTTCTGCTATGAAAGCTGATTGTCGTGAATGAAAGGTCTACTTCCTGCTTCAACCCTCAAGTGCAAGGGCCATTACCCGATACTGATCAAGTCTGCCTTGCTGGGCTCACAGTGCTGTGGGAGCAGTGTGTTGTTGGTGGGGCTCTTCAAACCTCAGGCACTCTGTTGGATGTGGATAGCTCCAAAGCAAAGTGAGTTGGCAATCAAACATTGTCTTTAAGTATCAGATCTCCTTGGTTGGGGTTCCTCTGTGATGTTGCACTCCCAGTGGTAAACCACTTAATTACACTCCCCCAGAGTATCAGAAACATTATGAGCTGCTACCTGTCACTATATTTAAAGAATCATATAGATATGAGATTCCAAAAAAGCAGTTCTCAGCTTAGGCTTGGTTATGATGACATTTACCTCCATCTCATTAGCTGAATATATTCCTTTTAAAGGACTCTTCTTTATTCTTTCATGACATATCAGATTGATAGTGAGAACAGTGTGGTAGTTTTCACACACAGCCCCTCCTCCCCAACACACATAACCTCTGAAATCACAGCTTTCTGGGAACCAGTTTCATAGTTGGGGGAAATGAAACTGTTGAAACTCAAGTTATATAATTTCCCTAAAATGACCTAGTCCTCACTTAAATTCCAGGTGTCAACCTTAGGGCTACTAATTAATAGTTCAGTGTCAGCTAAGGAAACAGAATTACATATAATGAGAAAATTGGTTTTCACATGTTAGAGAACTCCCCACTTTCAGGGAAATTTGGCCACTTCAGAGCCAATGTGCCTCACTGTTGTCTTGCATTTTGGCTGAAAGACAGCTTATGTAAACCATCAGTACCCACACATTTTCCACTCATTCATCCTTAAAAAGAAAAATGAACAACATCACTAGAAAAGGCTTTATAGCATACAGGGAAGGGAATTACATTATACAGAAAGCTGGTACTTGTGATGCGTTAGGATGCGGACCCAGTTCTGCTTTGTTATTGGCAATGTCACTTAATACCTTGAACAAATCTCTTTATTTGTAAAGCCCTTCTTGACCTGCTAATCTTCATTCAAGAATAAAAAGAGAATACACATATGAAAATGTTTGGTGAATTGTATTATCTTCTACAGATTGAAAGAGTGATTTTTTGATGGTAAAAACTTAAAGTTACTACCTTTTGTTTAATAACAGGCCTAGCTCTGAAGCGGGTTAAAGAGACTATGAAATTGTGTGTGGTTATATGTTGGCAGGAGAAAGAGGTGGCTGAACTTGCATAAACGTCAGAGCAAGGACCTCCTAAAATTTTACACCTTAGGCATGCGGTAGTCCTTGGGGTTACGAAGTCGGGCATGAACACGAATGAGTGAACTGAGATGAGACATCTTCTTGCCTCACCCTGTTCCAGCCTTGTTTTCTTGGGTGAGATGGTTGTAGTCACCTGAGGGCAAGTCCCAGAGAGAGATTTAGTTCAGAGCTCTTGGCTGCCAAAATTTCTAGTGGATGAGGGAATGTGTGCTTTAGTTCCGGAAGGGGGAATCTGGGCAGCACTAAACCACTGTAGAAAAGTGCTGGCAGTCTCTTATAAAATTAAAATACACCTACCCTGTGACCCTGTAAGTTCATTCTTATGTATATTTCTAAGAGCAGTAAAAGCAAATGTCCACAAAAATACTTGCACAAGAGTATCCATAGCAGCTCCAAATTGGAAACAACCCTTTTGTCTAGACAGGTAAATGGATTCTCAGCAATGAATGAATTTCATGGTTAAGTGTCTTAAAGACTATGCTAGCCTAAAAAATGTGGGTAAAATAATACATTACACATAACTCAATTTACTTGAGGTTCTAACACAGGCAAAAACTACTTTGTTAAAGAAAACAAATTTTAGAATGGCTCTCTCTGACATAGGAGATTGCCTGGTGAAAGGGCAGTTGTGACCTCGCTGGGCAAAGGAAACATTCTATATTTTGATAGGAATGTCAATTATCAGGTGCACACATTTGTCCAAACCCACCCTATTGTTCAATTACTAAATGTAAATAGAAACTAAAAAGAAGCCCTCACTTATTTCTGTCTACTTGGGAAAATGCTAATTTTTAAGGCTTAGGAACTGGTTAAGAGGTTACTAGTCACATGAAAAGAATTTTTAAGTGTTTCTTATACTATTATAAATTTGTGTTTCTCATACTATTATATTGTCCAACAACGCAAGAGAAGACTCTACATAAGGACATCACCAGATGGTAAATAATGAAATCAGGTTGATTATGTTCTTTGCAGCCAAAGCTGGAGAAGCTCTGTACAGTCAAGAACAAGACTGGGAGGCTCAGATAATGAACTCCTTACTGCAAAATTCAGACTTAAATGAAAGAAAATAGGGAAAACCACTAGACCATTCAGGTATGATCTAAATCAAATCCCTTACAATTATATAGTGGAAGTGACAAACATTTTCAAGAGATTAGATCTGATAGACAGAGCGCTTGAAGAACTATCAACAAAGGTTCATGACATTGAACAGGAGACAAGGATCAAGACCATCCCCATGGAAAAGAAATGCAAAAAAGCAAAATGGCTGTCTGGGGAAGCCTTACAAATAGCTGTGAAAAGAAGAGAGGTGAAAAGCAAAGGAGAAAAGGAAAGATATAAGCATCTGAATGCAGAGTTCCAAAGAATAGCAAGAAAAAATAAGAAAACTTCTTCAGCAATCAGTGCAAAGAAATAGAGGAAAACAACAGAATGGGAAAGACTAGAGATCTCTTCAAGAAAATTAGAAATACCATGGGAATGTTTCATGCAAAGATAGTTTTGATAAGGGGAGAAATGGTATGGACCTAACAGAAGCAGAAGATATTAAGAAGAGGTAGCAAGAATACACAGAACTATATAAAAAAGATCTTCATGACCAAGGTAATCATGATGGTATGATCACCTAGAGCCAGACACCCTGGAACATGAAGTCAGGTGGGCCTTTAGGAAGCATCACTATGAACAAAGCTAGTGGAGGTGATGGAATTCCAGTTGAGCTGTTTCAAATCCTGAAAGATGATGCTGTGAAAGTGCCACACTAAATATGCCAGCAAATTTGGAAAACTCAGCAGTGGCCACAGGACTGGAAAAAGTCAGTTTTCATTCCAGTCCCTAAGAAAGTCAATGCCAAAGAATGCTCAAACTACCACACAATTGCAGTCATCTCATACGCTAGCAAAGTAATGGTCAAAATTCTCCAAGCCAGGCTTCAACAATACATGAACCGTGAACTTCCAGATGTTCAAGCTGGATTTAGATAAGGCAGAAGAACCAAAGATCAAGTTCCCAGCATCCACTGGATCACCAAAAAAAGCAAGAGAATTCCAGAAATACATCTACTACTGCTTTTTTGACTATGCCCAAGTCTTTGACTGTGTGAATCACAACAAAATGCAGAAAATTCTTCAGTTCAGTCACTCAGTTGGGTCCGACTCTTTGTGACCCCATGAATTGCAGCACGCCAGGCTTCCCTGTCCAACTGGGGTTGTCCTCCACCAACTCCTGGAGTTTACCCAAACTCAAGTCCATTGAATCGGATATGCCATCTGGCCATCTGATCCTCTGTCATCCCCTTCTCCTCCTGCCCCCAATCCCTCTCAGCATGAGTCTTTTCCAATGAGTCAACTCTTCACGTGAGGTGGTCACAGTATTGAATTTTCAGCTTTCGCATCAGTCCTTCAAACGAACACCCAGGACCAATCTCCTTTAGGAAGAACACTCTTAAACAGATGGAAATACCAGACCCCCTTACCTGCCTCCTGAGAAATCTGTATGCAGGTCAAGAAGCAACAGTTCTAACTGGGCATGGAATAATGGACTGGTTCTAAATCAGGAAAGGAGTATGTCAAGGTTGTATATTGTCACCCTACTTATTTAACATATATGCAGAGTACATAATGAGATAAGCTGGGCTACATGAAGCACAAGCTGGAATTAAGATTGCCAGAAGAAATATCAATAACCTCAGATATGCAGATAACACCACCCTTAGGGCAGAAAGTGAAGAAGAACTAAAGAGCCTCGCAATGAAAGTGAAAGAGCAGGGTGAAAAAGTTGGCTTAAAACTCAGTTCAGTTCAGTTCAGTTCAGTTCAGTTGCTCAGTCGTGTCCGACTCTTTGCAACCCCATGAATCACAGCATGCCAGGCCTCCCTGTCCATCACCATCTCCCGGAGTACACTCAGACTCACGTCCATCGAGTCCATGATGCCATCCAGCCATCTCATCCTCGGTCGTCCCCTTCTCCTCCTGTCCCCAATCCCTCCCACCATCAGAGTCTTTTCCAATGAGTCAACTCTTCCCATGAGGTGGCCAAAGTACTGGAGCTTCAGCTTTAGCATCATTCCTTCCAAAGAAATCCCAGGGCTGATCTCCTTCAGAATGGACTGATTGGATCTCCTTGCAGTCCAAGGGACTCTCAAGAGCCTTCTCCAACACCACAGTTCAAAAGCATCAATTCTCCGGTGCTCAGCCTTCTTCACAGTCCAACTCTCACATCCATATGTGACCACAGGAAAAAAGATAGCCTTGACTAGATGGACCTTTGTTGGCAAAGTAATGTCTCTGCTCTTGAATATACTATCTAGGTTGGTCATAACTTTTCTTCCAAGGAGTAACCGTCTTTTAATTTCATGGCTGCAGTCACCATCTGCAGTAATTTTGGAACCCCTAAAAATAAAGTCTGACACTGTTTCCACTGCTTTCCCATCTATTTCCCATGAAATGATGGGACCAGATGCCATGATGTTAGTTTTCTGAATGTTGAGCTTTAAGCCTACTTTTTCACTCTCCTCTTTCACTTTCATCAAGGGGCTTTTTAGTTCCTCTTCCCTTTCTGCCGTAAGGGTGGTGTCATCTGCATATCTGAGGTTATTGATATTTCTCCCGGAAATCTTGATTCCTAGATAACAATATATGGGTCTGTTTGATAATGTAATTTGGTCACTCTCCAAGAAGTCCACTTTAAGGAATAATACTAGGACTGTCACTGATAAGTAAACCACATTTGATTGTTCTAATAAAGTTGGAGGACAAAAATCACTGAACAGCTTTACTTATGGAATGTCATTTAACATGGCCTCTTTATGTCTGAATCTATTCACCGGTATTGCCTTGTGTTTTAAGGAATTTTAATTTAATAAAGTCAAACCCAACCAAAATGAAAATGTTACATAAAATTCCCCAAATTTCATCAAGTTCTCATCCCACAGATTGTCCTGGTTTATTTCCTGCTGTTAGTGCCTCTGAGAGTTCTTCTCAAAATAACCATGGCTATTTGTATTTTCTATGGTTAAATTGGGTGAGGGAAGGGAGAGGGAGATGATTTGTTTAAAATCTTTACATAGAAATGTGCCTCAGATTTAATAAGCATCAGAGTTCTGATTGCTGAATGGTCTACTCCATTTGAAAAAGTCACCTTTTCATAATTTTTATTGCTAATTATATGAGAAATTTTGATTTCCTTTTCATTTATTGATTCATTCAAACTTTAATACTTGAAGTACTTATTGAGAATCTATTAGAGGGCACATATTAACAATATGAGGAGAAGGGAATGGCATCCTACTCCAGTACTCTTACCTGGAAAATCCCATGGATGGAGGGGCCTGGTAGGCTGCAGTCCATGGGGTCGTGAAGAGTCAGACACGACTGAGCAACTTTACTTTCATTTTCACTTTCATGCATTGGAGAGGGAAATTGCAACCCACTCCAGTGTTCTTGCCTGGAGAATCCCAGGGATGGGGGAGCCTGGTGGGCTGTGGTCTATGCGGTTGCACAGAGTCAGACACTACTGAAGGGACTTAGCAGCAGCAGCAGCAGCATTAGCAATACGATGCTAATATGACATAAAGAAAAGTCATCATTGAGTCAATAAATCAGAACACAAGGAAGTAACACAATGTTAATTTATTTGAACACAGAAAAATAATGTTGAAACAGAAAGCATAAAAAGTATATTTTGGTGTGAGTTGGGAAATGGCCTGACCTTATGGCAGAAAGTAAAGAGAAACTAAAAAGCCTCTTGATGAAAGTAAAAGAGGAGAGTGAAAAAGTTGGCTTAAAGCTCAACATTCAGAAAACAAAGATCATGGCATCCGGTCCCATCACTTCATGGGAAATAGATGGGGAAACAATGGAAACAGTGTCAGACTTTATTTGTTTGGGCTCCAAAATCACTGCAGATGGTGACTGCAGCCATGAAATTAAAAGACGCTTACTCCTTGGAAGAAAAGCTATGACCAACCAAGATAGCATATTCAAAAGCAGAGACATTACTTTGCCAACAAAGGTCCATCTAGTCAAGGCTATGGTTTTTCCAGTGGTCATGTATAGATGTGAGAGTTGGACTGTGAAGAAGGCTGAGCACCGGAGAATTGATGCTTTTGAACTGTGGTGTTGGAGAAGACCCTTGAGAGTCCCTTGGACTGCAAGGAGATCCAATCAGTCCATTCTGAAGGAGATCAGCCCTGGGATTTCTTTGGAAGGAATGATGCTAAAGCTGAAACTCCAGTACTTTGGCCACCTCATGGGAAGAGTTGACTCATTGGAAAAGACTCTGATGCTGAGAGGGATTGGGGGCAGGAGGAGAAGGGGACGACCGAGGATGAGATGGCTGGATGGCATCACTGACTTGATGGACATGAATCTGCGTGAACTCCGGGAGTTGGTGATGGACAGGGAGGCCTGGCGTGTTGCAATTCATGGGGTCACAAAGAATCGGACATGACTGAGCGACTGAACTGAACTGAAACCTTAACACCTATATCATTCATTCTTTTATTTCAATCTCCAGTTAATTAGTGACATGGATTATTTATGAGTTAACATTCACTCCTCTTCCTTCACCTTCAATCTTTTCTCGCCACTGTCCTAACTAGTTCTGAAACATTGGACACACACTCAAAGAATTTTGCTACCAAGTTTGATTATTTGGAAACACTATTATTTTCACGTTTGGCCCATAAAGTTGGCAAAATCTTTCTGCATGTCATGAAATCTCAAGTTTCCTGTGGCTCTCCACTCAATTTATGGAGATTGACACTGAGGATGACTCATCCATCAGTCTTTATCTATTCTACATATACTTTCTTGATACAAAGATCCCATCACTTCTGATGCTCCATCTTCTGCCTTTAGGGAATCTGGTTGCTTTATCAGTAGCTACTAGCCTGCCTTTCAATGCTAAGTGTGCCTGTATTCCTTATACTGGAATTCTCAGGTTGCATACTGAGAATTGAGACTGTCCCTGAACCAGAGATGGAAAGTTTATTTCTTTAAGCTCTCAGTTTTCATTGTTCTTTCTTTCTCTTGGATGTTTCCCAGTTTATGCCTTTACTTTCAGGCATAGGGTTATTATTAGCCTCCAATGGAGGCATTTTTTTTCTACCCCAGTCTGTTGATTTATTGTACCTTCAGTTCTTTCCATAGTGCATTTGATAAAAATAATAATTGCAATCAATCAGGTTTAGGCCACGTGCCAGGAATTGGCCAGTTGTTTTACGTACAATATATGTAGCCCTACCAATAATCCTGCAAAGTAGGCATAATATTATCCTGGTCTAACAGTAAGGAAATGAGTCTCAGAGAGGTTAAACAACTTGTCACAAAGTGAATAAATGGAGAACCTAGATTGAAGCCCAGATCTCTTGACTCCAAATGTTAGACTTTTCCCAGGTTACCATTCTGCTTTTTCTTGGGGAACAGTGCCAGGAACTTGTTAGGTATTTAATAACTCTTTGTTAAATTAATGCATAAATGAACCTGTGGAATCTCCTATATACTTTTTGCTAGAATGAAAATATAACAATATTTATAATTAGTATCATAACTTGTTCATTGGTCATAAGCAATTAGAAAAACTGAACAATATACATGAGTCATCTGTTTTCAGACACAGGAAAACATGGAATTTTACTAAGAGAAGATAAACAAATGAGGTGAACCCTACAATCAATTGGCTTTCAGTCTGGAGGTATTCTCTGAAGTGTGGGACAGGAACCCAAGCACAGCTTCACAGTTTCACTGAGCTGAGAAAACAGGTAGATGTCTGGAGGAGGGCTCACTGACTTGAGTTGCAGGGCTGAGTGCCATGAGGAGGAAAGAAAGCCCAGAAAGAGATCCAGTAAAATGCATAGGGATCCTTTTGAGTCTGGCTGAATACTATCCTGTGCATGTACAGGGTGGGACTCTCTAAGGTCAAGCAAGAACGAGTATCTGGCAAAAATTATGTTTCAAGGAGGTATAAGCCAAACAATTCATGGAGCCCTCAAATGGCTGGGAGTTCCAGGTGCCAAAGTAGAGAACTTGTTGAATATCTAGGCCATTCTGTAGAGACCCAAGAAAGTTTATGCCATAGTAGCAGAGTATTCTAGATTTCCCCTTATGAAGTTTAAAAATAAAGCTTGAAAATGTCAAGCTGATTCACAAGCAAATTAAACTCCTGACAACACAAACTTTCACACTCTTTAAATGGAGACAATAAAAGCAAAATATTTAATAATGTGCAGCTTATAGTGTCCAGCATCCAATAAAATTTTACTAGACGTGCAAAGTAACAAAAATGTCACCCATAGTTGAAAGAAAAGTCAATCTGTAGATATAAGCCCAGAAGTTACAAAAACAATGGAATTAGCAGACAAAGACTCTACAGCTAATATAAATATTTTCAAGAATTAAAATAATAGAAACATCTGAGTCAAGAAATAAAAGATATAAAGAAAATTAAATGTAAATTCAAGAGATGAGAAATAAAATATTGTAAACAAAATATCTAATGAATCGGGTTACTAGAAAGAGATTAGCAAGCTTGAAATTATCCAAGTGAGAGCACATAGACAAAAAAAAAAAAAAAAAGAAATAAAATAAACAGAGCCTCAGTGATATTGAGAAAACATAAACTAATTCAGTATTCATATAATTAGTGAGGTTGACAGTGTGGTAGGTGATGGTAGAAAAATTATTTAAAGAAATAAATGCCAAAATTTCTCCAATAATTTCAATAGGATAAACACCCCTGAATGGAAAACCACTTGAGGCACAAGATTGCCTAATTGCTAAAGGCTGGCAATAAAGGAAAAATATTAAAACTGGACAGAGAAAAAGACACATTATATACAAATAAAAGGACTACCAAATTCTTTTCAGGAGTGATGCAAAACAGAAGACAATGGAACAATTTCATTAATGTGCTAAAAGAAAGTTGTCCAAATAAATTTCTACATCCAGAAACAAAAACATCCTTCATAAGTGAAAGGCAATGAGAATTCTAGTTTCTGGTCTGATATATAAAGACCTTAGAAGTCATTACTCTCATTTCATAAGAAAAAAAACTTTGAAAAAACTGGAAATCAACAACTTGTTTTATATTGATGAGGCACAAAGTAATCTAATATGCCACTTTGAAAACTTGACAGCCATGTGAATTCAGAGACTCCAGCTTACTGGGAGAAGCAGCCCAGCATAACTGCTAGAGCCCGTACTACTTACCACCATGTCAACTGGGCTACTAAATAATAATAGAGGATTATAGCTAAAAGAATTGTAAGCCTTGTTTAAGGATTCTCTGAGTAAATCCAAAACTAGGGAGACAAGAAAAACATCACATGAAATTTTAACCTTTGACATCTACAGCTACAGCAGTTGGTAAACATAGCCTAACTTCTAGCCAGATAAACATTAAACCTCACTCATACACATACCAATTCTTTTTCTCCTTTTTTCTCTTTCCTTTACTCTTAGTATTTTATATAAGGAGCGCTGGTGACTTTTGCCTTTCTATTTAGTTTTTTTTGTGTGTGTGTGATTCCTTATCATTCTTGCATATTTTTCTTTTTTCTTTTAAATTTTTTATTTTTTTTAAATTTTAAAATCTTTAATTCTTACATGCGTTCCCAAACATGAACCCCCCTCCCACCTCCCTCCCCACAACATCTCTCTGGGTCATCTATTTAGTTTTAAGGTTATGGAATTTCCTGGTGGAATTGACTCATGGTAGTTGACAAGGCTTTATCTCTCCTAGTGTTTTGAAAAAGATGAGAGGATCTTTGTGCTAAAAGGAGGTGCATCATATTAGGTAGAATCATGCTTCCACTATGATGGAAGTTAAATATGCCTAAGAGGGTGAGACTGCATCTGGGAAGCTGAAGGGTTAGTTTGCCTTTTGCTGTCAGCTCCCTCCCAAGGACCACAGCAAGCTAGACCTCTGCACGCTATACTTTCCCAGCTCCCTTGATGGTTTCCCTATCTATTTAACCAGTGGGAGGAATTAGACTGTAAAGCAAGGGTAGAAATGGAGAAAGGAGGTAGGTATGGAGGAAGGTCATTGTTCTGTTTCTGCTCCTGGCGTTCTCTCTGGGAGGATTTGGTGCCTCTGTCCTGCCGCTGTCCTCAGTACATCTAGCAGAAGTAGATCTGGTGGGCAATTGTTGGTGACTATCAGAGGCCACGGACCTCAGGGCTATCGGTTGGGTAACAGTAGCTGCAGCAGCAGAAACAGTAGCTGCTTACTGCCTCAGGGCTGCTGAATCTGCAGTGAGTATGACGCTAGGCCCTGTCCTTATTACCTCCTTCCTTTTGTGGCTCCAGCTCTATGGGTGGGAGCAGCTTCCTGCAGTCACTAATCTCTGTAGTATTTATCACCCCCTCTTTGGCTTCCTTTGCCTTCAAATTCTTTTGGAGCCAGGTGCTTGTGTTACCTACCTCATTATTTGACATCACTAGTGTGGTTTTGATTTCCCTGAGGGGGAAATCCAAGTAAGATGGTAGGTGTTGCAAGAGGGCATCAGAGGGCAGACACATTGAAACCATACTCATAGAAAACTAGTCAATCTAATCACACTAGGACCACAGCCTTGTCTAACTCAATGAAACCAAGCCATGCCTGTGGGGCCACCCAAGTCGGGCGGGTCATGGTGGAGAGGTCTGACAGAATGTGGTCCACTGGAGAAGGGAATGGCAAGCCACTTCAGTATTCTTGCCTTGAGAACCCCATGAACAGTATGAAAAGGCAAAATGACAGGATACCAAAAGAGGAACTCCCCAGGTCATTAGGTGCCCAATATGCTACTGGAGATCAGTGGGGAAATAACTCCAGAAAGAATGAAGGGATGGAGCCAAAGCAAAAACAATACCCAGTTGTGGATGTGACTGGTGATAGAAGCAAGATCCAATGCTATAAAGAGCAGTATTGCATAGGAACCTGGAATGTCAGGTCCATGAATCAAGGCAAATAGGAAGTGGTCAAATAAGAGATGAAAAGGGTGAACGTCGACATTCTAGGAATCAGCGAACTAAAATGGACTGGAATGGGTGAATTTAACTCAGATGACCATTATATCTACTACTGCGGGCAGGAATCCCTCAGAAGAAATGGAGTAGCCATCATGATCAACAAAAGAGTCCAAAATGCAGTACTTGGATGCAATCTCAAAACGACAGAATGATCTCTGTTTGTCTCCAAGGCAAACCATTCAATATTACAGTTATCCAAGTCTATGCCCCAACTAGTAATGCTGAAGAAACTGAAGTTGAATGGTTTTATGAAGACCTACAAGACCTTTTAGAATTAACACCCCAAAAAGATGCCCTTTTCATTTTAGGGGCCTGGAATGCAAAAGTAGGAAGTCAAGAAACACCTGGAATAACAGGCAAATTTGGCCTTGGAATGTGGAATGAAGCAGGGCAAAGACTAATAGAGTTTTGCCAAGAAAATGCACTGGTCGTAGCAAAAACCCTCTTCCAACAACACAAGAGAAGACTCTACACATGGACATCACCAGATGGTCAACACTGAAATCAGATGGATTATATTCTTTGCAGCCAAAGATGGAGAAGCTCTATACAGTCAACAAAAACAAGACCAGGAGCTGACTGTGGCTCAGATCATGAACTCCTTATTACTAAATTCAGACGCAAATTGAAGAAAGTAGGGAAAACCGCTAGACCATTCAGGTATGACCTAAATCAAATCCCTTATGATTATACAATGGAAGTGAGAAATAGATTTAAGTGCCTAGATCTTATAAACAGAGTGCCTGATGAACTATGGAATGAGGTTTGTGACATTGTACAGGAGACAGGGATCAAGACCATCCCCATGGAAAAGAAATGCAAAAAAGCAAAATGTCTGTCTGGGGAGGCCTTACAAATAGCTGTGAAAAGAAGACAGGCGAAAAGCAAAGGAGAAAAGGAAAGATATAAGCATTTGAATGCAGAGTTCCAGAGAATAGCAAGAAGAGATAAGAAAGCCTTCTTCAGCAATCAGTGCAAAGAAATAGAGGGAAACAACAGAATGGGAAAGACTAGAGATCTCTTCAAGAAAATGAGAGATACCAAGGGAACATTTCATGCAAAGATGGGCTCGATAAAGGACAGAAATGGTCTGGACCTAACAGAAGCAGAAGATATTAAGAAGAGGTGGCAAGAATACATGGAAGAACTGTACAAAAAAGATCTTCATGACCCAGATAATCATGATGATATGATCACTCATCTAGAGCCAGACGTCTTGCAATGTGAAGTCAAGCGGGCCTTAGAAAGCGTCACTACAAATAAAGCTAGTGGAGATGATGGAATTCCAGTTGAGCTATTTCAAATCCTGAAAGATGATGCTGTCAAAGTGCTGCACTCAATATGCCATCAAATATGGAAAACTCAGCAGTGCCCACAGGACTGGAAAAGGTCAGTTTTCATTCCAATTCCAAAGAAAGGCAATGCCAAAGAATGCTCAAACTACCACACAATTGCACTCATCTCACATGCTAGTAAAGTAATGCTCAAAATTCTCCAAGCCAGGCTTCAGCAATACATGAACTGTGAACTCCCTGATGTTCAAGCTGGTTTTAGAAAAGGCAGAGGAACCAGAGATCAAATTGCCAACATCCTCTGGATCATGGAAAAAGCAAGAGAGTTCCAGAAAAACATCGCTTTCTGCTTTATTGACTATGCCAAAGCCTTTGATTGTGTGGATCACAATAAACTGGAAAATTCTGAAAGAGATGGGAATACCAGACCACCTGACCTGCCTCTTGAGAAATCTGTATGCAGGTCAGGAAGCAACAGTTAGGACTGGACATGGAACAACAGACTGGTTCCAAATAGGAAAATGAGTATGTCAAGGCTGTATATTGTCACCCTGCTTATTTAACTTCTATGCAGAGTACATCATGAGAAATGCTGGACTGGAAGAAGCACAAGCTTGAATCAAGATTGCTGGGAGAAATATCAATAACCTCAGATATGCAGATGACACCACCCTTATGGCAGAAAGTGAAGAGGAGCTAAAAAGCCTCTTGATGAAAGTGAAAGAGGAGAGTGGAAAAGTTGGCTTAAAGCTCAACATTCAGAAAATGAAGATCATGGCATCTGGTCCCATCACTTCATGGGAAATAGACGGGGAAACAGTAGAAACAGTGTCAGACTTTACTTTTTGGGCTCCAAAATCCCTGCAGAGGGTGATTGCAGCCATGAAATTAAAAGACGCTTACTCCTTGGAAGAAAGGTTATGACCAACCTAGATAGTATATTCAAGATCAGAGACATTACTTTACCAAGTAAGGTCCATCCAGTCAAGGCTATGTTTTTTCCTGTGGTCATGTATGGATGTGAGAGTTGGATTGTGAAGAAGGCTGAGCGCTGAAGATTTGATGCTTTTCAACTGTGGTGTTGGAGAAATCTCTTGAGAGTCCCTTGGACTGCAAGGAGATCCAACCAGTCCATTCTGAAGGAGATCAACCCTGGGATTTCTTTGGAAGGAATGATGCTAAAGCTGAAGCTCTAGTACTCTGGCCACCTCATGTGAAGAGTTGACTCATTGGAAAAGACTCTGATGCTTGGAGAGATTGGGGGCAGGAGGAGAAGGGGACGACTGAGGATGAGATGGCTGGATGGCATCACGGACTCGATGGATGTGAGTCTGAGTGAACTCCGGGAGATGGTGATGGACAGGCAGGCCTGGCATGCTGCGATTCATGGAGTCACAAAGAGTTGGACACGACTGAGCGACTGAACTGAAGTGAACTGTAGCTCCTTCTAAATAGTTTCGTAATATCTCCACAGCAGGATAGATAAACTTGTGAGCTACCTAGCACACCCCTGTCTCTTGGTCAAGCTTCTCCAACTCCAGCTCCCTGCCCACAGGTCTTTGAGTGTGTTCAAACAGATAACACATGCTTAGCAAACAGAATGCTGTAGCTGGGTTGCATTTATCAGGTACTGAGATGGTTTACATGACAGTAAACATCCCTTCTAATCCTAATAGTTTAGAACATTGCTTTCTACTCTGTGGATCACTTGAGAAGCTATAGCTTTTTTTGGAAGGGACTCATGAGCACAAGAATTTGTATGCTAAAAAAATGTCTAGCAACTCAAAGCACTATCATTTATTTTTTTATAGAAGTGTATTATACTATTAGGATTAGTAAAACTGCAAATTATGCACAAATGAATACACATACTTTTAAAACAGCAGTTTTAAAAATTAACATAAACTAATATCACTACTTTTCTCATTATGGCAGGTAGTGGTACACAAATTTTTGTTTTTATATTTCAAAAGGGACACTTTTACCTGAAAGGGTTGGAAACTATGAGACAAGCTGTGACTTTCAAACATCACATAATTTCAAATTCAGTTGCCTCCGTTTTGAGGTTCTAAAATTTTCAGTGTTCAGAGGAGAATTTTCTGGGACTCGTCTTTGATTAACAAGATTTTACCTATTTAAACTATAGTATTACTAAGTAACTCAGATTTAATATTTAAGTATTTTGGAATTCCATAATAAATGGGCTGTTGTTGGCAAGACAATTAATTATTTGAACAAGTGTAGTTTTTGTTTCCTTCTCAAAAGGAAATTTTAATTCTACCCTAAGAAACCTGGGAGAAATCTTTGAGATTAACAGTGAAATATGACTCTAAAATGTATTTAAGATATAGTTCATTTTTCCCTTTGTCAATACAAATGCTGTGGTTTTATATTAGATTAACTAATATAGTTATTTCTTCCATAAAAATGACTAGTGACAATGTATTATAGGGGAAATACTGTTTACTCATGGCCTACAAAGTCTATGATGTGGAACTAGGCCGCACACACACGAACACCTGCATGCACACACACATACACAATTTTGTTTAACAGAGGCTCCAACAGTGAAATAATTTAGCCAGAGCTAGACAGTTAATTGGAGAAGGCAATGGCACCCCGCTCCAGTACTCTTGCCTGGAAAATCCCAGGGATGGAGGAGCCTGGTGGGCTACAGTTCATGGGGTCGCTAAGAGTTGGACATGACTGAGCGACTTCACTGTCACTTTTCACTTTCATACATTGGAGAAGGAAATGGCAACCCACTCCAGTGTTCTTGTCTGGAGAATCCCAGGGATGGGGGAGCCTGATGGGCTGCCGTCTATGGGGTCGCATAGAGTTGGCCACAACTGAAGCGACTTAGCATCAGCAGCAGACAGTTAATAGTAGAAGCAAGATTTAATTCAGTGTTTACTTAATTAAGAGCTAGATTTGACACAGAACGTCTGGGTTTGGTCTACCAATAATTACCTGTGTGACTTTGATGTAATCACCATCTCTAGCTTCAGTTTCCTCATCTGTAAAATGGAAACAGTGATACTGCCTCTATCATGGGGTGCTTTGAAAATTAAATGTGAGAATGCATAAAATGTACATAGCATAGTGTCTAACACATAGAGATCACTCTAAATATTAATACGAGGTCCTGTTATTTTTATCATACTCTGTTTTCCTTAAAGCGAATATTAGTAAAACGGATGTTTCAGTTTAATTTGTCAGTAAGTTTTAAAGTTGTAAAGATTTTGAGGAAATTGCTTTCCACTTCTGACCTTCAGTTTTTTCATCAGTAAAATGGAGATAATAATTCTTTCCCAGACTCTTTTTCAGGTTATAAAAGAATTAAGTTAAATTAAGAGATCAAAACTGCTGTGCATGAATTAAGATGTCACAGAAACTTGAATGAACTTTTTGGCCAACCCTATGTATATATAAGTTTTACGTTCCTGAGAGTTTATCTGTTTTAGGAATAAGGTGTTGCTTTGCTTAGTTTTGACTTACTTATATGTCTTATATAATTTTAAGTGTCTCCAGGAAAGGGTGTGCAAGTTCTTTTTGAAACTCATCACCGGTTTAGATGTTTCCTCTTTTTCGCAGAGAAATTCTCAATTTAGCAATAGAGCAAATTGGACACTTTTTGCCATTTGTTTTTCTACACAAAGGAAGGCACAGTAACTTGCAGTCTCAAGCTGACGTAAAGGATGTTTCTTGATATTTTCAACTTCAACTTATCTCATTTGACAGGAGAGGCTGATTTATGTTGCCAGATCAGTTCTTTCAGAAAAAATGCACTTTTTAGATGCTGCACTTCATTTAGTGACTTTCCAGGCACTTCAAATCCTTTGTGGAAAGAGCTAGACCATGGATATAAATATAAAGAGACAAAAATAGCAACTTTCCTTGCAGCTGAGTACAACACCTTAATTCAGCATAGGCAAAATGAACTGAGTTTGTGGATGCTAACCGGCCATATTATCTTTTAAATGATTAATTGAAAGCCAGAGGATACAGTACCCTTTCAAAAGAATTCTGAAATTTCTCTTTAATTTATCCTTTTTTTTTCTACCCTCTGGATTTGGGCTTTCATCGGTTTTAATTCAGGCTAATGCTGCAGTCTCCTAAAGACACCCACCCTCTCTAATTATCTAGCCTGTTTATAATCCAGTGTCCACCTGGTTGCCTGAGAGGGACATTTTTTCTGATACAGATCTGAGTATGTTATTCTTTTAGTTTCTCTCCATTACCTACAGGACAAAGTGCACGCCTTGTGCATGACAGCGCTCACAAGAAAGGCTAGCTTTCTATACCCCTGCATTGCTTAGTATGGCACTGATGTTTTTCAGTCTAGCTCTGCCTGCTCTCATATTTCATTTTCCTCTGCCTTTTTCCACATTTACAAATTCTTAGCCATCCAGAATATCTTGATGTTCCCCAAAGAAGGTTTAAACTTCCACAGTTTTATGCCCTTTTCCATTATTTTCTTCTCTTCCCTGCCTGGCAAATTTGCCTCCAGCTTTCCAGAGTCAGCTTCTTTGTGCCATGATTATGTGAAGATTTTCTTGCCTGCCTTCCCACCAGAGACATGCAGCTCCTCTACCTTTTGCTTTCAGAGCACTTGATACAAAGCCATGTCTAAGATTCTTGAAGACTAGCCAGTTGTGTTGTATACATATCTGTTTCTCTCTTTAGATGGTGAGTTCCTTGAGGGTAGAAACTGTCTGTTTTCTTTTGAGTCATTAGTGCTGAAAATATTTCCTGGCACAGAGTGTTAGACTGTAGTGGCTCAGTGCTTTAATTGCAGTTCAGACAGACTTGGGTGGGAAGTCCAAAGTTATTACTCACTGGTTGTGTAATCTTGGGAAACTTACCTAATTCCACTTGATGTTAGCTTTCTCATCTGTAAAACGTAGACAAAATACCTATCTCATAAGAATGTTGTAAAAATCAAATGAGTTAATATACGTAAAACTTTTAGAACAGCATCTGGCATGATGACTCTGAAGTCACTATTAGCAATGATTGTTTACAGTTTGTATTATTATTACTAGCTATCACAACTGTTGGAAAGATTGCAAAAGGCTGATCAAACCTAAAAAGTGTTTGGCATAGTAACTGGCATAGAGTACACGTTCAATGCAAATTAGATAATTTTATGATTATTACTTTTATTATTAAAAATTGTTGAAGAGATGAATTTTCTGTTTTCTTAGCTGTTGCCCATCAGAAAACATTCCTGGAAATTATACTAGCTCCAGCACTCAGTATGTCCAAAATTTATCTTAATATTTCCCCTCAAACCAGCTGATGTGAAAATGCTCAGTAGAGTAGCCACTTAAACTCTTTCTTCTTCCCTTTCTCCCTCCCTTCTTCTCCCCTTCCTTTTCTGATTTCTTCCCTAATTATCCCATTTCTGTCACCTTGTTCTTGGTGTTTTGAGCTATAATCCCTGAAAATACTTTAAACTCTGCCTCTCCTTCCCCTAGACATGAGCTTTCACTGGTTCCCATAATTTCAGTCCTTGAAATATGTCTGGGATACATATGTTTGTTTCCTTTTCCATTGCCATTTTTTGTTGAAGTTTATATCACCTGCCACCTGATCACTTCCTATTTTTCTGTAGCCCCTCCAGGCCAGGGACCAAGAATCCCTACAGTGAAATGCACATGATCCAGAAAGGGTCAAAACCTGAACTGCCAAGGGGGCACACAGAAATGTTAATGAGTAGCCAACCAGAGAGCCGTAGTGAGTGTGACATATGGGAGTGGCCATGTCTTATCTATAGCTGAGTGTTGCTATGTAGGAAAGTGCCTGCCCATTGCTTCCGTATGGGAATGCCGGCATTGTTGGATCTTCTGACACTTTAGGGGAAACTGCTAATCTGTACATGGAATCTGCTGATATGTAAATTATGGCAATTACTTCAAATTTAAAAATCAAATTGTTTGCACTAGACAACCCAGGTCAGTTCTGGCTTATAGGTCATTATGTCTAAAAAGATGTTCAAGAGATACTTACAAGAGTAAATGGATCCAGGACTCATTCTCTAGTTCCCCTTCTCTCCCCCAGGCCTCTGTTGAATCTCTACCTACCTCCCAGATTTTGCCCTCTTATTTAATTCCACCTCAAAATTCTGTTTATGTTTCTCTTTTTTCATGCCATTCATGACAATTGCTCATACCAGCTGAGAACCTACTGTGTTCTAAGCACTGAAAGTGGATTGATAATAAGGAAACATTATCCCTGAAACTATTGACAGGATCACAGACCAAACCACATTGTTTATGGTAGTGGTAAATAGAAACAATCATCTAATTATTTTTGAAAAATCTAATTTTCTCATCTTTCGTTGCCCTTGGAGGATAATTACAAATTAAATTGTATGTCTATGATTGAGCTGTAAGTATTTCAAATTTTACAAATGTCTAACTGGATCGTGGGTTCCTCAATGGCAAGGAATACCTATTAAATATGATTTATATTCAGTGCTCCTATAGATCAGCAAATAGGCAGGTATATAAATGACAATAAATACTTATTTACAAGTCCAGTTAGTACAGGGAGTTAGTTAGTTATTAGATCAGTTAGGAGGGGAACCTTATTAATTCAAAATTCACATAATCTTTCAAAGCAGAGCCAAGATCTTTGCTTTGGCCATGGATGCATTGCTTGGGAGCGTCCCAGATGGATCAGTGGTAAAGAATCTGCCTGCAATGTAGGAGACGTAGGAGACACGAGTTTGCTCCCTGGGTCAGGAAGATTCCTGGAGGAGGAAATGGCAACCTGTTCCTGAATTCTTTTCTGAAAAATTCCATAGGCAGAGAACTGGCAGGCCATAGTCCCTAAAGTTGCAAAGAGTTGGACACAACTGAGTTACTGAGCATACACACGCACTGAGTGATTGATCACACACTGATTAGAGATCACAGTTGACTCTCTTGAATGGTTGTGCTCATAAGTTCTAATATTTTCAGTTTCTTTAAATTGAAGCAAGACATCAAGGACATGTCAAAGAAACTTGAACATGTAGGCTTCCTAGATTTTTACACTTTTCTTCTGGTCTTTTACAATGGTTTTGTTGATGTTCAGTTGCTAAGCTGTGTCCGACTATTTGCAGCCCCATGGACTGCAGCACGCCAGGCTTCCCTGTTGTTCACTGTCTCCCGGAGTTTGCTCAAACTCATGCCTATTGATTTGGTGATGGCATCCAACCATCTATTCTCTGTCACTCCCTTTTCCTCCTATACGCAATCTTTCCTAGCATCAGAGTGTTTACCAATGAGTCGACTCTTCACATCAGGCAGCCAAAGTATTGGAGTTTCAGCATCAGTCTTCCCGATTAATATTCAGGGTTGATTTCCTTTAGGATTGACTGGATTGATCTCTTCACACTCCAACGGACTCTCAAGAGTCTTCACCGGCACCATAGTTTGAAAGCATAAGTGGTCTTGCTCACTACTAATTTGATAATAGTGTCTTTTAACACATTGTCTTTAAAAGAGTTGCTATATAGCAATCATCTGTATTTTCATATAAACAACAATTAGCTATATAAAAGCATATTTTTTATTAGTTTACATGATATTTAATCAATTTTTCTAACAATATTAAGAAATACAACTATGGGAACAAATATCACCGACTTTTGATCAGCTTATCACTGAGCTAGGGAGAAGTAAGTTTTTGGTATTCTAGGAGCCAGTCCACCAGCCTTAGATATTCTCTGTGTCATGGTGTGGCTTAGTCTTTTACAAAATGAATGGAAACTATTGATCCTATCAGGTCAGTTAGGTGAAGTTTTAGTTAAGTCTGCTCTATTACTGACTGAATTCAGGTAGCATTTGTTGGATTCTTTATAATACTACTATTTCTACAAATAATATTAATTTCTCACCTATTTCCATGTTCAGTAGTCCTTTTAAGGTGCTGCTGCTGCTGCTAAGTCACTTCAGTTGTGTACGACTCTGTGCAACCCTATAGACGGCAGCCCATCAGGCTCCTGCGCCCCTGGGATTCTCCAGGCAAGAACACTGGAGTGGGTTGCCATTTCCATCTCCAATGCATGAAAGTGAAAAGTGAAAGTGAAGTTGCTCAGTCGTGTCCGACTCATAGCAACCCCATGGACTACAGCCCACCAGGCTCCTCTGTCCATGGGATTCTCCAGGCAAGAGTACTGGAGTGGGGTGCCATTGCCTTCTCCTTTAAGGCGCACTTACTTTTATTATTGTACTCTTATGAATCCCTAAGAGTAAGACATTTTTCTCTTTTGACAGATGAGAAATATAATTTTCAGAGATGTTGAAATGACTTCCTTAAGACCTTGTAGCTTGAAAATAGCAAGAGTGGAGACTCACGCCCTGTCGCAGTCTGATCAAGTGCAGGACTCTTCTTGCCTCCCTAGTGCTACCTCTCCAAACCAGGCTAACTGAACTCCAAGGATTCTTTCAGCTCTAACGTGCTCTGATTCTATGATATATTAGCAATATCCTGTACACATCATCCATTCTACTGCTAAGACCTAGCCATCCCCTTATAGCTCTGTGGCCACTGGCTTGACAAGGAGGGGAGAAAGAGATTAAGCAGAGGGTCCGATTAGTTTCAGACTGGTTGGGTAAATGTTTCACAACATTGCTGAGTTAGTCCCTCTCTCCTTTTATGAATGATTCTTGCCTTTTTTTTGACAGATTGATCTTGAGTGCTGGGTATTTTTCTCTCAGCACATGAGCTGCCAGTTTTTTAGGCTGTCCCCCCCAGGACCAAGATGAGGTGAGAGGTAAGTTGTTTGTACGTATGACTTGACTAAGCAATGCAACCAGGCTGAATGTTCAGAAAGCCCTTCTGTGCTTGGAGACTTCTTTCATGTCTTAGAAATCTTGATTTATTTCAGGACAGGGAAAATCCAAGCCAGCTCTCAGAGTGGAAATTAAAATCTTAAAACTATGTATGAAAATTGAATATTCCAAATGGCCTGGTTTAAACATCACTCTGCATCGTTGATCAAATGTAAAAGTTCTTGAAAAGAAGCAGGGGGATTTATGACTAGGTGTAGGACCGGGGAAAGGCTTGGAGGATATTTATGGGTAACTTCAAGGAATTCCAGTGACTGTACTTTCACCTGATTTTGTACCCTCAAGTTTCTGCTTTGGCAATTTCAAGCCTGAAAATGCTTATGGATTGAAAAATATTTTGCTTTGGCTGTGTTCTGTTAAGTTCTGAATTTAGGGGTGGGAGAGACACTATATATATTTATTTGGACACATTTATCATGCTGTGTGTAAGTATGTGAACATATGTTTTTATTCTTTTAGATTTATCTGTGACTTTCTTGAGGACAGGACCTTTGCTTTAACTATATCTATACCTTCAGACCTAATATAATCTCTGGAAAGTAGGAGGCTCCCCATAAATGCTCTATTGATGCATATTGTTTAGTTAACCTTTGTTGAGCACCTTTTTATGCTGAGTCCCATGCTGGCTTCTGAGGGGTTATGTAGACAGAAGGAGAGAGTGGGGAATTTCAAAATAAACTATACTTTAAAACATAAAAGAATATATTTTGAAAGGTGAAGCATAAAGACAGCTACCCTTATGCATTACGACTGACACCTGAACGACTTGGGGCACTGACCCTCTGTGCAGTTGAAAGTCCACATATAACTTATAGTCAGCCCTCTGCACCTACGCTTCCTCCATATTTGTGGTTCTATATTCGTGGATTCAGCCTGCAGAGGATCTTGTTGTGTAGTACTGTAGTACTCACATCGAAAAAAAAAAATCTGTAAAAGTGGCCAGTACAGTTCAAATCCATATTGTTCAAGGATCAGGTGTAATTTCCTTTGGCAGCCTTCAATAGCTAGCCCTGCAGGTCCATGGGGGTTCATCACTTCATGTATTTATCTCAGGTGTCTTGCAAAGAGTCAGAGAATCCAATCAGTGTTTATTCTCCTTTCAATTGATGAAGAAAGAGATCGATGTACACGTACAATACTGGCTGTTAGATTGGCTGGTCACAATGGTGTAAACACCATCAACGAATTCCAAAACAGTTTTAGGCACTTATTTCCATGTAAATTATATTACTTAATTCTCTGAAATGTTTTATAGGATTGGCAGTATAACACATATTTTAAAAATGCTGTTCCTCTTCCTAGAAGATCCTTCTTCCCTTTGCTGTCTGTTAAATACACCTGATCTTTCAGGATCCAACTCCAGTGATACCTCTTCTGTGATTCCTTTTCCTCCAATCCCAGACAGATTCATAGGTGTCTTCCTTTCTGCTTCCGTAAGACCTTGCATATACATTGAGCATGGCACTCAAGCAATTGAAATCCTTTCTGCATGTTGGAACATGAGCTCCTCAAAGCAGCTTCCCCATCATTTTCCTCATCACATGCCTGGTTGCTCAATGTAGAATTTTAGGAACTTTTCTTGCTGCGTTCTCTACCTTTTCATTCCATATCAGTGGCCCCAAAGCCTTTGCATTTTACCCCTAGCTAAACTCCTCTCACCTGTGCTGCCCTCGCTTCAGTCCTCCTCAGCCTCAGGTCCCTTCAGACTGTGGCAGCAGCCTCCTCCCAGGTCTCACTGTTTCTACTCTCATGGGTCGTGTGGCTTCCCTGGTCAGGATAGTCCAGCGCATTTCATGGCAGCTAAGCCAGAACTCACAGGTCTTAACATCACATCTGGGACCCTGTGTGGTCTGGCTCCTCCCCACTTCTCCAGGCCCATCCTGTACCCTTGCTCACTGCACTTGAAACAGTTTGGCTGCTTCTTTGCCAAATGCTTTTGTATCTCAGCCTGCTCCCTCTGCCTGGGATGCTCTTTCTGTCACTCTTCACCAAGTCAGCTGTTGCTCAATCTTCAGATCTTAGCTCAAATGTTGCTTTAACAGAGTGGGCTTTATGAAGCTTCTTCAGAGAAGAAGTCCTCTTCAGAGAAGTCTATTCTTTTTCTTTATAGTGTCAGTCAGAACATGTATGCATGCATGCGTGTATATGTTTGCTTATGTCTGTCTCTTCCAGTGGAATGAAAGATTGGTTGGGGAAGAGATGTGTCCATTTGTTGCTTTTTCACTATTATGTATCAGAATGTAATGCCTGAGGGTACACTTGGCATTTGCTAAGTATTTATAAAAATTTAAACAAATGAATGAAAACTGAATTCTTCATATGTGACGATCACATTGGTACTACTGAATGGGTCACTTTTTTTGTTTAGAGTGTTTCTCCATGGTAAAGGTAAGCAAAGCATGTCTTGCTACATATCCACTGGCTGTCAGTTTCCTTTGAGCCCCAGCTTCCTGGCACCAAACAGCATTTGGAAGGTGCCAGCTGCCCCATTTATGAGAAGCACCCATCTGAAAACGTCCCCCTCTTGCTGTTTGCCTATAAGCCGTCCATACCTTCACTTACCTGCCCCCACAACCCAAGTGAGGATGGGTCTGTTTACTTCAGTGAGGTCTGTTCAGCAAGCCATTTTAGCCCCACTTCAGGCTGAGGAAACTGAGGCAAACAAGGTATGAAGTGACTTGGCTGAGGTAGAGCAAGGTCTTCCACCTGCCTGTTGAAGAAGATAGATGAAACAGGCAGGGAAAGTGGAGAGACCATGGGTCTGGCCCAGGCTGGCAGCAAGGCCACTGCAGGTAACCACACTTAACCTCCTGCGCTTGATGTGAAGTGCCCTGGTGGTCTGCGAAGGGAGCTCAAACACATCCAACTTGGTGCCAGTAGAGAAATTCTCACTCTGAATATTTCCCAAAGAACATTTCTATTGAAAGATACATAGCCAAATGAAAAGACACACAGAGGGGTTTCTTATTCATTTCCCTGTGTGTGTGTGTGTGTGTGTGTGTGTGTGTATTTTTCTCTTTTGTGTTCCTGAGATTATAGTTTTATTTTGAGATTTAAAAATAATTTCTTTGTAACTCATTCATCTTCCTGTCCTAAGGTAGAGTGACTGTTCACATTTTCCAGCCAGTCTTAATGTAGTAGAAAAAATCAGAGGTACTGCTGTGTATCTAGGTGCTGGAGGAGGGAGCAGAGTTGGAGCAGGTGGGCTGGGCTAATAAACAGAGCTGGAAAACAGGAAATAGGAGAGGAATTTCCCCAGGTGGCCCTATGCTGGAGCCTGGCCATGCTCTCCTGTGAATCCTAGCTTAGCTCTGGTTTCCTACCCAGTTCCTTCCTGGGATTGAGAAGCTGTTCCCATCGTGGTCCTTCATTGCTTTCTGTCTCAGCACCCTGCCTCCATCCCCGCACTGAGTGCTGCCTCCTTTGTGTAAAACAGGACTGTCAGCAAGCTCATTCCTGCTTCTTGCCCTGATGCTGGATTGCTGGTTAGGCTTATGGCAGAAACAGCATCAAATTTACAAACATGCATCCTCCCTATCCTCACCAGTTTGCTCATTTTTACAAGTAAGCCAGAAGAGAGCTCCCTCTGAATATAAAACAAACAAACAAAAAAACAAACAAAAAATCCCACATCCTCAGTTGGTCTTAAAGAATCTGGCATAATTTATTCCAACTTGCTTTTTGTTTATTTCATTGTTCTAAACGTGAGCTCACGCAATCCACCTATAAACTGAGTTCCAGATTACCTTCCTGAAGCTTATCTCTGAGAATATCATTCAGACTCTTCTGTGGTTTCCCTCGGGGCCTTTGCTGAATGCTATTTCCTTTGCCTTGAATGGCCTTTCCTAGGATTTTCCTGTCATTACTGAATTCTCTAGACTTAAATCTAATTTTGCTTCCTTCACCAAGAAGCCTTCTCTGAGGCCATTAAGGAGAGAGCCCAGCTCTAGCACTGAAGTCTCTGGGTTTGAATCCCAAGTTATTCTCTTGTAAATTTGTGCAATGTAGAACCATTTACTTTATCTGTGCCTCAGTTGTCATATCTGTATGATGAGAATAATATTTGTATCTATTTCATAAGACTGTTGATAAGATTGAGTTAAGGAAGTGGTTAGAATAGTTAAGTACTCAGTCATCCTGTACACAATCACAATCGAGCTGTATTTCCATAATAACTACTGAGTTTTTATTCACCGTTTAGATTTTTTTTAAGGTTATTAATGTTCTAGGCACTTGGTTAGGTAGTAGAAAGAGCATATTCTCAGCCAGGGATGCTGTGTCTGCAGTATTGAATATTTGTCTCCTGTTCTTGCTCTCAGGCTATAAAAACTACAAAGGTAGAAACTTCCCTTCCTTTCTGAAGACCTCACATGGTAGTTTCTCAGTGAATGTAGTCTGGATTGAATTCCATTTTTCTGTGGATTAAAGAATAGACATGGGTCCTGAAGGATCTACATTTTACCATCTGATTGGCCCTCATCCCATAGATGATATGGGTTTAAGGATAACTTTTGATAACCTATGAAACTCACATTGCATGTAACAGGATAATGTACTGGCACACCCACCGCCAACAGTCACCGCTACCCTCACCCCCATGAGCACTGCCTCCATCATCAGCATCACCATTACCACCACAAATACCATCATGACAACTGTCACCACTATGTACAGCATCATCACCACCCCCATGACCACCACTACCACTGCCAGCTCCACCACCATCACCATAAACATATGTATTATAATGTTTATTATAATATAGGCAGAGCAAATTAACAGACATTGCTTACTTTCAAGATTACCCACTAACTTTATGAATTATTTTTATCTGCATTTGATGGGTGAGAGAAGTGAGTTTCAAATGCAATCAGTTTCTTAGTTTATACATTTTCCATTTTAGAAATAAAAATGATACAATGATTTTGTGGCATATATTTTCTTTTTCCTCCAGATCCACTGTTCACCCTTCTTTTCACCTGCTCTGTACCCCAAGAAGCTGACCTCAACAGACTGAATCATCTAGGTACCCTTCTTCTCTATCATTCAGCTACATTCCACCAATGGAAGCCATTAACAGGAGACTGGAAGGAGGGAGGAGAGAGATTCTATGTTTATTCCCATCCATTCTACACTTTTGTAGACATTGTTGTTCCTTTGGCACAATTTTCTCCAGTGGCTCCAGTTCTCTCTTGGTTCTAAAAACTGCTTCCTCCTCTTTCTTCTGACTTAGGAATAGTAACAACTTCCAGGTGTTGCTAGACATCAAGGTATTTTGTCATCTCTTGTTGCTTCTCCTTAACTCTGATCACACTCCTGTGAGTTGTCTTGTAATTAAATACTTTTCAATTATCTCTTGAGCATGCCACTTGTTTCCTGCCTGGACCCTGAACAATGCAGTGTAATATACAATATACCCAGTATCAAATATAAAATACCATCCTTGAAACAAGAAGGAAGGAAGAAAGAAAGAGATGAAGAAAATAAGGAAAAGCAGAGGAAGAAGGAAGGGAAATGAACTTAAATTTCTACCACCAAAATAGAATCATTATTATAATTTTAGTATGTTTATATTTAGTTTTTGTTTTCCATGCAATTTTTATGTAGTTGTTATTACAGCATGCATAAATTTATGCTTCCCAGTTTTTTCACTTCATTAAGTTGTCCAGGCATTTTTTTTAAACATTGCTTAGTCTTCATAAACATTACTTTTAATGACTGAATAATATTCAGTAGGAAGATCTTTCAATATTTTTTATTATAAGCAATGGATTTTCCATATTTTAGTTTCACATATGATAGATTCCCTGAAGTATGATTCTGGTGGTCAAAGGATATGAGTATATTTTTACTCTCAGTTTTATTTGCAAACTTCAATCAAGGGAGTTTTATTTTAGAAGTTAATATTAATCTCATTCTTTAAGTTCAGTTCAGTAAGTTCAGTAAGTTCAGTTCAGTTGCTTAGTCATGTCTGACTCTTTATGACCCCATGGACTGCAGCATGTGAAACTTCCCTGTCTATGACCAACTCCTGGAGCTTACTCAAACTCATGTTCACTCAGGTGGTAATGCCATCCAACCATCTCATCCTCTGTCATCTGCTTCTCTTCCTGCCTTCAATCTCTCCCAGCATCAGGGTTTTTCCAATGAGTTAGTCCTTCATATCAGGTGGCCAAAGTATTGGAGTTTCAGCTTCAGCATTAGTCCTTCTAGTGAAGATTCAGGACTGATTTCCTTTAGGATGGACTGGTTGGATCTCCTTGCAGTCCAAGGGACTCTGAAGAGTCTTCTCCAACATCACAGTTAAAAAGCTTCAATTCTTCTGTGCTCAGCTTTCTTTATAGTCCAACTTCATATTGATATGTGACTACTGGAAAAAAACATAGCTTTGACTGGACAGAACTTTGCTGGCAAAGTAATGTCTCTGCTTTTTAATATGCTGTCTAGGTTGGTCATAGCTTGTCTTCCAAGGAGAAAGCATCTTTAATTTCATGGCTGCAGTCACCATCTGCAGTGATTTTAGAGCCCCCAAAATAAAGTCTGTCACTGTTTCCATTGTTTCCCCATCTATTTGCCATGAAGTGATGGGACTGGATGCCATGATCTTAGTTTTCTGAATATTGAGTTTTAAGCCAGCTTTTTCACTCTCCTCTTTCACTTTCATCAAGAGGCTCTTTAGTTCTGCTACACTTTCTGCCATAAGGGTGGTGTCATCTGTGTATCTGAGGTTATTGATATTTCTCCTGGCAATCTTGATTCCATGACTCTGCATATCAGTTAAGTAAGCAGGGTGACAATATACAACCTTGACATACTCCTTTCCTGATTTGGAACCAGTGTGTTGTTCCATGTCCAGTTTTAACTGTTGCTTCTTGACCTGCGTACAGATTTCTCAGGAGACAGGTCAGGTAGTCTGCTATTCCCATCTCTTGAAGAGTTTTCCACAGTTTGTTGTGATCCACATAGTCAAAGGCTTTGCCACAGTCAATAAAGGAGAAGTTTTTCTGGAACTCTCTTGCTTTTTCAATGATCCAGCAGATGTTGGCAACTTTATCTCTGGTTCCTCTGCCTTTTCTAAGCCCAGCCTGAATATCTGAAAGTTCACAGTTCATGTACTATTGAAGCCTGGCTTGGAGAATTTTGAGCATTACTTTGCTAGTGTGTGAGATGAGTGCAATTGTGTGGTAGTTTGGATATTGTTTGACATTGCCTTTGTTAGGGATTGGAATGAAAATTGACCTTTTCCAGTCCTGTGGCCACTGCTGAGTTTTCCAAATTTGCTGGCATATTGGGTGCAGCACTTTCTCAGCATCATCTTTTAGGATTTGAAATAGCTCTCCTTGAATTCCATCACCTCCACTAGCTTTGTTCGTAGTGATGGTTCCTAATGCCTACTTGACTTCACACTCCAGGATGTCTGGCTCTAGTTGAGTGATCACATCATCATGGTTATCTGGGTCATGAAGATCTTTTTTGTAGTTCTTCTGTGTATTCTTGCCACCTCTTCTTAATATCTTCTGCTTCTGTTAGGTCCATACCATTTCTGTCCTTTATTGTGCCCATTTTTGCATGAAATGTTCCCTTGGTATCTCTAGTTTTCTTGAAGAGATCTCTAGTCTTCAAGAAAACAAAGGTAGGCCAAAGGCTAACAGAGTTTTGCCAAGAGAATGCACTGGTCATAGCAAACACCCTCTTCCAACAACACAAGACTCTACACATGGACTTCACCAGATGGTCAATACCAAAATCAGATTGATTATACTCTTTGTAGCCAAAAATGGAGAAGCTGTATACATTCTTTAAAGGGGAGATGAAAAACATATATGGTTCTTTTCATAATTGTTTTGTTCCATATGGTTTTTGCTTTCTATGTATTTTTTTCTTACTATTTTCCTCATCTTTTGTTTTCTAAACTCAGTGTCTAGATTTCTTTCATGACTTGTAAACATTCTTTTGTTTTTACTGCACTTGTGAATTTCTTGAAGCTTTCGTGCAGTTTAAATGCATTTTAAACTAATAATCATAAGTAAAATGATATTTTTAAAATACTTTGTGTGCTGTGGTTTTCTTTGCATCAGTTTTTGTTTTCAAAACTATTGCCTTATAAAATATTTTTTTATCTTGATAATTGAGTTTTTGGGCATTCTCCTAAGTTTTGCTCCTGAGGCAAACATTTCATGTGCCTCATCTTAATCATGGCACTGAACCTCATCTCTTATTCATTGTGGCGCCTCCAGTCCTTAGCATGGTGCAGCACCTGGAAGGTGTATGGTACTTCCTGTTTGCTTGTTGCTTTGGTTTATTATGTTACATCTTACATATGGAGCATTTTGAAAAAGAGATTCTCTAGCTGGTTGGCATGAATCACTTCCCTGTCCACAGAAACAGACTTTCCCATGCCCTCCACAGCCCGCTCTCTGGGTAAATGAAGCATTTCTGAGGCAAAGGCTTTTGTAAATGTGCTTTAGAGCACTCTATTTGATTATGGTTGCCTTTCCTTACACAAATACTATCTAAATATTATGATGAGAAATAAAAATAAAACAAAAATATGAAAGATGAAGAAAGAAAACTAACAATCCATTCTTCTTTCTCCAGGATTAAGCATTGAGCAAAAGTATAAAACAATTATGGCTTCACCTAATCGACTGCAGCTGTGCAAACAGACAAACACACTAGGAGACGGGTGTCCCCCATCCTACACCATGAACATCTTGATATCTGGATTTGTTTCACTTTGCCCAAGGCAAGGTGTGTGTAGGAAGAATGAAACCAGGCCCCCTGGTTGAAAGGGGAAGGGATATATCCTTTCTGAACAGTTGAACTTGAGCTTGAGCCCATGGGATTTGATTATGCTGAGGTTCCAATCTCCAGGACTCCCTTGTCAAGAGGAAAAGGACCATCAGGTGTTGGAACAAATCAGTGAAGATCAGAGCAATGGTCTGCTTTCTAGGTTTCATCTTATGTGGGATTTTTTTGTTTTTTTGGTCAATGTATGTCAGATATTTTATATTTGTCTTGCTCTCATTTTATTCATAGAAGTATGTGTGGTTATCCTCATTCTTTAGATGAGGAGATAGGGGTTTAGAGTGGTTGATGGCTGGAAGTTAAACAACTTTTCTAATTAGTAGTGTGGAATTTTGGATTTGGATCTTCATTGCTTAACTCTGAAATCCACAGTCTTTCTATGACATCATGCTCCATAACCAGTTTTATCTTCAGAGCTCAGGAATCCAGCTTCTATCCTTTCTACGTACTTCTATCTCCTACCTAACTTGCTAAACCTCCAACCTCTCCTCCACTATCCTGCTCACAATTGCCCCATTGTCTTATCCTTGTTATATGCCTCTTTTAGCAAAGGATTTCCTAGTGGTCTGATTTTTTTTTTTTTTTTTTTTTCGAGCCATGGAGATTTAAGGTTAAAAGGAGTCACCAGAAAGGGTTTACACAAAGAGAAGATCAATGAATCTTATTCATTTTTGTAAAATGCTTACCACTCTAGAGGAGCACTTGGTACATAAGAAGGTTCCAAATACCTGTGTGTTAAATAAATAAAATTTAAAACACACACAAGGATCTTGATTTTTAAAGTTTTGTTTAATGAATTACTATAGTGATTTCATAAATTAAATTTTTACTAAAATTCTTGTTAGTGTTTTATCAGATCCTAGCATGATATATTACACTTAAGATTTCCTAGTTGAATTTTAATAAATAGAATCTTGGGTCTCCACCTGCTGCAATGTTTATTAATAAGTATAATCGGGAATACTAAAAATGGAACTCCCATATGATCAAGCAATTCCACTTCTGGGTAATTTACATGAAGGAAATGGAAAAAAAAAAAACCTAACTGGAAACACTTTCTGCACCTACTACAGCGTTATTCACAATAGCTAAGACATGGAAACAAACGTGTTCCATAGATGAATGGGTTAAGAAGATACAGTGCATATATACAATGGAATATTATTCAGCCATAAAAAGAAGAAATTTCTGCCATTCACAGCCAGATGAATGGGCTTGAGGGCATTATGCTAAATGGAATAAGTCAGACAGAGAAATACAAACACCATTTGATCTCAATTATATGTGGAATCTAAGACAAAAAACAACCAAACAATAACAACTGAGCTCATAGACACAGAGAACAGGTTAATGGTTACCAGAGGTGGGGAATGGGTGGTGGGCAAAATGGGTTAAGGTGGTCAAAAGATAGAAACTTGCAGTTACAAAATAAATAAGTCCTGGGACTATAATGTGCAGCATGGTGACTCTATAGTTAAAAATACTGTATTTCATATTTGAACGCTGCTAAGAGAATATATTTCAAAAGTTCTCATCATGCAAAAACAAATTATAACTATCTGGTGATGGCTGTTAACTAAACTTATTATGTGATCTTTTCACAATATATAAATATATTGAATCATTATGTTATACACCTGAAACCAATATAATGTTATATGCCAATTATATCTTAATTTAAAAGAAAGCCCTCCCTGAAGCGAGAGGCTACAGAGTGACTGTGATAAAGGTGCTCTTACACTGGCGGGGGACAGTGCTTACTCCAAGTGGAGCATCCTTATTTGGCTTCTACTGGAAGCAGCTCTGGGAGATCCTGGAAGCAAGCAGTCTTGTGGAGAAGAGGAGAGAGAAGCAAACTTCTGCTTAAAATGAGAAAGAGCTTTCCAGGAGGTATAGCTGCCCAAAGATGGAATGGACCAGCACAGAGAACAGTGAATCCATCTTCAAAATTATTTAAAGAGAGGCTACATAAAGACCTGCTGGGGAAGTTGGATAAGAAATTTCTATTGCAACTTGAAGTTCCTAGCTTATGAATTCAAAGAATGACACCTCGTTAAAAAATACAAGTAAACAATGTGATAAAGAAAACTTTCAAGAAAGAATCAGTCCAGAATAAGCCAGGAAGGTTAAAGTATGGGTATGTATCCATACTAGACACTTAGCATCTGTGTGACATCAGGGCATGAGACACCGAGTCCAAAGGTCTGAACTTGGAATCAGAAGTCCCAACTTCTTTGAAATGCTTTTTGACCTTGGACAAGTCCCTTGTCCTCTCTGAGCCAAAGTTTTCTCTTATTTTAAAATAAATGAGATGATTGAGACACCTGGTATATATCTCAGGTTCCACTGAACTCTAAAAAGCACTGATTCTGAGGTTCAGTTCAGTTCAGTTCAGTCGCTCAGTCGTGTCTGACTATTTGCGACCCCATGAATCACAGCACGCCAGGACTCCTTGTCCATCACCAACACTGGGAGTTCACTCAGATTCACGTCCATCGAGTCAGTGATGCCATCCAGCCATCCCATCCTCTGTCGTCCCCTTCTCCTCCTGCCCAAGAGTTCACACTCTCAGAGAGGGTGTATGTCAGCTTCAGAAGGTAACAATGTAAAACATCCTCCTGCAAATGACTCCCTTCACACACATCCTAGATCTGGGTGAGCAGTGGTGGCAGTTGTTATCACCCTCTCATACCCCAGAAACCCACAAAGAGTGCCTTACATCCTCAGTCCTAGGGACATTTTTGTGTGGAAACATGACTTGCAGGTTTTGAACCAAACCCAACAGAATGTTTCAGGTTTGCTCTTGGCAAAGGCCTTCTTTCCCTGCTCCCTAATAAAGGATTAGAAAGCCAGGAGAGGTCTCACTTGGCTCTTCTTGGCTGTTGCCTCCCTCTTTAAACAATGGCTGGATGCGTTCTGTAGGAAGAAAAGGAAACATATGGATTGAATTTCCCCCAAGTGCACTGTGGCCTAGGAGTGGATTGGGGGCTGGGTGTGGGGGCAAGTAGAGGGGAAGGCTTTGGCACAGCGCATCAGGGAACTTAGTGAAATCTGGGTCCCATGAGAAGTGGTGGGGTGAGGGCTGGGGGTCAATAACTAGCTGTGGCCAGGTGTGCTCTCAACTGGCCGCAGTGGGACAGACATATCCAGGGGACCTTTGGACAAGGAGGACTAAGTATAGTGATGGTGTAATGGGAAACAGGGAGAAGATGCAGTCATCAAGTCAGGCAGAGGCATCCAAAATTTCTGGAGTCCTCCAGGGTGTGAATGTCGAGGGATCCTTCCTGAGGAAGGCAAGCCTGGCTCTATCCTATGCCTTGTGCAATAGGACTGGAAGTTTGAAATTTAACTAGGTTTAATCAGAACACCATTAAACAAAGTGTGTGAATCCTGCATCTCTAGCCAAACTACTCACAGCTCATCAAATGGAAAGTCATGATGGGGACTTTCATTGGCACTGCAGCTACATTTGCCAATGGCATCTTGGAGGACAAGAAAGAGAAGTGGGGTTATTTGAGAGTTATAAGCTCATCTTTGTATTTTTGTATGATACATTGTGCTTCCATCCACAAAGCCTTCTCATACGTCTCTCTCTGTGACCAATTCTGCCTTCCCCTTTGTAGTCTGAGTTTCCAGCCATGGGTGCTAATGCTAGTGAGATCATGATTCCCCCAGGACCAACGAGCCATATAAAGCTGCCCTGTCACATGTACGTGAGATTTGGGAATAATCTGTAGTTTTACATGTTTATCTCTTATTCCAGACTCCCATGAGCTTGGGATTGTTTTCTCTTATTTCTGAATCTGGATGCTTGTTTCTATCTTACTGTTACAGAGTAAAAACCTAAAAGCTGAGAAGTTGGCTGTTGGAGTGATTCCATCCTGGTGTTTTCCCCTGGGGAACTTTGTATGTGACTTTTGTCATCTCCCTTAGAATGAAACTTTTTCGTTTACATGCGGCTCAAAGAACAAAAAATGCCCAGAAGCCCAAATGACAAGCGTTATCTCATTTCTTTGTAAAAAATTCTGCCTGATCTTGGACTAGATTGAACCTTGCCCATCTCCTTTGGACTTGGTTTTGAATTGCCAATTAAAATGGGGAAAGTGTAGATTCTATAGACCAAAGTCCCCTTCTCCAGCTCCCAAATTTGTGTTAGTCTGGCTTTATCCCTTCTCAGTGGTTGGAGCTCCCAATATACCATGCCATCAATGAACCCATCATTTAAGACATCCTAATCATTTAAGACATCCTAATGTTACTTGTCCTATGAAATCTGTTTTTCCTTATTCCAGAAAATTGATGGCTCTGTTTCATGTGCTTCATATGTTTATTTTGCATTGTGTTGTATTATAATTACCTAGGAACTACTTCCCAGGAGAGTAACTAGCATACTTTATAATTGAATGAGTACAGTGATATAGCCCTATTTTCATTCCTTGATATCTGCCAGAGGGTATGGAAAGACAAAGGATATCAAGAAAAGCTTCTTGAGTGAATGAAACATTTAATTCAATGTCCTACTATGACAGATGAGAAAATTGACCCTCAAAGGAGATCAATGATTTAAACAGACTCTCAGTGAAATCTTTTAGGGAAAAGACCATGTCAGACTTATCTCTGTATTCCTGATGCCCAGGACAGCATCTGGCACATATTAGACAATGCACATATTGTATTGAGTTGAAACAGAATTCTGGAGACCGCAAATCTAGTTAGTGGCAAGTCCAGGGCTGTAGATAGGTATTTTGACTTTTAAACTCTTGGCCTGTAGTCAGATTAAATCATAACTAAGATGCTCAAGATATTACAAAAAAAAAAAAAGGTGACATGACAGCATCTCTTAAATTTTAGACTTGGCAGATAGCTCTTATCTATTTTTCCTTTAAACCGGATATCCCTTTTTATTGTCCAGTACAAATAATGCAAGACTTAAAATATGTGGTTGGCTTAACACTGAGAAAACCATTTCCTTTCTTTCTGATAAATATTGCAGATTTTGAAAAACACCTTCAAGTACCAAGTCTATAATGAGGTTTATTCAAGAAAGGACATCTATAAAAAGTAAAGGTTTTTCATGTCCCTCATGGCTATTTCTGAAAATATTAGGTACACATAGATGCTGAGAAATGTTCCAAGTAAGCAAGGTTAAGTATAATAGTTAGAGGAGCTAGGACAACAAGGGGACATCCAAAGGAATAACAAACTACTTTGCTATGATTCCTCCTGTACACCAGAGGGCTCTGTGCCAAATATGGCTGCCTGTTTACTTCCTGGCGATCAAAGCTCTAATGAAGCAATCTTTTTCTGTAAAGGGCCAGCAAATACTTTAGTCTTTGCCAGCCATGTGATCTATCTTGCAACTACTCAACTCTGTTGTTATAGCAGGAAAGTAGCTATAGACTATGTGAATGAATAAACATGGCTGTGTTCCAATAAAACTTTATTTATTCATATATCACAAATTAGTATTGTTTTTTTTGTAATTTTTCTAAATCATTATCTCACAGGCTATACAAAAACAGGCAGAACAGATCTGGTTTGGGAGCTATAATTAGTCGACTTCAGGTCCAGTTAATAATACTACTGATGACAATGATGATAAATTACTGATTTCCTGTTATGTAGCAAGCACTATATCAATTTTCCTACCTGTTTTTTTTTAAATAAACTTTTTTAAAGAGTGATCCATTTTTCAAAGGAGGAAACAAAAAGGCTAATTTGGTTAGTGTCATTAAGTTAGTAAGTAGAAGAGCTGAGAATGAAGCCCAGATCTGTAAATCTTAGAAGCTATGCTTCTCACCATTATGCCATATTGCATCTGATTTTAAAATATGCAGTTTTAGACAGCTCTTTCACTAATAAACTGTGGTTTAGTTTTTTAGTCTTTGGTGGAAAGAACACCCTACTGGAAATTAAGGTACCTGAGTCTTGGTACCAGTCATGCCAACAACTCCTCATGTAACCTTAGCAAAACTCTTAAATTTTCTGAGTCTCAGTTTCTTCATCTGTGAGACAAAGGGGCTGGAGAGTGGCAGTGGTTTTCAAGAGCAGTGGTGATTTTGTCCCCCAAGGATGTCTGGCTACATCTGGGTACATCTTTGCTTCTATTTTCCCCATGTGATTGGCATCTAGTGGGTAGAGGCCAGGGATGCTGTTAAATGTCATACAATGTATAGGACCCTCCCCCCCACCCTGCGCCATGACAAATTCTTAGTACTCATGCAATACAAAATGTCAACAGTGCCAAGATTGAAAAACCCTGGACTGGGCACCAAAACACATTTTTCTACTTCTGAGAATAGGATTTCTTTTTTGTTCATTGAAATACAGTTGACCTTGAACAACATAGGGGTTAGGGGTGCTGACTCCAACTCCTGCACAGCAGAAAATTCACGTACTGCTATCTCTGCCTCAGAAACAAAGGGACTGATAAATGCCTCACCCACGCCAAGAATCTGAAATAGTTTGGGTAGAATCAATACTCAGCCCCTGCTTCTTTTGAGTCCACATGTTGTGATCTCTAATAGAACACAAACTTTGAAATCCCTGTTATTCAAGGGTTAACTATATATATAATTAAAATCCAAGTCACTTCTCTCTGAATCACAGATTCTTTTCTTGTAAAATAAGAGAATTAAACCATATAATCTCTGAGATTCTTTCCAGGTTTGAAATGCTCAAGCCTATGATTAACATGAAAATTTAAAAAATAAATGTTATGCTATTAAATCCAAGATAATACAAATCACTTTATATTTTTGTCTCAAGAACCGGTGTTGCCCAACTCCCTCATCCCCACAGGGCAAGGGTTGCAAATTTGCAGTCTTTGGGCTGAACTCAGCCTGCAGATGTGTTTTGTTTGGCCTGTAGACTATATTAGATCTTTGTGAATTAGTGGCCAAGGTGGATATTTCCAGTAAACATTCACTTTTTTGGCTTCTCTTAAAAAATGAGGAGACTGAGCAATACTGGGCTTGATTTTTGCATAGTGCTGGTGAGTCAAAATCGATTAGATTATGTCCCTTCAGATGGGGCTGAGTTCTCCAGCTTACCAGAGGTCCTGTTCATGGGTTTGAATTAGAGACCTACCCACCTTCACTTATTTATCTTACCTGCATCCCTACCTGCCTGGTGGTTGAGTTTGCTATTCTTGGCCTAGAATTCTCTGGCCACTCATGGAATGCTCAGAAATATACAGGGTTGGCCCCTTGGAATTGTGGATTCTTAGAATAAATGAAATAGATGTTAAGCCCTGCAATTGGGTTTCAATAAACAAGCAGATGAGAATAGGACGAGGGGAGAAGCCTTTGCAGCAACTTATGAAAGAAAGCCATAAGAGTTTTAATGGACAGGATGAGGCATGGTGTTTTGTGGCTGCCAGCTAACTAATGTGGTCCCTGGCTGCATTATTAGGACTTTAGCATTTTGATGGAAATGAGGTAGTCCTACTCTTCCCTCTGCTGCTCAGATGCATCTGAATCATCATTTCTTGGCACTACACTCTAAGTATGATTTTAACAAGGAGTTGAGCAATGGATTGGTGAGATGGTTTGGAATATCTTTCTGTGAGTGAGATTGGCAAGAGCTAGGGCCACTGATTCTGGAGAAGAAAGAACTCAGGAAGCACAGGATGGATCTTTCCAAATACCATACAGTTGTCATGAGGAAGAAAGTCAGGTCAGCTCTATGACCTTCAACACGTGCCTCAAATCCCTCTCTAAACTCACTAAAAGTGAGTTTTCTCACTTTTGTAAGAAATCCCTTAGGAAAATTAATCTTGAAACAAACTATGTAACTATGCAAAATACATCAATTCAAATTTGATTTGATCAAGTCAAATAAGTGAAATTGAATCCATGCTCTGGTTGGGTGAGTGCAGAATGTCCAGAGTGCCTGCTGGTTAGCTCTTTCCTTCAGCTCTCTAAGGATACACAGGAAAGCACTTTGCAGGAATTCTGGGACCCCATTACATGCAGTGTGTAGAGCCCTGATTTAGATTTCTAAAATTCCTACTAACTCTAAAGCCTTAACTTCCCATAGCCTATATGTTCTGGCTGTGAAACATCAGGACAGACTTTTGATATTAGCTTGAGGAAAAGATAGGCCATCAAAGGCAGGGGTTTGGGAAGACATAGACCCAGTGGAAGGAGTAGCAGGAGCCAGGGAGAACTGGACAGTCTGTCTGAAACACACAAATGTGTTGTGAGGTGTAAATCAGGACCTCATAACTGTCTAGTAAGACTTGCAGATGACAGCTTTGTTTGGTCTTTGTTTCTTTAGGAATTCTTGAAGGCTGTCTCTTGTTTACCAGAGTTTTCTCTTTAACATCATTTGCCTCTTTAGTCCACCTCCTTTTTATAGTAGCCCTGCAGTTTGAGGATTATCCCAGGGCTGGAGCTGGGCCCTACTTGGCTTAAGAAGTCATGATGATCCCTCCTTCTTGACAATGATTGGTCCAGGGACCCAGGCATCAACCAATCAATGTGCACTCATTTCAGTTCAGTTCAGTCACTGGGTCGTGTTCGACTCTTTGCAATCCCATGGAATGCAGCACCCAGGCCTCCATGTCCATCACCAACTCCAGGAGTTTACTCAGTCTCACGTCCATTGAGTTGGTGATGCCATCCAACCATCCCATCCTCTGATGCCCCTTCTCTTCTCACCTTCAATCTTTCGCAGCATCAGGCTCTTTTCTTTTTTTTTAATGAGTCAGGTCTTCACATCAGGTGGCCAAAGTATTGGAGTTTCAGCTTCAGCATCAGTTCTTCCAATGAATATTCAGGACTGATTCCTTTAGGATGGACTGGTTGGATATCCTTGCAGTCCAAGGGACTCTCAAGAGTCTTCTCCAACACCACAGTTCAAAAGCATCCATTCTTCAGTGCTCAGCTTTCTTTATAGTCCAACTCTCACATCCAAACATGACTACTGGAGAAACCATAGCCTTGACTAGATGGACTTTTGTTGGCAAAGTAATGTCTCTACTTTTTAATATGATGCCTAGGTTGGTCATAGCTTTTCTTCCAAGGAGTAAGCATCTTTTAATTTCATGGCTGCAGTCACCATCTGCAGTGATTTTGGAGCACCCCAAAATAAAGTCTGCCACTGTTTGCACTGTTTCTCCATCTATTTCCCATGAAGTGATGGGATTGGATGCCATGATCTTAGTTTTCTGAATATTGTGCTTTAAGCTAACTTTTTCACTCTCCTCTTTCGCTTTCATCAAGAAGCTCTTTAGTTCTGCTTCGCTTTCTGCCATAAGGGTGGTGTCATCTGCATATCTGAGGTTATTAATATTTCTCCCAGCAATCTTGATTCCAGCTTGTGTTTCTTCCAGGCCAGCATTTCTAATGATGTACTCTGTATATAAGTTAAATAAGCAGGGTGACAATATATAGACTTTATGTACTCCTTTCCCTATTTGGAACCAGCCTGTTGTTCCATGTCCAGTTCTAACTGTTGCTTCGTAACCTGCACATAGATTTCTCAAGAGGTTGGTCAGGTGGTCTGATATTCCCACGGCTTTCAGAATTTTCCACAGTTGATTGTGATCCACACAGTCAAAGGCTTTGGCATAGTCAATAAGGCAGAAATAGATGTTTTTCTGGAACTCTCTTGCTTTTTCCATGATCCAGCAGATGTTGGCAATTTGATCTCTGGTTCCTCTGCCTTTTCTAAAACCAGCTTGAACATCTGGAAGTTCACGGTTCACGTATTGCTGAAGCCTGGCTTGGAGAATTTTGGGCATTACTTTACTAGCGTGTGAGATGAGTGCAACTGTGTGGTAGTTTGAGCATTCTTTGGCATTGCCTTTCTTAGGGATTGGAATGAAAATGGACCATTCCCAATCCTGTGGCCATTGCTAAGTTTTCCAAATTTGCTGGCATTTTGGGTATAGCACTTTCTCAGCATCATCTTTTAGGATTTGAGATAGCTCAACTGGAATTCCATCACCTCCACTAGCTTTGTTTGTAATGATGCTTCCTAATGTGCATTAGACTCTTGTAATGGGATTGTTGAGGAATGGATGCACTGCCCAACTTGAACAAGGAGAAATTCAAGGGAGTGTTTACTGACTGGCCCTTTGGAAGAGTGTCTTCATTTATGAGAGATCCAAATGGATAGTTTGTTTCTTGCTCTGGATATTTGTATGTGGTGATATGTGGCTGAGAGACTGAGCTACTGCTGTCATTTTATTATAGCAGTAATTTCATTACTTTCCTTCTTTCTTTAGTATTTTAGGTAGTTTCCTTTGTGTTGTTGGCTTCTTAAAGCTTAATGATTTCTAATGATATGTTGGGTCATTCAAGCTGGAAGAATTTCCTTCTGGTGACAGAGGAGCATTTTGAAGAGTACATTAGACATATCTTATGTCCAACCTTGGATTCTCTTGGATAGATCTGTCTCTTGAACCTCTGACTATCTGTTCCATACTAGCTGCTTAAGCTCTCTGACTCTGTGTAACCCACAGAGTTAAACTACTTGAGGCTGACCAACAACATGCATGAAAGTATTTATGTCTCACAGAACTCCTGGACTCAGATGAAGACCACGCTGCTGGCTTGAGAACAGCTTCCTGAGCAGCTGCAATAAGGGCTGAGTAATGCAACCCAGGAGTGTAGAGTTAAGTCTCTGGAAGGCAAACTTAGAGTGATAGAACTCAGGAGATGTGAGGAATCTGGCAAATAAATTTACTCTCGTTTCCTCCCTCCAATAGACTGAGCTAAGGAGTGTTTTCCCCTCTGAATAGCCCATTTGGAGACATCTCATAAGCTGCCTCAAATAGGTGCCTTCCTGGAATGTATCACCTTGCATTATTTCCTATCCTTCTCTGCCTCACTTCCCTTTTTGCTCATTTTTGCAGCCATACTATTGTACCTACTAAATAATGCATTAGCACTTAATCCTTGCACTGGGCTCTGTTTCTAGGAGAAGTCAGTAAGATAGAAAGGAAAAAGCCAAAGAAGAAACAATTGGTGGAGAGTTTGGTCTATTGGCTGGAGTGGTTTTAATATTTAGAAAATCTGATATTTTATGAAAATCAACAATTCAGGTGCAATGCAATTGCCGTGCAATCCTATAGTAGAGTGATTAAGCACTCAGACATCATATGTTAAAGCCCTAACTCTGCCCTTTACTAATTGTGTGCTCTTATTCATCAGGTTCACTTTTCTCTCTTGTAAATAATGAAGATCTTTCCTACCTAACAGGGCTATCGTAAAGATTAAAGTAGATGGTTGATTTAAAAATACTATTACAGGTTTTACACCCTGAGTACTATAGACTTGTTGGGCTAGATAATTTACTATTGTGCACTGTAGCATATTTACCAACATCTCGGGCCTCTAACCACCAGATGCAAATAACTCCCACTCAGTTGTGACAGTTAAAAATGTGAAATAAAAGACAAACAAAAAGTTAAGCTCTCCAAAAAATATCAGAGGAACCATACAGCCAAAATTGTGAGAAATTATAAATCACTGTCATTTTAAGCCACTAAACCTTGGATGATTTGTTATGCAGCAATAGGAAACTGAAACAAATTGGTAACTAGAAGTGTAATGCTACCATAACAAAACCTCAGCTATGTAGCATTGGCTTTGGAACTAAGTGGTGGGTGGAGGCTGGAAAGAGAAGAAAGAAGAGAGGCTAGAGAAGCAGAAAGCCAAAAGAAAAGAAAGGGCAGTCCTTGGTATATGTAACTTGGAAGATAGAAATTACTAATGAATTTATTTGATCTGGTTAAGAAGACATTAAAGTAGAAGGATAAAAATTTCAAATGATGTTTAAAACTGCATATATTGGGTTGGCCAAAAGGTTCATTTGGGTTTTTCTGTAAGATGTTACAGAAAAACTTAAATGAACTTTTTGGTCAACCCATGAACAGAGAGATGAGCTAATGAGCAAACTAGCATTTGCAAGCATAATTTGAAGGAAATATGAAAGAATAAGGACTTGCTGGGTTGGAAAATAAAACTGCTTTATATTTTTTGTGTCTACAGCTAGCAAAGTGAAACTGAAATTCACTCAGTCATGTCCAACTCTTTGGGACACCATGGACTATGGCCTGACAGGCTCTTCTGTCCATGGAATTCTCCAGGCAAGAATACTAGAGTGGGTTGCCATGCCCTCCTCCAAGGGATCTTCCTAACCGAGGGATCAAACTCTGGACTCCCACAGTGCAGGTTTCCCTACTGTCTGAGCCACCAAGGAAGCCCAAGAATACTGGAGTGTATAGCTTATCCTTTCTCCAGGAGATCTTCCTGACCCAGGAATCAAACTGGGGTGTCCTGCATGGCTGGTGTATTCTTTACCAGTTGAGCTACAAGAGAAGCCATAGCTAGCAAAAGATTACCAAAATAAAACACAGCTTCAGGGCAAAGGTCAAATCAAGGGTATGGCTCTAATAGTTTTTGCTGATATCGCATAAGATTTAAGGTTCTCAGTTGTTCCTCTTTGCTGCAAAGGGGGCTTCCAATAGTCACAATGGCATTGTCCCAAAGAATCCTGAATTTTCTAAAGTATAAAAAGGTCTACCTCAAAAAGAATCATGGATTTGTCTTTTGGAAGCATGAAGTGAATGCTGAGATTAATAGGAAACCCACAAAGATTTCAAGAAAATTATATTTCCAGTAGCATTGGTAATTTTGGTGATTTGAACTGGGAGAGATGGAGATAGTTCAAATGAAAATAAGACTGTGAGAAGGGAGAAGAATAAGCTTCTGGAGAAAGCTACTTAGATATAAGCACAAATAAAGAAGAGTCTTTTAGAAAGCTAGACCAAGAGCTCAGAGAGAAGAGTGAAGAGATGAGGAGAACAATGAGACCACTCATAGGAGAAGAATCTCTCCTAATCAAGAAACGTTTCTCACCCTCAGGGCAGGGAGCCTGAAAACATGTGACATCTGGATTTCAGATTTGCTATTGATCAGTGTGTCTATCACTATCTCATTAGTCCGTTATACATGAGATTGTCAACTGTACAAAATTTTTCTCTATCTCGGTGTTATATGTTGAGTATATCTGGGGAAGATACAGTATCTTTTCAGTTCACAAATCGGTGGAGATGCTGCTATTCAAGAGTACCTGAAAACCACACTTAAGGAGGCCCATTCACATTCAGGCTGAGATATGTAATGAAATTTTGGACTTTAAGCTTGATACCATAATTGATGTGGTAGTCAGCCTCCAAAAATGGCCCCTGATGACCTTGCGTAGTTTTTCCCTATACTCAGTGGGGATGAGTTGAATGAGATATTATAGGAATAACTATGTTTATCTTCCATGGCAAGGTCACAAATGACCTCTCTTATGCTGGTCATGCTGTGGAAAGCCAACTTGCCCATTGTAAGAACACTTAAGCAGCCTTGTGAGGAGGTCTGTGTAAGGAAGAACTGAAGTTTCTTATCCACAGGCTTGTGAATGAGCCGCCTTAAAAGTGAATTCTCCTGTCCTATAACACTTCAAATGGGAACTACAACTCTGGCTGACATCCAGCTAACCTTCTGACCAACTTGTGGTAGATAATGAATATTTATTGTTGTTTTAGTCAGCTAAGTTTGAGGCTAACTTATTATGAAACAATAGAACAATTGGGATGAGAATTTTGGAGGTCTGAGTTTGGAGGTGATCACATTTTACATGTAGGAAGAACATGAATAATTCATGGCAAGCAGGTACACTCTAAAAAATTGCTTAATGGCCCCATCACAGTATTCTTTCTCCTTTTTGAAACATGATTTTGCTACAACTCCCATGAAGATGTGAATTTTATTTGTAGATAGAATATGGCAGAAGTGAGATTGTGATGTCTGAATTTAAGCATTGTAAGATTTTGTGATTTTTGCTTTTGCCCTTGAGAATACTGCCCTGAGATATCCTAGGGATGACCTAGGGAAAGTCAGCCCTGTCTCCTAGAGGATGAGAGGCCACATGGAGGAGAACTGAGGAGCCACAACACATAGTCAAAACCACCTTTGAGTTTTGTAAGTGAGGCCATCTTGGACCTTCCAGCCCCACCAGATCTCCAGCTTATTGCAGTTGCATGACTGAGCCTGGGCAAATCTATCTGAGGGACCCTCAAGCTGATCTACAAAACTAGTTGCCATTGTCTTGGGGTTGTAAGTTAAGTAGCAAAGATAACTGAGAAAAACTATGTTATAGGAATTTATCATTGAGTATAGCTTTGAGCTAATTGTTTTTCAACAATAGAAAAAACTTAGTATCAAGAAATGATTAGTTATTGCTGACTTCCTGGACTACTGCATTGAGGAAGATTATAAAACCATGAAGATGCTCATAGAGAACTGTTGTTAATCAGTAGTGTATTGCATAGATGCGGATAGGGTAGAGAAAATGGTATCTGTTTTCTGTCTGAAAGTGAAAGTGAAAGTTGCTCAGTTGTGTCTGTCTCTTTGTGACCCCATGGACTATGCAGTCCATGGAATTCATCAGGCCAGAATACTGGAGTGGGTAGCCTTTCCCTTCTCCGGGGAATCTTCCCAACCCAGGGATCAAACCCAGGTCTTCCGCATTGCAGGTGGATTCTTTACCAGGTGAGCCATACGGGAAGCCCAAGAATACTGGAGTGGGTAGCCTATCCCTTCTCCAGTGGATCTTCCCAACCCAAGAATTGAACTGGGGTTTCCTGCATTGCAAGTGGATTCTTTACCAACCAAGCTATCAGGGAAGCCCAAATTCTGTATAGACACAATAAAAAAATGTGAATAACTGGTCTTTGTGGAGTCTGTTATATATTTTGAGTACTTGCTTTATAGTATTCACCTGAGTACAAAGAAAAAATTTCCAAATCTTCAGTATTCAGTTATATCTTATAGGACTATTAAAGTCCAATTTTTTAAAAACCTTAATGAGCCCAGCAAATGTTTATATTTGCTTTTCTTCTCTTATATATACAACTCTATACTTAGAGTAAAGCAGATCATCAAAGAAGTGCATATACAAACATATATTTAAATTTTATTGAAATACAGTTGACTTACAATGTGTTAATTTCTGCTGTATAGCAAAGCTATTGTTATACACATATATTCTTTTCAACTATAGTTTATAACAGGATATTGAATATTGTTCTCTGTGCTATGCAATGGAGAAGGCAATGGCAGCCCACTCCAGTACTCTTGCCTGGAAAATCCCATGGATGGAGGAGCCTGGTAGGCTGCAGTCAATGGGGTGGCTAAGAGTCGGACACGACTGAGCGACTTCACTTTCACTTTCCACTTTCATGCATTGGAAAAGGAAATGGCAACCCACTCCAGTGTTCTTGCCTGAAGAATCCCAAGGACATCGGATCCTGGTGGACTGCCGTCTATGGGGTCTCACAGTGTCGGACAGGACTGGAGCGGCTTAGCAGCAGTGCTATGCAACAGGACCTTGTTGATTATCCATCCAGTATGTAACTTTGCATTTGCTAGTTCCAAACTCCCAATCTTTCCCTTCCCTACCCCGCTTCCCCTTGGCAATCACAAACTGGAGTAGAAAATGGCAACACATTCTGATATTCTTGCCTGGGAAATCCCATGGACAGAGGAGCCTTGTGGGCTACAATCCATTGGGTTGCAAAGGGTCAGACATGACTGAGCATGTGTGCACACACACACACACATGCACACACACACACACGTAACAGTTTGTATCTGCTATTTCCAAACTCCCAGTCCTTCCTCTCCTATCCCACTCCCTCTTGGCAATCACAAATCTGTGCTCTATATCTGAGAAGCATATATATTGTTTGATTTGGTTCTCACATCAACCCAATGATGCAGGAATGGTGTGTATTATTTATCTTCATTTTATAGGTAAGGGCTAGTCATATAATGTCCTTCAACTAAGGATATACATTTAACATAAAGTGATTTACTCCCATGTATTCCTTCTTTGCATCTTGTTCCCGTCCCACTATAATATGAGTATGTCTGGATGACTGGTAAGGTTCTTCCAGATCTAACATTCAGTGACTTGAATGAACCTAGTGTACACCACGTTATAATTCATCTGGTGGGAACCAAATGCCAAAAGAGTGTTAACCTTAGCAAGTGGTTACTGAGTTGCTTGGTTGTCTGGGCAGTTTGACTGGTGGTTGGAGATCCTGTTTCAACATCTGTCTGGGGAGGCAAACAAACAGAGCTTTACACTGTGTTGACATGCGTGTCCTGGGTGACTCAAGATTCTGACAGGAAGATAATAATTGGAGTCCAGTTAAACTATGACTGGAGCAATGTTCCACTTGATGTGGAATTCCTCAGAGAGAAAGGAGTCATGTGGTTGGTTAAATTATGGGCTCTGACTTTACAATGCAAATCAGAAGGACTGTATGCTCAAGGCAGTCACTTAGGGGAAAGGGTGGGTTCAAGAGACTGAGTCAGGTCTAAGGAGATGGGAGATGCGGACTGGGGCAAATCACAGCATTTGTTTTGCAGAGTGAAAGCAATAGAGTATATAAACCACATTTATCTTGTCCTGTCTGCCACATCCCCAAATACACACTTATAGAACTTATTTTCCAGTACTACAGGGCTCTTGCCATTTTCTGAATGCAAATCTTCTCATAAAGTACTTCCATCTAGGTAGAAAGGCAGATAGGAAATATAATTCCCAACAGCGGTAAAGAACCCGCCTGGCAATGCAGGAGACATAAGAGACTCAGGTTTGGTCCCTGGGTCAGGAAGATCCCCTGGAGGAGGGCATGGCAACCCGGTTCAGTGTTCTTGCCTGGAGAATCCCGTGGACAGAGGAGCCTGGAGAGCTACAGTCCATAGGGTTGCAAAGAGTTGGACACAACTGAAGTGACTGAGTACACACTTACTCAAGCCACTTAGCACTTGTCCCCAGGACAAATAACTTTTTCTCTGAGCCTCAGTTACCTTATGTGTACAATGGTGATGATAATATTATTTATTTAACAGAGTTTTTGTGAACAATAAAACATTTAGCAAAATGTCCAGTGTATAACTAATACACACTAAGTATTCATTTGTTTAAAAATGAAATTACTTGCAAAAATCTAACAGCTGTGAAATATAGAACTTGGGCTAACTCTAATGAATGAACTTACACATACTGAGCTTTAGTTATGTGTGAAATGCTTTGCTAAGCTCTTTCATACACACTTGTCACATGTAACCCTCATAAAACCCCTGTGACATTAGTATTTTTAAAATCATTTTAGAGAAAGTAAATAACATGCATAAACCATGATGGTGTACCATTAAAATTTTTTTATTACATAAAAGAATATCTTGATAATCACAAAGAAAAGAATTTTTAAAATGTAAGACACAGCACACATAGAATTGATAAGTTCTATCTCATTAAAATTAGATCCTATTTACCAAAAGGATAGCAAAACTAGAGTTAAAATCAAAGTCCCAAACTGGGAGAAGATATTTGAAATGTATATGCATGACAAAGGATTAGTATCCAAAGTGTATATCCCATAAATTCATAAGAAAAATATGAAAAGGTTAGATGAACAGCTTAAAATGGATAAAGACACAAAAGCAAATACAAAAATACAAATATAAATTTTACAGAAGAGAAAACATGAATGTCCCATGAAGTTATAACAAAGTACTCAGGTTCATTGGCAATTAAGGAGTATACATTAAAACTAAAGTGAATATATTTTCATGCCCACCAGCTTGACAGCTAAGAAGTTTGACAATGAAGTATTGTCCAGGATATGGAGAAAAGAAGCTATCATACCTGTGGGAGAGAGTGTGAGTTAGTAATAACTTTGAAGAACAGTTTGGTACTACTTCAAACAGAAGTGTGTCTGTACCCTATGATTAAGCAATTGCAATCCTAGATCATGTTCCATAGAGAAATTCCCATCCGATGGTAAATGGAGACATGGTTCAAATGCCACTACCAACAACAAATCCAAATGAATACTTATGGAAGATAGAGAAACAAATCATAATATAGTCATGCAGCAATATATTCAACAGCAACAAAAATGAATAAATTACAGCTATGCCAACAAGGTGGATACATTTCAAAAAAAAGTAATATTGAGTAAAAAGAGCAAATTAAAGAGGAATGCATATATATGGTTTATTTATATAAAGGGCAAAGCCAGGCACATGAATAGGATATCGTGCAGAGATGAAACAACAGCAAAAAGAAAGTGATTAACATAAAATTTTGCTTTGAAAATTATTTTGGTGGGGAGAGAGAATTGACATCATGGAAGGCCACTTAGTAGGCCCTCAAAAATCCATGCACTCTTTTGTGTATGTGATGTGCTTCAAAAGAAGAAAAAGGTTAAACAAAACAAAAACCATGTTCTCCCATCCCCCCTAAACCCTACAGTTGAGTGACAAAAGAAGCAGAATGATATTTATCATAGCATATGATTTCTATAAAATTAAAAGCATATGTGCATCTAAATCACCACTATGTATTTTACAAGAATAGATCAATATTTAAGGATATATTTCAGACTCATTCACATGGAGACTTGTGGCAAGAAGGGGAATAGGAATTAGACTGTGGGTAAAGATGGAGAAGGTAAAGAAATTATTCACCATCTATGAATTAATTTTGTATAATTAGGTAGGGTTATTCACTCACTCCCGACTTTGTTCCCAAAGGGATTTAAGGAGGCAGAAAGCCTACTGAACTACTCAGATCCATATTCTACCTTTGGAGCCCCTCAGTTTTCTAGATTCCAAGAGGCCAGCAGGAGCAATCTGTATTATAAAGGAATCTAAATGATTTTGACAGGGAGCAATTCATTTTCTGAAGGCTAAGCTGAGTCTTAGGAAATGGCAGATGATGGATTAAGGAGAAGCTGAGGATGGTACGTGCGTGGGGCCTGCCTCGGGCATTTCCATGCCTCATTCTAGTTCGGCAAGACCCTCATGTTTGTCCTCCCCCTGTCAGGACTGAAGAGAAGAAGACAGGTGCCCTATTTTCCAGGCTAATGTTACACAACTGGTCATGCAGGACAAAGTCCTTTGCCAAACAGATGGATTGCTGGCCTTTGGGCTGCCCTGTGTGAGCCAGAACTGATGGCACATTATGGATCTTACACTTTATCCCACGGGCTTCTTAGGAGTTAAGTGGTGTGAGGATGGTGGTTTAATTGTCATGCCCAACTCTTTGCAAAGCCATGGACTGTAGCCTGGCAGGCTTCTTTGTCAGTGGGATTTTCCAGGCAAGAATACTGGGGTGGGTTGCCATTTCCTTCTTCAGTGGATCTTTGCGACCCAGGGATCAAACCTGGTTCTCCTGCATTTCAGGCAGTTTCCTGCATTTCAGATGGATTCTTTTCTGACTGAGCCACTAGGGAAGACTGACACGTGGAGTAGGAAGGCCCAAATGTCAGGACTCCCACCTAGCCCAAATATCTGCTACATGGACAATGGAGAAAAGGGATGACTTGACGGAGTGAGGATCCCAGAAAAGAGGCAAAGTCAACAGCATCCAAAGTGTAGGCAGATGAGTTTACTTTAATCAGAGAAAGGGGAAATCTCATTCTTGTTATTTCCAACACACAAATAACAGATGTAAGGCCTGGTATGTATACAAGAAGATAACTTTATAGATAGGGAAGGGAGGGAGCTCATGCATGAAGCCTTTAAGTTTTTTCTTCTTTTTTGTCAAAAGTAGACAAAGGCTTAACTAGGTACAAAGTTTGGTGCTAAGTACTGGAGATGAAAAGACTAAGTCACAGGCCTTGACTCCTAGGAGTTTGCAAGCCACTTTCAAGTGTTCAACTTACACATAGTATAGGGCAGCCTACATGTGTTGAATGGTCATTTAATAGGTATTCACAACAAGGAAAGAAGAACTCAGAGTGGCTGGGCAAAATAAGTGCTGCTGTTAGACACAACATGCATGCTCCATTTCCCTTGGCCCCTCTCCAACTTCAGCCCCTTTCCAACTTTCAACCATAGTTGTGACAGATCAGACTCAGCTCCCTCTGGCAGTGTTCTTGTCTTTCAGCATCTTACCTCAGGGCCTTCTAGATGTTGGGAGATTTCCCAGCCAGCTGGCAAGCATAGCCTGGACCCCTGTCCCCTGGCTTGTGTGGACCTGAATTCCAACAGCCGGTAGCTATAATTCTTTGCCTGTGGGCTTGCTCTGACAGCCAGACCCCACTTGGTCTGTGTGCTGGGGATGCTGGAAGTGCCAGGGCATTAAATCCTCACCCCCATCTCAGAGGCAGGCTTCAAACCTCCAAGTAGGACTGAAGGGTGTAGAGAGACTCTTCAGCACCCTGTCCTCTGCAAGGAAAATTCTAGACAAGATTCCACACTGGCTCCTCGAATTCTTCAACAGGACTGAGCTCCAGGTGCCCTCAGTGGCACTTCAGTTGGTGACTCACCTTCACTGTCTTCCTTCCCTCCCAGCAACAATTTCCTGCCCTCTTGCTTTCTTGCACTACCCCTCACATGACTTTCACTCAGATCCTGGTCTAAGGGTTTACTTCTAAGGGAACTTAAGTAAACCCAGATAAAGCTCTGGGGCATCCTTCATCCAGGGATGGGGACTTGGGGCCAGAGGGGAGGAGGTAGAGGAGAAGCTGGTGGACAACCGCTCCAGTCTTCCATCTGACTGGTGGATATTTCTGGGAGGCAAGTTGTAGGCGTCTCAGGAGGTCCTGGCATAGGCCGCCTTCACAGTACACCTTATGTGGGTTTTTCCTTCATTCTTTCACTCACCACACTCCTCACGTCTGCTTTCTGGGATCAATCTCAAATAACGCACCAGCGTTCAGTCTGTGACTTGGGCTCTTGTTTTCTGGGGAATCTGAAACTAGGCAGAAAGCTTTGCGGGAGAGGAGGTGTGAAATGGGCTGGAACGCTAACTGTGGACAGGAGTCAGGGGAGGGCTCAGAGAGGATGCCAGGGAGGAAGAGGAAATGGCCAAAGGCAAGGAGGTGGAACTGGCTAGAACATTTTCTGTTGGCTCTCATGGAAGGTTCTTGGTGGTGAGCCATGATGGAGAATACCAGAAAGCGAGCCTTGTTCCCGTTCTTGGCCTCTTGAGAAGAAACCACCCCACGTGAATGAGGTGGCACTGAAAAGACACATGAAGCCACTGCAGGTGCTTATCTTATACCCTGTGTACCAAAGTCCTCCAGATCTCCCTGTCATCTGTCCCCAGAGTGGCCTGACCATTTTAAATTGTAGCCTTATCCTTCCTTGTCTGGGGGCCACTCACTTGGCCCCCACTGTGGACCTACCCTCCCTCCTGTGAGAAGAACTGGGTTCCTGGGATCTTCTCTAGTTGGAGGAGGGTACACATCATTGGCCGAAGGCCCTGCCCTCCCTGTTGCTGGTTTCCACCTTCAAAAGGGAGGTGTGGTAAATAGGATGCTATCAGCTATCTGCTGAGGTCAGGCTTGATGGGTTGGCTGGGAGGAAAGGCAAGCTAGCCAACAGAGCCTCCTGGGATGCTGAGCAGGTAGCTGCAGGAAGTCAGTGGTGGTGTGTGTGGGATGTTGGAATCAGTATGGTCACTGTTTTTTTTTTGGTCACTGTTTAGCATAGATCAGGATCTCAAACAAACCACAGACTCCAGCAATGGAGCATTTCTGCACAGTGTTCCCTCTTCCCTCTCACCGCTGCCTCCAGCACACAGGAGTGTAAGTTCTGTTCCTAATACTGACTCCCCTTGGGACTCTGCCTCAAAGTCTGTCTCAGGAGTTACAGACTCCACTATCCTGCTTTCCCTCCTCACCTGATCCTGCTCAGACAATTTTCCTGCTCAGTGAAGCCTGAGCCCGGGGAGAGTTTGCTTCGCCCCAGCTCATTTGGGGAATCACTGGGGGTTTTCCCTGAACATTTGTTCATTGTTATGGGCTTCCTCCTGCCAGGCTTCATAGATGGCTGGATGTTGTCCATGTGCTGGGAGTCACTCCAGGATGACCTGAGGGAGAGAGAGAAACAGCTGCAACTCTTAGGAGGGAATGTCCATTGATGTGGTGGCAGAGGCCTGGGTTATAGCACCTAAAAGGGACTGTCAAAGGGAGGAAAGGCCATCGGACCCCAAAGGTCCAGAGATGGGCTTGAGCTCTGGGGCCGACATTCTCTGTATCCTTCCTCGTCCCCTCTCTGGACCTCAACTTTTCATCAACAAAACACAAACAATCCTGAAGCACGGTCATGCTTTATTGGGGGACCCACTGCAGAGTGTGGCTCCTGTTCATATTGAGTTTGCAGATTTCATCCTCGTTACATACATTCTTCATTCAGGTCTCAAATATCTCTGACCTGAACAGAGGCAGCAGCTTTTTGATGGGTCTCCTTGCCTTTCACCTGCTCCCAGTTTTTTTTTTTTCTTTTTACTTCTGCTCCAGTGACATTTCTAAATTAGAAATCTGATCATGGGTTCTTCCCAATAGTGTGTGTGTGCGCCCAGTCATGTCTGACTCTTTATAACCCTTTGGACTAAGGCCTGTCAGGCTTCTCTATCCATGGGATTTTTCAAACAAGGATACTGGAGTGGAGCTGCCATTTCTTCCTTCAGGGGATCTTTCTGACCCAGAGATCAAACCCATATCTCCTGTACTGCAGGTGGATTCTTATCCACTCGGCCATCAGGGAAGTCCTCGTCCCAAAAATCACAAGGCAAAAATTGAAATGGGTGAGACATATGAGACCTTTCAAAATCTGAGCTCCTTGTCATTTTTCAGCCTCAGCTCCCAAGCCTTTCCTCTAATGACTGTATGTTTCAGCTACTCTAAACAGCTCGTTTTTCCCTGAAGATACCATTCTGCCTTTCTTACCCTCATTTGAAAGAGAAGTACCAAAATACAATTTTAAGATGAGGAACATCTGGGCCCAGACCCAGCTCTGCCACTTACTGCCTTTGTGAATTTGGATGTGTTATATTCCTTCTCTAAGCGACAGTTTCTTTGTTCCTAAAATGTAATAGCAAAGGCTATGAAGTTCCTAGCTTAGTTTTTGGCTCATGATAGCTGGTCAATAACTTACTAGAATTATTATTATAATTACTATCCTTTTCTGGTAAATTCATCTGGTAATTCCAATATTACCTCCTTTCTGAGGTCCCTCCACATCCCAGAGACAGGAGCTTGCTTTTTCTTAGAGCTTTGTTCCAAGTTTTAGAGCTCTCACCAGTTTGTATCTTTATTGTCTATTTTCATGTTGGTTTCATGCACCAGACTGCAGGCTCCTTGTGGGGAAGAATTGTGTTCTGTTTCTCTCTTCATTTCTTGTACCCAGCACCAGACCTGTCCTGGAGTAGGTTTTCAGCACATGTTAAATGAATGAACAAATGGTTGTTTTTGTTCATGAGTAGAAAGAACTTTCATTAAGAACCCAGAGGAAGGAAGAGGTCAGAAAGTGTAGGTTTGTTTAGTCTGCTCTGCCCTATTAACTAGGCACACCCACCCTCTCTGGATCCCTGTGCTAGTCTGTTCTCTGGCAAATGTTGGAAGGTCACGTAACATCCGGTCTCCTTATCTAGGTGGGTGTGATGCAGCTAGGGAAGCCTCCACACCCTCTATCCAAATAGACTGGCTAGCTCTAGCCCCTGGGAGTGCTTGAAAAACAAATTCAGTGTTTGTCCCTGGGAGGTCTGCAGGGGTAAACATAATAGTCAAAGCTTGTCAAAAGTGCCTGCTCAAACTTGCCTGTATGGAACATATAAGCAAGCCCTCAAGTGTCTGGAAATAAAGTGTTCCTTCAAGCTACAAGTGATATGTTCATACATGAAAAGAAGTGGCCTGGATTTGGAAAAAGAGCAGGGGTTTTAGAGCTGGCGAGATCAGAGTGTGAAAACTAGTTAGCTGAGTGAAATTTAACCTTTTTGAGGTAAATTGGGTTTTCTTTATTGAAGAATTCTGATTCTATAGGTAGACGGAATGATGACAGGACCAAGATAAGAAAAGTCCTTTGTCATCGCTAAAAGGCTCAATGCTTTATGTCTTCTGAGTACTTTATAAACAGCAATGCCCATTCACAACAACTCTAAGAGGATAGATAGAGTCATTATTATTAACGTTATTTGCCTTGCTCCTCTGGATCAACTCCACCTTTTTCTACCTTGCTTTGTTCCCCAGGAGACTGATATCTAAGGAGATCACTTCTTCATCTCAATCATTATTAATGGCTAGAAAATTCTTTCTTCAATCCAGATTTTCTGATTACTTATTTCTCATTGCCAAAAAATATTATATTTAATAATGATTCAATAATTCATGGATTCATTCAGCCAATGTAACATACATTCTCTTATGTCTCCAACATTAACTATGTATCTACTATGTCAGAGGCTGATAATTTTCTGTACAGGGCCAGATAGTAAATATTTTAGGATTGCAGACCAGAAAGTCTTGGACCATAAACTCTTGGATCACTCATTGCAGTAAGGAAGCAACCATAGATAATATGTACTTCACTAGAATTGGCATTGTTCTAATAAAATTTTGTTTACAAAAACATGTGGCAAGCCATATTTGGCCCATGGGCTATATTTTGTCTACCCATGTACTATATACCAAAGATAACATTAGGTCCTGGAGACAAAGATGGTCTCTGGAAGCTCGCACACAGTATTGTGGGGAAAAAAAATTATTAACAAATATGATGAAATTGGACTGGTGCTCTGATTAAAGTCTTTACAGTGTTTAGTGGGGGTGCAGAATAAATAAAGAGGCAATTCTTCAGGGGTGAAGAGAGAGGAAGGGACAGAGGGGGAAGGAGGGAATACGATTTCACACAGAGGCCATTTGAAACTAGGAGAGAAGTGAGTTTATAGGGAGGCAGCCTGCTAAGGAGTCTGGACTTAACCTTGGGCCATGGAGAAACATAACAGTGGATGCACATAACCACACAAACTTGAATTTAATTGCTGATTTGCCCGTGTAGTAGTTTCAGGAGTTTTTTCTGAAAATACAAATATCAATATTTAGTTCATAGGGTTGTGAGACTCAAATCAGACAATGAAAGTAAAGAAGAACATGATTATTGACACATAGAGTGTGTTTTAAAAATGGTTGGAATACACTGATAGGCTTTTGCTTTAGGAAGATTACCACACCATGATGAATATATTAGAAGGGGATAATACTGGAGGAAGGAAAACCAGTTAGGAAATGATGGCAGCAATCCATGGGAGAGAGAATGAAAACCTGAACTCAGGCAGAGGCAGAGAAAATGGAGAGAAGAGACGTGGCTGTGAGGGCTAATGGATGTTATAGGGAGGGACAGTTCAGTTCAGTTCAGTCACTCAGTCGTGTCCGACCCTTTGCAACCCCATGAACCGCAGCACACCAGGCCTCCCTGTCCATCACTAACTCCCAGAGTTGACCAAAGTCATGTCCATTGAGTTGGTGATGCCATCCAGCCATCTCATCCTCTGTCATCCCCTTCTCCTGCCCTCAATCTTTCCCAGCATCAAGGTCTTTTCAAATGAGTCAGCTCTCCACATCAGGTGGCCAAAGTATTGGAGTTTCAGCTTCAACATCAGTCCTTCTAACAATGAACACCCAGGGCTTATCTCCTTTAGGATGGACTGTTTGGATCTCCTTGCTGTCCAAAGGACTCTCAAGAGTCTTCTCCAACATCACAGTTCAAAAGCATCAGTTCTTTGGCGTGCAGCTTTCTTTATAGCCCAACTCTCACATCCATACATGACCACTGGGAAAACCATAGCCTTGACCAGACGGACATTTGTTGGCAAAGTAATGTCTTTGCTTTTTAATATACTATCTAGGTTGGTCATAACTTTCCTTCAAAGGAGTAAGCGTCTTTTAATTTCATGGCTGGAATAACCATCTACAGTGATTTTGGAACCCCCTCAAATAAAGTCTGACACTGTTTCCACTCTTTCCCCATCTATGTGCCATGAAGTGATGGGATTAGATGCCATGATCTTCGTTTTCTGAATGTTGAGCTTTAAGCCAACTTTTTCACTTTCCTCTTTCACTTTTATCAAGAGGCTCTTTAGTTCTTCTTCACCTTCTGCTATAAGGGTGGTATAATCTGCATGTCTGAGGTTATTGATATTTCTCCCAGCAATCTTGATTCCAGCTTGTGCTTTTTCCAGTCCAGCATTTCTCATGATGTACTCTGCATAGAAGTTAAATAAGCAGGGTGACAATACACAGCTTTGACGTACTTCTTTCCTATTTGGAACCAGTCTGTTGTTCCATGTCCAGTTCTAACTGTTGCTTCCTGACCTATATACAGGTTTCTGAAGATGCAGGTCAGGTGGTCTGGTATGCCCATGTCTTTCAGAATTTTTCCCAGTTTATTGTGATCCACAGAGTCAAAGGCTTTTGGCATAGTCAATGAAGCAGAAATAGATGGTTTTTTCCTGCAACTCTCTTGCTTTTTCAGTGATTCAGCAGATGTTGGCAATTTGATCTCTGATCCGTCTGCCTTTTCTAAAACCAGCTTGAACATCTAGAAGTTCACGATTCATATATTGCTGAAGCCTTGCTTGGAGAATTTTGAGCATTACTTTACTAGCATGTGGATGAGTGCAATTGTGTGGTAGTTTGAGCATTCTTAAGGGTTTCCCTGGTGGCTCAGAGGTTAAAGCGTCTGCCTCCAATGCAGGAGACCCGAGTTCGATCCCTGGGTCGGGAAGATCCCCTGGAGAAGGAAATGGCAATCCACTCCAGTATTCTTGCCTGGAGATCCCATGGACAGAGAAGCCTAGTAGGTTACAGTCCACGGGGTCGCAAAGAGTCAGACACGACTGAGTGACTTCACCTTTGAGCATTCTTTGGCATTGCCTTTATTTGGGATTGGAATGAAAACTGACCTTTTCCAGTCCTGTGGCCACTGCTGAATTTTCCAAATTTGCTGGCATATTGAGTGCAGCATTTTCACAGCATCATCTTTTAGGATTTGAAATAGCTCAACTGGAATTCCATCACCTCCAATAGCTTTGTTCATAGTGATGCTTTCTAAGGCCCACTTGACTTCATATTCCAGGATGTCTGGCTCTATTTGAGTGTCTCTAATAGACAAAGAGGGAGGGACAAAGAGGGGCCAAAAATACCTTCAGAATTTAGGTGCCTAGTGATATCATGAAGCACAAGCTGGAGTCAAGATTTCCGGGAGAAATATCAATCACCTCAGATATGCAGATGACACCACCCTTATGGAAGAAAGTGAAGAGAAACTAAAAAGCCTCTTCATGAAAGTGAAAAAGAAGAGTGAAAAAGTTGGCTTAAAGCTCAACATTCAGAAAACTAAGATCATAGCATCTGGTCCCATCACTTCAAGGCAAATAGATGGGGAAACAGTGGAAAAAGTGTCAGACTTTATTTTTGGGGCTCCAAAATCACTGCAGGTGGTGATTGTAGCCATAAAATTAAAAGACACTTACTCCTTGGAAGGAAAGTTATGACCAACCTAGGTAGCATATTAAAAAGCAGAGATATTACTTTGTCAACAAAGGTCCATCTAGTCAAGGGTATGGTTTTTCCAGTGGTCACGTATGGATGTGAGAGTTGGACTGTGAAGAAAGCTGAGTGCTGAAGAATAGATGCTTTTGAACTGTGGTGCTGGAGAAGACTCTTGCAAGCCCCTTGGAATGCAAGGAATTCCAACCAGTCCATCCTAAAGGAGATCAGTCCTGGGTGTTCACTGGAAGGACTGATGCTGAAGCTGAAACTCCAGTACTTTGGCCCCCTCATACGAAGTGTTGACTCATTGGATAAGACCCTGATGCTGTGAGGGATTGGGTCCAGGAGGAGAAGGGGATGACATAGAATGAGATGGCTGGATGGCATAACTGACTCAATGCACTTGAGTTTGGGTGAACTCCAGGAGTTGGTGATGGACAGAGAAGCCTAGCATGCTGTGATTCATGGGGTTGCAAGAGCTGGACATGACTGAGTGACTGAACTGAACTGACTGAGTGATACCATTTACCAAGGGAAGGAGCATGGAAGAAAACCAGATTTTGGGTGAACATATTAAATTGCTTTTGGACACATTAACTAAGTGGAAATATCTAGTAGTCATTGAGCCTGCAGTTTCCTATAGGATATCATCATCAGTGAAAGAATCATCAGTGTGAAACCCCAGAAACAGATGAAGTCACCAAGGAAGTAATAATATCTTTTAAAGAAGTCAAATCAGGCTTGGAAAACCCAGTATTTCAGGGAGGGGCAGATATCAATATCAGTCAGTTTGTTACTTCAGTCGTGTCTGATTCTTTGCAACAATATGGACTGTAGCCTGCCAGGCTCATCTATCCATGGGATTCTCCAGGCAACAAAACTGGAGTGGACTGCCATTTCCTCTCCAGGGGATCTTCATGACCCAGGGATCAACCCGTGTTTCTTATGTCTCCTGCATTGGCAGGTAGTTTCTTTACCACTAGCACCACCTGAGAAGCCTATATGTGTGTGTGAGTGTGTGTGTGTGTGTGTGTGTGTGTGTGTAGCCAAGATATGCAGAATATATATACATACATGCACACACACACACCAGGATCTGGTATACATATATAAATAAGGAAATATTTCTTATTTACACACATATATGTGTATATATATTGGAGAAGGCAATGGCACCCCACTCCAATACCCTTGCCTGCAAAATCCCATGGATGGAGGAGCCTGGTGGGCTGCAGTCCATGGGGTCGCTAAGAGTCAGACAGGACTAAGCGACTTCACTTTCACTTTTCACTTTCATACATTGGAGAAGGAAATGGCAATCCACTCCAGTGTTCTTTCCTGGAGAATCACAGGGATGGGGGAGCCTGGTGGGCTACCATCTATGGGGCTGCACAGAGTCGGGCATGACTGAAGCAACTTAGCAGCAGCAACATGTGTATATATATAAATATGGATATAACCAAGAAGGAAATATCAGAGTGGGTCAGGGGACTTAGCAAGGAGTCACATCTCAGAAGCCAATGATAGAGAAAGCTAGAAGAAACTAGGCAATTTGTAATTAGAAAATGATTGGTAACTTTGGCCAAGAAAGATTCAGCAGAGTCATGAAGGGGAGCTGATTGTCATGGATTGAAGTCTAAATGAGGAATTGGAGAGATGAAGGCAGTGACTGTAGATTATTCTTTGGGAGAATTTGATTGTGGAGAGTAAGGGAAATGAGCAGAGGTGCTAGAAGAAGAGGGTGGATTTCTTTGAACCATTAAGAGAATCAGTTTCCAGGAAAGAGGAAATCTCTATGGTAGTTGGGTGAAGATCAACTAGGAGAAGAAATGGGAGAATTTGTCTTAGATTGGAGAAGAATGTTTATCGGTCTGTTACAGGATCCCAGGAGGTAAAATTGGACTCAGTTGTATATGTTTAAGTTTGTGGTTTGGGAAGGAGAGTTTTCAAGTGCTTATCTGATAGCCTCAGTCCTCTCTCTGGAAAGGTACCCAGTTTATTGCTAGAAGGGAGCAGCAATTAGGAAGGTAGTCTGACCAGAGTAAGATGTGGAGTGTTTGCTCTGGCAATAATGCCCAATGAGTTTGGAGACTATAAATTTGGAATGACGCCAATCCATCCACTCGTGTCATTTCTTCCAAAAGTGTTCCGCAGCCAGGGAATGAGATGGGGAGAAGACAGATGGTTACATTGATATAGGACAGAATTTGAATGCAAGCATAATGAGTCCCCTATATATGAACATTCAAGTTGTGAAATTTCAAAGATGAGAACATGCATTTGTATGTCCAATCATATAAGGTAGTTCTATTGAGGAGGCTCTGTTACTTTTAGAGGGACAGGACCCGATTACAGAGCCGTTCACAGACGTTGCAGCAGCCATTCATAACGCAATCCAGCGCTATCATGTCATCTCCAACAAGAGAAAAAGAGCTACTCCCCAGACATCACTGGATCATTTTTTTAGGAGGGTAGATGGAATTGAATCCAACAAGAAATCAGAAGGTGCACCATTAAAATCAGGTGTGAGTGAAATGGCAGCTTGCCCTCCAGGTCCTATTGCTAACGATCCTTCAGGTCTGCTATCTCCCACATCCTCTCTCCCCTCCCATCAGTAACTCTTCTTGCCTGTTCACTCAGTACCAGCTCCTCTATGCTGGCTGTTATACTGTACTACTGTACTTTTCATACTATACTATAAGATTGAAAATGTTTCCTTCATTTTTGTTTGCTTTTTAATGTATTATTTGTGTGAGAAGTATTATAAACCTATTATATAGTACAGTACTGTATAACTGGTTGTGTTAGTTGGGTACCTGAGCTAACTTTGTTGGACTTAGGAGCAAATTAGACTTCTGAACCTGCTCTCAAGATGGACCTCATTTGTATGCAGGGAATTTACTGCGTGATGGAAGAGCAAGAGATTGGCAGGGTGAGTGCATTTGTCGCAAAATGATTACAGTAATAGACACTGTAGTTCTAGTGGACAGGAAAGGAAATGAAGGTGGAAAGAGGCTAATAGTGGGAAAAAAAAAAAACATCAAAGAACTAAAGGGTTGTGATGAGGTCACAAAATATGTGTGGTAGGCGTAAGGAAGGGAAAACTGGACTGATAGGAAATTAGAAGCAGAGATTTGTATATTAGAGTTTAAGGTGTCAGGGGTGGAACATTTCCTTCTCATGATAAGCTCTCGTATGTAGCCATAAAATACATCAGTCAATCAGGGTTGTAGAAGTTGGCCGAGGAAATTTGAAGTGATGATAACAATATAGAGTTCACATCTGTGTGATATTTTACAGATTACAAAGCACTTTCACAACGATTATCTCACTTGACCTCATCCAATGAGATGGATAAAGCATGAATTATATCAATTATTATTTTAATTTGACACATGAAACAATCGAGGCTTGACGATATTAAGTATCTTACCGGATTAGTAAAGTGATGGAAATTCCAATTGGGATGAAATCACTAGCATCTGGATTAAAGCTAAAAAAAAATCCAGTTATTTACACCAATTCAGCTACTTTTGTGTTATGTATACACTGAATGAATATTCTTGATAGAATTGATAAAAACAACGCAACAATGACTTTTTTGGAAGAGTTGATGGACTCAAGGTTGTAGAGTGATTTTTTGTTCCTTTGTTTTTCCCTCTAAACGAAGCATTCTTTACCTGCTTGATCGCCCCCTGGTCATTTCGCAAGGATTAGGTGATCCTGTTCCCTGCCTCTACTCACCAACAGCAGGGCCCCTGTGAAGTTGTGCTTCTCATTTCTACTGTGGACTGGAGCCTTTCCAGAGCTCTCTGGGGCTCTCAGGCTGGGTGAAGATGGATGGAGATCAGATCCCGTGGTGGTGCGTGGAGGAGGGTCCAGGAAACAGACGCCAAGCGAGGTAATTCATCCAAATGGCAAAACAGAGGTGGAATCTACGGGAGCTGGAAGCAGCCCAAACAGGGTATGAGGGAGAGAGAGATGCCCTTCCATCTCCAGCTCAGATTTCTCCTTTGCCTCCGGTGCTTCATGCCGGCCTAGTCCAGCCCCAAGTTGGGTGTCAGATTCCATCTCGACCCCGGCTGTGTGCTGCTTCCTCTACCAGGTCCCACATCTTGGCCTAAAATATTATTAACTTCCCCCTTAATCCCCACCCTACCTTTTCACATTCTGTTCATCAGAAAATACTGCTTCAGCCAAGCCACTGTGGTATTTGGAAGAACCGAACTGGATTCTACTTTATTTGTATCACTATTTTGCTCTGTGACCCTGCATATGTCACTTTCTTTCTCTGGACCTCATTTTTCTCATCTGTTGAATTAGTTGGTGGAATGACCCGTAAAGGCAAGTAGGTCTCCTTGTAAGTGCTAACTCAGGAGCACTGGTAGTAGCTTCTTGGATCTCTGTGTCAAGAGGGATTCTGAGGCGTGCTGATGTTCATCGTAACTAGCACTTCCCCTTTCTTAGTGTCTCAGATGATAAAGAATCTGCCTGAAATGCAGGACACCCAGGTTCCATCCCTGGGTCAGGAAGATCCCTTGGAGAAGGGAATGGCTACCCACTGCAGTATTCTTGCCTGGACAATTCCATGGACAAAGAAGACTGGTGGACTATAGTCTATGGAGTCGAAAAGAGTTGGACATGATTGAGCAACTAACATTAAGACAGTGGTTCTCAAACAACAGTGTGCATCTCAGTTATCTGGAGAGCTCATTAAAATACAAAGTTCTGGGCCCCACACCCAGAATTGTCAATTCAGTGGGTCTGAAGTATGGCCTGAGAAGTTGCCTCTGTAGCAAATCCTCAGGTGAAGCTGACACTGTTGGTCCAGGAACCACACTTTAGAAACATTATTGTAGTATTTAATTTCTATGACTCAGTTTCGTTTTCTTGAAACAGTGCAAATATCATCACTAGTTAGGTGACACAGATGCACAGACTTAGGGCCCCAGCTTCTTTAAGAAATGTTAAGAGAAGTTAGAGATGCATTAAGCAGTATAAGTTATACATCTGGGCTTAAAAAAACAACCTTTAGGTCCATCCACATTGCTGCAAATGGCATTATTTCATTCTTTTTATGGACTTAGACTTTATCACTTTAAGTGAAGTAAGTTAGGCAAAGACAAATATCATGGGTTATCACTTATTTGTGGATCTAAAAATACAATACAAATGAACTTATTTATTAATACAAAACAGTATGGACTCACAAACATAGAAAACAAATTTATGGTTACCAAAGAGGATAGTGGAGGAGGGCAATGATAAATTAGGAGTTTGCAACTAACATATATATATATATATATATATATATGTTTATATATGCTACATATATAACATATATAAACATATATGTAAATATATATAAATTAAATCAACAACATGGACCTACTGTATAGCACAGGGAACTATACTGAATATCTTATAATAACCTGTAATGTAAAAGAATCTGAAAAAGCATATATGTATATATATGGCTGAATCACTGTTTTACTAACAGAACGTTTTAAATCACCTGTACCTCAATAAGAATAAGACGGGAAAAAGCAGATCCCAGAAACCCAGAGGTCCTTGCCCCTTTTACCACATAAGGACACAGTGAGAGGATGGCCACATGTGAGCTAGACAATGAACCTGCCAGGACCATGATTCTTGGATGTAAATTTCTGTTGTTTATTTATAAGAAAAGAGCTACAGGCACAAAGTTCTGTATTTTTCCAGTTCATAATCAACTAGTAGGATGAGTAGAAAGAGGATGGGCTTTGGAATCAGACATACCTAAGTTTAGATACTGGCTCTACAGTTTAGTTTATTAATTATTTGACCCTGGGCCAGTTACCAAACTCCTCAGCTTCACTTTGCATAGTAAGCTCACTACATTTTCTGTTTTGTTCACTATTTCCAAGGCCTAACTTACAGTAAGTAGTTAAAAATATTCTTTGAATGAAAACACAATGATTTGTCATAGGCAAACCTGCCCTTCTTCTGTAGACATTATGCTCTCTTTTTGTCCTCTCTGTTTGTAGAGATTAACAAATAAATTCTCAATAAGCTTTAGGAAATGTCATGCTAAGTGTGCACCAAGACTCAACTGTGATAAAACACAGCTTCTTTATTTCTTACAGTGACTCTGATTTTGCTCATGAATCTCACCCTTCTTCTTTGCAGTGAGGAGTGGACAAGAGGAATTCAAGGGTGAAAGTTAGCTCAGTTTCAGCTCTTCCAGAACTCCCTCTGCCCTTCTCAGGGTAAAAGGTGGCTATGAGATTTCATATGGTCATGAGAGGACCCCTCACCGGTCCCTGTGGTTTAGCGGTTGGTCTGACGTTGCCTCTGGAATGATGGTTATGAGGGTGAAAATTGTTTAGTCTTATTCTTTGAAGCATATGATTCAACATTGCAGTAGAGTCCATCGTCCTGACTGTTTACCTCTGGTTGCTAAGCCCAAGCTCTCTGAGGCCTCCTTGTCCCTTTCCTGGGACCCTGCAGCTCTCTCATCATTCTCAGGACCCTTGTGTCTCCTCACCTGAGTAAGGGGGAATTTCTGGCCTTTTGCCTGCAGTGTAGCCTGGCTATTTGATGATCTCTTGAAAAGAGCCCAGAAATGAGCTCCAGAAGACCTGTGTTCAAGTCCTTTCCTTTCCTTTCCTTTCCTCCTACTAGCTGTGGGATTTGGAAGTAATTCCGTACCTCCCTTCACTTCTACTTCTTCATCCCTACCAATGGGATTATATAGTAGTACTGAAGGAAGAATGGATGTACTGATCAAAAGAAATATGATTTGTAAAATTTCTTGTTAAAAGCGGACCTTTCTTCCATTCTTTGGCTGATAATTTTTCAGAAGTTTCTATCTGTACTAACTCTGGAGAAATAAAGGAGAAGAGGATACTGATTATATTCTTACTTTGCTGACAGCCCCATGGGGGTGCCTGATCCACAGACTAAGTCATTGGAGAGAAGCACTAAGGATTGTTAGAAACTGAGCACAGACCCAAGAGTCTGTGTTATGTGGTCCCATTGTTTCAGCCCCAGAAGCTCTGGGCCTCATATATAATGGGACTAATACCAGCATCTTAATAGCAGTGTATTGTATATGAAGATTAAATGAAATGTCAGTAGCAGCATTTTATCACTAATATGGAAGTAATGGTGCAGAAGTTATACTTCAAATGCTAATTAAAATAAATATATTTGTCCTTCCTTTCATGGAACCACAGTCATCTCAGAGTTGGAAGAAAGAACAATGATCTTTCATCAGAAACTCAAAGGAAATGAATGGAAATTTCACAGTTTAAAAGGCAAATGCATTAGAACAATTTTATTTTTGCTCTAATTTTGAAAGACAAAGCTCCCTAAATTTAAGGGCTAGCAAGGAACATCTGACATAGTGTGGGGGCCCTGGTGGCTTCTAAAATAGAGAACCTGAAATGAAAAGTAGGAATATAGAATTATCAACTTGACTCATTACTTTGCCAACAAAGGTCCGTCTAGTCAAAGCAACGATTTTTCCAGTAGCCATGTATGGATGTGAAAGTGGGGCTGTAAAGAAGGCCAAGCACCAAAGAATTGATGTTTTTGAACTGTGGTGTTGAAGACTCTTGAGAGTCCCTTGGACAGCAAGGAGATCAAATCAGTCAATCCTAAAGGAAATTAGTCCTGAATCTTCATTGGAAGGAGTGATGCTAAACTGAAGCTCCAATACGTTGGCCACCTGATGCGAAGAAATGACTCATTAGAAAAGACCCTGATGCTAGGAAAGATTGAAGGCAGGAGGAGAAGGGGATGACAGAGGATGAGATGGTTGGATGGCATCACTGACTCAACGGACATGAGTTTGAACAAGTTCTGGGAGATGGTGAAGGACAGGGAAGCCTGGTGTGCTACAGTCAATGGGGTTGCAAAGAGTTGGACACCACTGAGCAACTGAACAACAACAACTCAACAATGTAACAGATGCCTTGTTTCACGCAGACCTGCTCCCTCCCCAACATGCCCCCCACCAATATTCCTGACAATGCTTTGAAAATGTGTGCCATGCGATTAATATATACCAGCAGCAGCTTTAGTTGAGCAGTTATGGTCTCTAACCTTGGATATATATAGGATATTGTTCCTGTAGCAATGGAACATGAATGAGGGGCCTGCTGAATACATCTGAACCTTCAGGACTGCGGATTTTCCCATGTGGAGGAAGTGGCTACTTAGGACATGATATGCAGGCCTGAGTGTATGCATGTTATGATCATAGGATCATAGGCAGTCCTAGCTAGGAGGAGTTTTAGAGATCAGTCAGTGTAATCTATTCTTTTTTTAAATTTATTTTTAATTGGAGGATGATTGCTTTAAAATATTGTGTTGGCTTCTGCCATACAATGTGGATCAGCCATAAGGACACATATGTCCCCTCCCTATTGAACCTCTCCCCAATCCCACACCCCATCCCACCCTTCTAGGTTGTCACAGAGTACCAGGTGGAGCTCACTGTGCTATGCAGCATCTTCCCATTAGCTATCTATTTTGCATATGGCAGGTATAGATTTCAGAGCTACTCTCTCATTGTCCCACCCCCTCCTTCCCCTACTGCCTTCAAAGTCTGTTCTATACATCTGCGTCTCTATTCTCATACACATGGAAAGGAAAAGAGACACACTTGGAAGTGGCACCTACTTTGGGCAGCCACTATGCTGTGTTATTCCACTCAATCCTGAAGGCAATTTTGTGACACAGCTCTTCCTACCCCTATTTTCCAAGTGAGAAACCATGACTGGAAGGAGAAAACCACTTAGAGACACTCTTGACTTGGTAGAGTCAAGATTCAAAGGGAACCAGAAACTACTATGGGTTTGGTGAGTCATAACAATGTTATAAAAGCACTTTACAAATTACTAACAGTGGTGAACCTAGCATATCTGACACTTGAAGCAAATCACTTAGTACCCCCTTCACCACAAAATGTCAAAATTATTTTTAGTGATAAATATGAAACAAAACAAATAATGATAGGGAATGACAGGCAGGATATAACACCTTAAAAAATTAAATTGGGTATACATTACGTTGTTAGTAAAAGCTAAAAATAAATATCATAGTATAAACAAAAATATTATACCTGTCTGTTCTACTGTTTTAAATTTTAAATGCAAATATAAACTCCAGGTGATCATACAGATGGAAGCACATGATGGAATTGGGTCACATGATGAAATTATATTAACTGGAATTTTGTGCCTTTGTCTTTACAATTACTGTGCTGTCATTGCTTATTTTTAAACTAGAGTTTAAATGCATGGATTGGAGACATGGAGTGGCACCCTAGGTGAGACTGAATGATACCATTAGAAAATTATACTTGAGTTCAGGTGTACTGTGAGGCAACCACTTTATGCATGTGACCCCAATTTAATCCTATATTCAGAGAAATAGGTGCATTATTATTGCTCCCATATTATTGATGAGGATGCCAGAGTTTAAATGAGGTAGAGTTTAAATGATCTGACCAAGGTCACGGGCCTAGTGATTAGAAGAGATTAAACTGTTGGGGTGGGCTCTCAGTCAGCCCTATCAATCCTTCCGCTTTAGCCCTTCGATTTCGATTTATATCTGTCAGCACACACTGTGCTTCAACTATTACTTCTTACTGAAGCCATGGAGTAGTTACTTTGCTTCAGTGATGAAAGCACTCTAGGTAAGCTTTCTGGTCTGCTTTTTGTTTTGTTTGCTTTCTTGTTTTGCTTTTACTTAGAACCCATAAATATAAAGGATAGGAAAGGTAGCAGAAACAGGGATTAGGGTAGATGCAAAATTTCCCTTTCAGAGGAGTATGCTCCTTAATTAATAAAATAATTAAGTAGCACTAATTCAAGGTACACTATCTCAGGAATGGTACTAAAACCCTTGGGAGAAGGAAGGTATCAAAAATTATACAACATGAATCGGCCATAGGCATGCATGTGACCCCTCCCTCCCGACTCTATCCCTCCAGGTTGTCACAGGGCATCGGCTTTGGGTTCCCTGCTCCATACATCAAACTCCCTCTTGCTATTTATTTTATATATGGCAATGTATATATTTCAGTTGATGTATGGCAGAAGCTATCACAATATTGTAATTAATTACCCTCCAATTAAAATAATAAATAAATATTAAAAGTTATAGGACAAGATTGCCATTTTAAAACACCATCTGGTTAGATAGCGACAGAACTTCCCTTAATATTTTACTGTAAAATGAGACACAGAAAAAGGCAAAAGCTCACAATACAGATGCGTCAGATTGACAGTGAACTTTTGGCCATGACGAGGCACGTAGTGTATTGCTTTTTCCTGAAACATAATGTTTGAATTGTGTTTTAAGTGGGATATATAAATATAACAAATTGCCTCACATAAATTTGGAGGTGGGGGCGGGGGGTTGCTGCCGAATGAGTTTGCCACAGACTTGCAAACAAAACAATTCCTCCAGTTTTTCAAAGCTTTTTGAGTTTCACAATTGCAGATGAGGGATTATGGATCAAAGATAACAACATCAAAGGCCTGGCATGTCCCAACTATGCCTTCTGCGCTGCTACTGGTGGCACCTAACGTGGCCACAGCAGCTCCTCTGCACGTGGGTCCTGGTCTCTGATCTCCAGCCCCAGGGACAGGGTACTGCCCAGTCCAGTCCAAGGCCTCCTGTGGGAACAGTTTTTTCCTTCCACACAGCAGCTAAGCAGGGCAAGGAATTTCAGACTCAAGCTGCTGGTGTTCCCAGGAACTCGACACAAGTGGGTCGTGCCCTCTGTCAGGGCCAGTGTCCGCTCAGCCAAGCACATCTTTCCACTAAGGCTTTCGTTTCTCTTTTAAACACCACCAGAAGTATAAGCCCTATGGTCTTCAGCCTTACCAGTGTCACCACAGGCTAGGTAAAGCCCTCATCCTTGACCTAGCTCTCTAATTCTCTGAAAACTTCTAAGCCCTTCCTTTCTGTCTATGGGATCACCACCCCAGAATCTTCTTCCCAGACTGTTCGCTTGCCACGGACGGGATTCCTCACGCTGGTTCCCAGCATCTGAACTGAAACTTGATTTCGTATTGCTGGACTTTCCCTTCCCAGACCATCCTCCCAAGAAGATTCCTTGTGCAAGGGCTCCTTATTTTCTCATATGAACCTTGGTATTGGAGTGGGTTGGTTTAGTTGTTTGTGTCCTATTTCTGCTCCCAGATTCCTGTCTCTTTCAGCATCCTGTAAGAAACCAGTGTCCATGGGGCCTGTGCTCATCTTACATATCTCCACCCACCCCCATCACTAGCATCTCCTGTTTACTTGGTCTCTCCCACATCCTCACTAAGCATCACAGGCTGAATCAGAGTCCTCCCCATTTCAAGCCCTTTCCTTATCCAAGTAGATCTCACCATCTGAAGGATGACCAAGGTGCCCTGATGCCTTAATTGCTCCATTTCCTTCCTTACTCCATTTCAACTCTCCACTCTGTCACTCCTATTCTGTATCTTATTGTTCAAAATATCTCCAACTCTAAAATAGCTAGTTTGGGCATTCTATTTTCTCTCTATAATCTTGTACCATTCCAGTGTGCTTGTTAAATTACTATTAGTACAATAATTATTTGACCCCTTTGGGGACTTCTCCAGTACACTGATTCCTCCTTGCTCCCAATCCATCATCCTTCTTCTTTTTTTTTCTTTTTTTTTTTTACTTCTCTCCTTTTCAAGTTTAGACTGAGTGGTCCTTCATCTCCATAACTCTGTCACCAATACTCTAAGTTCCTTTATCCTGTCTCTTATATAATAGCCATTTGGCCAAATTCTAACAGAAGCAGAAGATATTAAGAAGAGGTGGCAAGAATACACAGAAGAAGTATACAAAAAAGGTCTTCACAACCCAGATAATCACAATGGTATGATCACTCACCTAGAGCCAGACATCCTAGTATGTGAACTCAAGTGGGCCTTAGAAAGCATCACTATGAACAAAGCTAGTGGAGGTGATGGAATTCTAGCAGAGCTATTTCAAATCCTGAAAGATGATGCTGAGAAAGTGCTGCACTCAATACACCAGCAAATTTGGAAAACTCAGCAGTGGCCACAGGACTGGAAAATGTCTGTTTTCATTCCAATCCCTAAGAAAGGCAATGCCAAAGAATGCTCAAACTACCGCACAATTGCACTCATCTCACATGCTAGTAAAGTAATGCTCAAAATTCTCCAAGCCAGGCTTCAACAGTACATGAGCCATGAAATTCCAGATGTTCAAGCTGGTTTTAGAAAAGGCAGAGGAACCAGAGATCAAAGGCACAACATCTGTTGGATTATCAAAAAAGCAAGAGAAAAAAAAAAACAAAAAAGCAAGAGAGTTCCAGAAAAACATCTAATTCTGCTTTATTGACTATGCCAAAGCCTTTGACTGTGTGGATCACCACAAACTATGGAAAATTTTAGGGATGGGAATACCAGACCTCTTGAGAAATCTGTATGCAGGTCAGGAAGCAACAGTTAGAACTGAACATGGAACAACAAACTGGTTCCAAATCGGGAAAGGAGCATGTCAAGGCTGTATATTGTCACCCTGCTTACTTAACTTATATGCAGATTACATCATGGGAAATACTGAGCTGGATGAAGCACAACCTGGAATCAAGATTTCAGGGAGAAATATCAATAACCTCAAATACGCAGATGACACCACCCTTTTGGCAGAAAGAGGAACTAAAGAGCCTCTTGATGAAAATGAGAGAAGTGAAAGAAGAGAGTAAAAATGTTGGCTTAAAACTCAACATTCAGAAAATTAAGATCATGGAATCTGGTCCCATCACTTTATGACAAATAGATGGGGTGGAAACAGTGACAGACTTTATTTTGGGGGGCTCCAAAATCACTGTAGATGGTGACTGCAGCCATGAAATTAAAAGACGCTTACTCCTTGGGAGAAACGTTATGGCCAAACTAGATGGCATATTAAAAAGTACAGACATTACTTTTCCAACAAAGGTCTGTCTAGTCAAAGCTATGGTTTTTCCAGTAGTCATATATAGATGTGAGAGTTGGACTATAAAGAAAGCTGAGTGCCAAGGAATTGATGCTTTTGAATTGTGGTGTTGGAGAAGACTCTTGAGAGTCCTTTGGACAACAAGGAGATCCAACCAGTGAATCTTAAAATAAATCAGTCTTAAATATTCATTGGAAGGACTGATGTTGAAGCTGAAACTCCAATACTTTGCCCACCAATGTGAAGAGCTGACTCATTTGGAAAGACCCTAATGCTGGGAAAGATTGAAGGTGGGAAAAGGGGATGCAGAGGATGAGATGGTTGGATGGCATCATTGATAGCACCATCAATGCACATGAGTTTGAGTAAACTTGTTGTGATGGACAGGTAGGCCTGGCATGCTGCATTCCATGGGGTTGCAAACAGTGGACACCACTGAGTGGCTGAACTGAACTGAACTGAACTGGACCCAAATTCTAACCCTGGATTACCTGCCCTCACTTCCATCTCCTTTCTCTTATCTGCCTCAGAGGAGCTGAGGCTGCTGTAGTAAGTTAGGTGACAGGGAAGAACAGTATCTCCATCAGGCCTTTCTTTGTAGGGTGCTATAGATTATATGTTTGTGTTGCCCTAAAATTCATATGTTGAAACATTAATCCTCAATGTGATATTTCTGAGGGATGGGACCTTTGGGAGGTAATTAGGTCATGTGGATGGAGGCCCTTATGGTGGGATTAGTGTCTTTTGAGAAAAAGCATATGAGAGACAAGAGTCCCCCCTACCCTCAATGTGTGATGGCCATCTATCTGGGAATCAGAAAGAAGGCTTTCACCAGGAACTGAATTTTCCAGCACCTTGATCTTGTTTTTACCAGCCTTCAGAACTGCAAGAATTAGTCTATAATAGTATTAGAATCAGAAAATGTAGATATTTTTAAAAAATCTACATGTCTTATATGTAATGTTTGATCACAATTATTTAAATTAGAAACACACTGGAAGAAAGTACAATGAACTCTTAACAGAGGTTATCCCTGCATCCTAAGACTATGTGACATTGTCTCTTTTTTTTTCTGAATTTAATCACCTTCATAATGAAAATAATCTTTACAGGGAAATAACATATATAGGACTATATGTATACCTCAGGAGCTTGCAAAAATTGCTAGCACAAAGTTGATGATTGAGAATAGATTGTGGTCTCATAGAAGTGCAGGCTGGGCAAACATTTCAGTAAAAGTTGAAATGCTTGAAAAAAATAAAGTTTCCTCTTTAAAAAATTATAGTGATATAATTTGTCACTTGTCTTGCAAAGATAATTTTATGGTGGGGTGTAACTCTGAAGCCACGAATTTGGACACTGGGTTATATCAATTGTCTAATTTCTTCTCCATTCTGTAAAGTCTACTTTATAAGTACCAATCTTGGGAATTGGATAATGAAAAGAAGTTTGCTATTATGAAAGTAAAGTTAACTATTATGTTTTAAAATACAGAAATATCAATTACATTTTTGAGAATTTTCACATAGTAGGTCTTCAATAAAGTTTGAAATTTATAAATTATTTGCTGGAATTTTTATACTGGGACTGATACAAATGTGCCATCTGACAGGTAAGGAAGGGTAAAATTCTTGATGGTTATATAACTAGTACTATATAAATACTTTTTCCTTCTCTCTTTGGCCATTTGAATCCTCTCTTGATGTCAAGATTTATTCATATCTTGCATCCATAACTGCTCTAACCTTCAACTGTCATTTCTCTATGGCATTCTTTAGCTCATTATCTCTTTCAAAACTCATTATCATTCAAAACTCATTATCTCTTTTATTAAGCTATGTATTTTCTTAAACAATTCTTTAAAATAGTTACACTCACTGCTACACAAGATTCTAATCCCCTTGTAAAACGGCCTTAGTTTTGAACTGCTTTCCCTCTCACTTTCATCCTTCCTAAGTCTATCTTATTTCTGACCTCCACAAGTATTCATATTGCAGCTGAATGTCCTTCTTTATTTGCCCAGCTCTTTTATTTCTGTTGATCAGCACCATTTTCCTGGTCACTGCCTTGGCTGTTCTGAATATTAACACTGGTTCATTGCCCTGGCTAGCAGTCTAGTAATTCCTGGATCCTGGCCCCCTCTTAACTCCATTCCCACTACATCTGCTTTGGCACTTGGGTGGGATTGAAGCTACAGAACTTGGCTAAGAAAGGATACTGCAAGCCCCATGGGATATGATACTACTTTTTATAGTTAAAAAGCCACACAGAATATTGAAAAGATATCTGCATTCCCATGCTTATTGCAGCATTATTTACAATAGCCAAGACATAAAAGCAACCTGAGTGTCCATCAGTGGATGGTGGATAAAAAAGATACGGTAAATATATACAATGGAATTTTATTCAGCCATAAAAAAAGCAAACCCTGACATTTGTAATGGCATAGTTGGACCTTGAGGGCATAATATTAAGTGGAAAAAGGTCAGAAAAATACTGTATGACCTCACTCATAATATATGTAGAATCTAAACAACTGAATTCATAGAAACGGAGAATGGGTTGGTGGTCGCCAGAGGCAAGGGATTGAGGATATGGGTGAAGGTGGTCAAAAGGTGCAAACTTCCAAGTATAAAATAAAAAAGTCCTGGGGAAGTAATTATGTACAGTATGATGACTGTAGTCAACAATGCTATATTGTATATTTGTAAGTCACTTTAAAAAGTTGATCTTAAAAGTTCTCATCATAAGAAAAAAGTTGCAACTATATGAGGTGATGGATGTTAACTAACTTTTGTAGTAATTATTTCACAATATATACATTTATCAAATAATTCAGTTCAGTTCAGTTCAGTCAGTCAGGAGTGTCCGACTCTGCGACCCCATAAATCGCAGCACGCCTGGCCTCCCTGTCCATCACCAACTCCTGGAGTTCACTCAGATTCACGTCCATCGAGCCTGTGATGCCATCCAGCCATCTCATCCTCTGTCGTCCCCTTCTCCTCCTGCCCCCAATCCCTCCCACCATCAAAGTCTTTTCCAATGAGTCAACTCTTCGCATGAGATGGCCAAAGTACTGGAGTTTCAGCTTTAGCATCATTCCTTCCAAAGAAATCCCAGGGCTGATCTCCTTCAGAATGGACTGGTTGGATCTCCTTGCAGTCCAAGGGACTCTCAAGAGTCTTCTCCAACACCACAGTTCAAAAGCATCAATTCTTTGGTGCTCAGCTTTCTTCACAGTCCAACTCTCACATCCATACATGACCACTGGGAAAATCATAGCCTTGACTAGACAGACCTTAGTCGGAAAAGTAATGTCTCTGCTTTTGAATATGCTATCTAGGTTGGTCGTAACTTCTTCCAAGGAGTAAGCATCTTTTAAATTCATGGCTGCAGTCACCATCCGCAGTGATTTTGGAGCCCCCCAAAATAATGTCTGACACTGTTTCTACTGTTTCCCCATCTATTTCCCATGAAGTGATGGGACCGGATGTAATGATCTTTGCTTTCTGAATGTTGAGCTTTAAGCCAACTTTTTCACTCTTCTCTTTCACTTTCATCAAGAGGCTTTATAATTAGGTATACCTTAAACTAATGAGATGTTGTATATCAATTATATTTCAATAAAATTGGAGAAAAAAAATGAAACAAAGCATTATTGTCCCTCAGTTTTCTCATGTATGTGAAAAGAAAATACTATATATTTAGGAGTCAATGCTACTATATAATACATATGTGTAGAAGCTAGTTCCTTTTTCTTTTCTTTGGTATTACATATAGTTCTATTTTCCAAAATTGGGAATACTGATTTTACAGTTTGTTAGTGGATATGTTTGAAGTAAGGATTCAGGGGTTAACAGTTTTGGAAAACACTGGAATTAAGTTAAATTTGAATAATTTCTCCTCAGAGTTGTAAATATGTAATGCTAGTCTAGTAAAATATACCAGCCAATCTTCCTCAAATATATTTGACAGAAGATGTCTACTTTTCATGGAATGTCTATAAAAACTTGGATTAGAGGATCTTATTGCCAATTTAATTCCTCTTTATGAAGACCTCAGTAGTTTCTGTTTTAATGATTGATAGCCTAAGATAAATTGTTTTTTAAAAAGACTCTATGTTTTGCAACTATATACCCATATAAATCAGGGTTTGTCAATACTGTACAACCAAACAAAATAAGAAATTAAGCTGGATGCTGAGGATGAAGTAGATGGCAACATGGGGATCATAAAATGTAATTTTAGACTTGATATGTTTAGGAAGAGATCCCTATTGTTTCAGTTAATGACTTCATAAAAATTTAAAGTTATGAAGTTGAACATAAAATATATAAAAATTATTAAATTAATAAACAGAATTAAAGTTTCACTTCCAGGGTGAAGTACTAAAGTGCTGCAAATAATAGAACTCTAAAAAATCCATGCAACATGAACCAAAGGCTTTGGTGACTAAACAAAAGCAGCAGAGTTTAGAAGGAATTAAAACTGGAGATGAGGAAACTAAATGGAACGAGGTCTTTATTTTCTGTGGCTTTACTTTGAAGGCACCCATGATCATGGTGGAGGTGGCGCCATATGACTAAAATCTTGATAGAAATGCCTGCCATGGTTTGGGCCACATGAACTGGGTGAATAAGTCCTGAAGTAACCAGAACCATGGGAGAGTTAGGGAAAAACCCTGAAAAAGAAAGTCACAGCATAATGAACCCCTAACTCAGCCTCAAGTTTTTAGATGACTCCTGAACCATGCATGTATGTGTGGGGCAATTGAAAGCAGCTTCCATCTAGTCTTAAATGCCTGAACTGAGATATGAGCCTCTGCCCATGACAGGTATGATAGTATGTAACTTTAGGATAACTAAATTAAACACCTACTGAAACAAAACAGAACAAAACAAAACAAACTCTTTTAGAGGACTATAACAAAATTTAGAATCCACAAATATAAAAATTTACAATGCCCAGAATACAGTCTAAAATTACTCAAAATATTTGAGTCAGAAAAATACAAACCAATCTTGAAAGGATAAAAAAAAAACCTCAATAGATGCCAAACTTTGAACTATCCCAGAAAGTCAAATTATAAGATATGGACTTTTAAGAAGGTATAATAGCTGAGTGAGATAAAATTAAATATGCTTTAATGAATACAAAGAGAAATTCTCAGCTGAGAAACACAGAATATAAAAATAAGTGAAAATTTTTGAAGTGAAAAAATACAATATCTGAAATTAAATATTTACTGGATTAATTTACTAGTAGAATGGAGATGATGGAGGAAAGAGTGATTTGAAATTAGATCACTAGAAATGATCCAATTTAAGGAAGAGAGAAATAATGGTGTGAAGAAAATAAAATGATTCAAGAAACTCAGTGAATTCCAAATATTAATAGCATAAATTTGATGATAATGATACTTGGGTTCAGCATAGTCAAATGTCTGAAAACCAAAGATGAAGAGAAAATTTTGAAATAGCCAGAGAAAAAATGAACACAGTACAGAAAGGGGGACAAAAGATTGAATAACTGCGGACTTTCCATGGCAAATAAAGGAAGATTTTCATGAAGACCATAAAAAAATATCTTAAAAGCATGGGAGAAAAGACAAACCAAAATTCAAGTTGGAATTCTATAGCCAATGAAAATGTTTTTCAAGCCTGAAGGCAAAATAAATCTTTCAGCTGAAAAAAAACCAAGTGAATGTGTTGCTATTTGAACTGTGTTACCAGACATGACAATGAAAATTATTCAGAGTGAAGGGAATGGAACCAGATGGAACTCAGATCCTTAAGAAGGAATGAGTACCATTGGTAAATATATAGCTGGATATAAAAGTCTACTTTTTCCCTTAAATTCTTAAAATACATGTTAATATATAAAGAAACATTTTTAATATTTTCTTGAGCAGTTTATAATATTTGAAGATACATGTGATAACTACAACATAAAGGATGGTGAGGAGTTAGTTCAGTTCAGTTCAGTCGCTCAGTCGTGTCTGACTCTTTGTGACCCCATGAATCGCAGCACGCCAGGCCTCCCTGTCCATCACCATCTCCCGGAGTTCACTCAGACTCACGTCCATCGAGTCAGTGATGCCATCCAGCCATCTCATCTTCTGTCGTCACCTTCTCCTCCTGCCCCCAATCCCTCCCAGCATCAGAGTCTTTTCCAATGAGTCAACTCCTCACGTGAGGTGGCCAAAGTACTGGAGCTTCAGCTTTAGCATCATTCCCTCCAAAGAAATCCCAGGGCTGATCTCCTTCAGAATGGACTGGTTGGATCTCCTTGCAGTCCAAGGGACTCTCAAGAGTCTTCTCCAACACCACAGTTCAAAAGCATCAATTCTTGGTGAGGAGTTAAGTGGACTTAAATGGTTGCAAGTTTTTTATATTATATATGAAGCAGTACAGTTTCAAGTCTAGGTAGAGTAAAAAGTTGATATGCAGTGTAATATTTAGAAAACCCATTTAAAAATAAAGCAAAGAATTGTGAGTAAATAGGTAATCAGTTTAGTTCAGTTGCTCAGTCGTGTCCCACTCTACAGCCAGATGGACTATGGCCTGCCAGGCTTCCCTCTTCATCACCAACTCCCTGAGCTTGCTCAAATTCATGTCCATTGAAACAGTGATGGCATCCAACCATCTCATCCTCTGTTGTCCCCTTCTCCTGCCTTCAGTCTTTTCCAGCATCAGGATCTTTTCTAATGAGTCAGTTCATCACATTAATTCATTGCATTATGCAGCCAAAGTATTGGAGCTTCAGCTTCAGCATCAGTCCTTCCAATGAATATTCAGGGTTGATTTCCTTTAGGATTGACTGACTTGATCTCCTTGCTGTCCATGGGACTCTCAAAAGTCTTCTCCAACACCACAGTTCAAAAGCATCAATTCTTCAGTGCTCAGCTTTCTTTATGGTCCAACTCTCACATCCATACATGATTACTGGAGAAACCATAGCTTTGATTAGATGGACCTTTGCTGGCAAAGTAATGTCTCTGCTTTTCAATACGCTATCTAGGTTTGTCATAGCTTTTTTTCCAAAGAGCAAGCATCTTTTAATTTCACGGCTGCAGTCATCATCTAAAATGATTTTGGAGCCCAAGAAAACAAAGTCTGTCACTATTTCCATTATTTCCCTACCTATTTTCCATGAAGAGGTGGGACTGGATGCCATGACCTTAGTTTTTTGAATGTTGAGTTTTAAGCCAGCTTTTTCACTCTCCTCTTTCACTCTCATCAAGACACTCTTTAGTTCCTCTTCACTTTCTGCCATAAGAGTGGTGTCATCTGCATATCTGATATTATTGATATTTTGCCTGGCAATCTTGATTCCAGCTTGTGCTTCATTCAGTAAGTCAATTAAAACTGAAATTTAAAATATGTAAATAATTTAAAGGAAGGCAAGAAAGGGGGATACAGAGGAACAAAACACAGGAGACAAACAGAATAAGTTCATATGTATTAACAATTATGCTAAATGTTAGTAAATTAAATACTCCAATTGAAAGATAGGGTTTTAAGAATAGATAAAAAAGCAAAACACAATTACAAGCTGCTTAGGAAGACTTTATATTTTAAAAGTTCAGTTTTCTTGAAATTGTTGAAAACGATATGCCCTACAAACTAACTATAAGATTAGACTAGCTATATTATTATTTGATGGGAAGATGCCCTGAAGGAGGGTATGGCAACTCACTCCAGTATTCTTGCCTTGAGAATCCCATGGACAGAGGTGCCTGGAGGGCTATATAGTCTGTAGGGTTGTATAGAGTCAGACATGACTGAAGTGACTTAGCACTCATTATTATTTGATAAAGTATACATCAAAATGAACAGTATTACCAAAGATAAATAATTTTGGAATGAAAAAAGTATCAGTTCATCAGGAACATATAATAATCATAAATATGTATATACTGAATGAAAAAGTGAAGTGAAAGTAAGTCTCTCAGTTGTGTCCAACTCTTTGCAAACAAACCCATGGTGTACAGTCCATGGAATTCTCCAGGCCAGAATACTGGAGTGGGTAAACTTTGCCTTCTCCAGAAGATCTTCCCCATCCAGGTATCAAACCCAGGTCTCCCACATTGCAGGTGGATTCTTTACCAGCTGAGGCACAAGGGAAGACCAAGAATACTGGTGTGGGTAACCTATCCATTGGCCAGTAGATCTTCCTGAGCCAGGAATTGAACAAGGGTCTCCTGCAATGTAGGCAGATTCTTTACCAACTGAGCTCTCAGGGAAGTCCTTACATACTAAATAGCAGACCTTTAAAATACATGAAACAATATAGAATTAGAGAAAAATAGACAGATGCAAAATAATACTGGGTTATTTTAACACACTTTGTTCAGCAATGGCTAAGACTAGAACAATAAAGTTCTTAAAAACATGATCAATCACCTTAATCTAATATATATAAATATATTTAATATATTTATAAATATATAAATAAATATAGTTTAATATAAAAATGTATGTACAATTATATAAATATATATAATTACATTAAATTTATATATACGTGAGTATTATGTACATATAAATGCCACAACTGTAGAATTAACATTCTTCTTACGTGTACATGGCATGTTAAAAAAAAGACAGACTACAGGATGGGTCATAAAGTAAATCTCAATAACTTAAAAAAATTGAAATCATACAAGATATATTCTTTGAATTTAACAAAATTAAATTGGAAATCAGTAACTTTAAGTAAAATATCTGTGAGAAAAAAAGTCCATATATTTATAATTAAGTAAAACACTTCCAAATAATCCATAGGACAAGGAGAAAATCACAAAGAAAAATAAAAATTACTTTAAATTGAATAATAACCAAAATAAAATGTATTGAACTATGAGATACAGTTAAAACAGTGCTTAGAGGAAAGCTCTTAGCTCTAAATTTTTATATTAGGGAAGAAGAAAAGCTTTCTTTAGTAATCTCAGAATTTACCTTAAGAAGCAAGGGAAAAATGTAAAGTGGAAGGAAGAAAATAAAAAGCAAAAGAGGAGAAACAAGTGAAATATGAAAAAGTTCAAACACTGGAGAAAACCAGCGTTAAGCCAAAAACTTATTCCTTGAAAAGTCGGATAAAATCGATAAATTTGTAGTTGAGTTCAGTTCAGTTCAGTCGCTCAGTCGTGTCTGACTCTTTGCGATCCCATGAACCAAAGCACGCCAGGCCACCCTGTCCATCACCAACTCTTGGAGTTCACCCAAACTCCTGTCCATTGAGTTGGTGATGCCATCAAACCATCTCATCCTCTGTCGTCCCCTCTCCTCCTGCCCTCAATCTTTTCCAGTCTCAGGGTCTTTTCAAATTAGTGAGGTTTTCACATCAGGTGGCCAAAGTATTGGAGTTTCAGCTTCAACATCAGTCCTTCCAATGAACACCCAGGGCTGATCTCCTTTAGGATGGACTGGTTGGATCTCTTTGCATTCCAAGGGACTTTCAAGAGTCTTCTCCAACACCACAATTCAAAAGCATCAATTCTTTGGCACTCAGCTTTCTTTATAGTCCAACTCTCACATCCATACATGACTACTGGAAAAACCATAGCCTTGACTAGATGGACCTTTGTGGACAAAGTAATGTCTTTGCTTTCTAATATGCTGTCTAGGTTAGCCATAACTTTCCTTCCAAGTGGCAAGCGTCTTTTAATTTCATGGGTGCAATCACCATCTGCAGTGATTTTGGAGCCCCAAAAAATAAAGTCAGCCACTGTCTCTACTATTTCTCCATCTATTTGCCATGAAGTGATGGGACCAGATGCCATGATCTTAGTTTTCTGAATGTTGAGCTTTAAGCCAACTTTTTCACTCTCCTCTTTCACTTTCATCAAGAGGCTCTTTAGTTCTTCTTCACTTTCTGCCATAAGTGTGGTGTCATCTGCATATCTGAGGTTATTGATGTTTCTTCCAGCAATCTTCATTCCAGGTTGTGCTTCATCCAGTCCAGCGTTTTTCATTATATACTCTGTGTACAAATTAAATAAGGAAGGTGACACTATATAGCCTTGACGTACTCCTTTTCCTGTTTGGAACCAGTCTGTTGTTCCATGTCCAGTCCTAACTATTACTTCCTGACCTGCATACAGGTTTCTCAAGAGGCAGGTCAGGTGGTCTGGTATTCCCATCTATTTCAGAGTTTTCCATAGTTTATTGTGATCCACACAGTCAAAGGCTTTGGCATAGTCAATGAAGCAGAAATAGATGCTTTTCTGGAACTCGCTTGCTTTTTTGATGATCTAGCGAGTAATGATCCAGTAGGTGAGTAATGAATGTAAACTAACCAGCAATACAAGAATAAAGAAAAAACATTACTGCAAATCTCATATACACTGAAGGGATACTGCTGCTGCTGCTGCTGCTAAGTTGCTTCAGTCGTGTCCGACTCTGTGCGACCCCATAGACGGCAGCCCACCAGGCTCCCCCATCCCTGGGATTCTCCAGGCAAGAACACTGGAGTGGGTTGCCATTTCCTTCTCCAATGCATTAAAGTGAAAAGTGAAAGTAAAGTTGCCCAGTCGTGCCCGACTCTTAGCAACCCTATCGACTGCAGCCTACTAGGCTCCTTCATCCTTGGGATTTTCCAGGCAAGAGTACTGGAGTGGGTTGCCATTGCCTTCTCTGGAAGGGATACTAAGAGAATATAATTAAGAACTTGACACCTACAAATATAACAACTAAGAAGTATTGGACTAATTTATTAAAGTGCACCAAATATCAAATCTCACTTATGAAAAAGTAGATAACCTGAATATCTCTATACCCATTAAATAGTTTGTTAAATTGTTTGTTTTTTGAAACATTAAATTGTTCATTAAAAACCTTCACACAGAGTGCCAAGTTCAGATAGAATTACTGGTAAATCCTTCTAAACACTTGTGGGAAAAAGTAATAGCAATTTGACACAAATACTTTCACAAAGTAGAAGAGGAAACATTTCCTATCTCATGTGTTAGTCCATCAGTGTCCCTGACAAAACTACACCGAGACATTGAAAAGAAAGGAAAATACATTATTTCTTATAATTATAGACACAAATCTCCTTAAGAACATTTTACAAAATTAAATCCAGCAAGGTAATAAAGAAGACAATACATCCTGACCAAATGAGATTTATTTTAGAAATGCAAAGTTTAATATTTAAAAATGAATACAACTCACCATACTAGCCCATATAAGATTTTCAATAGGATAATTCTAATAAATGCCAAAAAGTACATTTAAAAAATTCTTCACCCATTTATAATCAAAATTCTTGGAAAACTAGGAATGAAAGAAATATCTGACTTCATAAAGGACATCTACAAAAACCTACATGTAACATCATAATTAATGATGAAAGATTGAATGCTTTGCCTCTAAAACCAACAACAAGACAAGGATGTTCTCTCTTGCTACACCTATTTACCATTGTATTGGAAGTCTGGTCAAGACAACTAGGCAAGAAAATGCAGAATGTGGTATTAGCATAAGGATAGATATAGATCAATGGACTATCACTGAGAATGCATATATAAACCCTTGCATTCTTGGTCAGCTGATTTTTAACAAGAGTGTTAAAAATGTTCTTCCTTAAGAAGATTCAATGGGGAATGAAAAGTCTCTTCATCCATATGCAAAAGAATGAAGTTGAACACTTTCTTCACAATATACACAAAAAATAATTCAAAATGGGTCACAGATATAAATGCAAAAGCTAAAAACTATAAAATTCTTAGACAAAAATATAGGAATATATCTTCATGACCTTGAGTTAGGCAAATCTTTTGGATCTATATGTTGGTTTTGTTATGTTTGTTCACTTGTTTTGTAGATTCCACCTATAAATGAAATCATACAGTATTTGTCTTTCTCTGTCTATTTCACTTAGCATAATACCTTCTATGTCCATCTATGTTGGTTGACACAAATAGCAAGATCTCATTTTTTATGACTGACTGTTCTTGCCTGGAGAATCCCAGGGATGGAGGAGCCTGGTGGGCTGCCGTCTATGGGTTCGCACAGAGTCGGACATGACTGAAGTGACTTAGCAGCAGCAGCAGCAATATTTCATGACTCATTTGAAAAGACCCTGATGCTGGGAAAGATTGAGGGTAGGAGGAGAAGGGGACTACAGAGGATGATATGGTTGGATGGCATCAGAGACTCAATGGACATGGGTTTGGGTGGACTCTGGGAGTTGGTAATGGACAGGGAGGCCTGGCATGCTGCAGTTCATGGGGTCACAAAGAGTCGGACACGACTGAGCAACTGAACTGAACTGAACTGAATATTTCATAGTATACGTACCGCATCTTCTTTACCCATTATCTGTTGATAGGTGCTTAGGTTGCTTTCATATCTTGGCTATTGTAAATAATGTTAGTACTAAAATGAATACAGGGGTACAATATCTTTTCTAGTTAGTATTTTTGCAACTCCACCCAGGAGTGGAATTGCTGGAGGTTATGATAGTCCTATTTTTAATTTTTGAGGAATCTCCATACTGTTTTCTATAGTGGCTACACAATTTACATTCTCACCAACAGTGCATGAGGGTTCCTTTTTCTCTATGTCGTTACCAACACTTGTTATTTGTGGTCTTTTTGATAATAGCCATTCTGATAGATTTACCTCAATTGTTTTGAAGTGCTTTTCCTTGATAAATAGTGATGTTGAGCATCTTTTCATGTGAATTTTCACCATCTGTATGTCTTCTTTAGAAAAAATGTCTTTTAGATCCTTTGACCATTTCCTAATCTCTTCTTTTTATAAGAAGTTTGGGACTTCATTATATGAATTTGGGTGGGGGGGGGCACAATTCATCTCGTAACAGTCCTGTCTCTGACTCATAACATATATGAATGTTATGAGGATATGACCTTCTTGCATGAAAAATGAATTTTCCAAAAGTTTGATGCCTGTGGATTGTTTGCACATAATGCTGATTGCCATCGAAGCAACAGGAGATTACCAACACTTTTGGGATAGTTGTACTGCCAAAACAAAAATAAAACAAAATCCTTTAATGCAAAAGGAACAACAAGAATTTGACTATATGAAAAGTGATTCTGACCATTTTTTAAAATAATCTCCAAGAGCACTAAATTCTACAGGTAGACAGTGGACTGATAAAACAGCTTAGCCTCCCCAACCTCAGAACATATTGCCCAATAGTTACTTCCGATGTAGTCAAAAGAATAATGGAAAAGGAACAATAACCAGACATCAGAGCCAAGCACAATGGGGAAAAAGTACACTCACCTTTGTGAGTATGGACTCAGAGCATGATTTAGGCCCATTCTCCACACCTAAGTAGGGACCTTCAGGACTTCTGCCCTACTATGGAACAGTGTGTTCCCTATATTTTCCCTTTTTAAATGGGATTATTTATTGTGGTTTTTCCATTCTGTTATATATCGGGTGTGTGGAGAACAGATAATTTGTCTTTTTAGTACAGAGGTCTCTGGATCAAGAGAAGCCGCATCTGGACCTAATAAAGAGACTATTTTTCATAGTGTCTGATGAAGAGATTGCTGCAGATCACACAGCGTTATGGGCTGAACTGTGTCCTTTTAAAATTCATATATTAAAATCCTAAACCCCAGTAACTTAGGATGTGACTGTATTTGCAAATAGGGCTTTTAGAAAAGTATTTAAGGTAAAATGAGACCATACAGGCAAGTTCAAATTCTGTATGACTTGTGTCCTTGGAACAAGATTAGGACACAGGCAAAGGGAAGACCTTGTGAGGCCTTGAGAAGACAGCTATTTAAGAGAGAGGTTTTGGAAGAAACCAATGCTACGAATACCTTTACCTCAAATTTCTGTCATTCAGTAATATGCAAAAATAAATTCCTTTTGTTTAAACCACCCAGTCTCTGTTATTTGCTATGGTAGACCTGGCAAACGAACACATCCAGATGCAGGGAGCTTTGTGATTGCTGCAGTGCTTAGAGAGACTTTTGGGGTGACTCCATGAAGTGGGGTACACGTGTAATATTTGCACGAAAGAGAGTAAAGTAAGCATGTTTTCAGTAGAAGGGCTGGCCTTGTGAGTCATTAGGGTAATGTCTCAATTATCTCCAGTCTTCTCTCTGTTAGTCATCTTTTTCTAGGTTATGCTGCTGTAGCAAATGTCTCCAAGCTGTCTGTGGTTCACAACAACAAAAGTTTATTTCACATGTATGTTACATGTTTACTATAGAGGAACATGACTCCACTCCGTAGATTTTCCTCATTCTAGAACTCAGGCTACAGAAAAAGCTTTTAAGATATAGCATTCTTATGACAAAGGAAAATCAACAGCAATAAGAAAATTATAAAGCTCTCAAGTTTCTGCTCAGATGTGACCCCTATCACTTCTGCTTATATTTAATTGGCCAAGCCTGATATCAATGAAGTGGGGAAATATACTTGTCCCACAGTAGGATGAAAATGGGTGGGTATATATAATCCTCTTATAGGAAGGCAGCATGTAATTGGTACCAACAATAAAATTCAAGCACAAGCTTAACCCCTTTGAAATTAACTGCTTAGGCAAACAATGTGAGTGCATGCTATGTATGTCACTTCCAGGAAGAAACCTTTAAAGGCCATCGCATGATTCACCACTTCCCTTTCTCCCTGTGGTGGGAGAAAGTTGAGGGATGTTCAGCATACCTGTATCCCTAATAAACAGGGCAGAGCAGAACTTTTGGCCAATTCATGATAGACATGCAATGTGAGAAAGAAATTAATCTTTGATTTCTTAAGCCATTGAAATTTTATAGTTGTTTTTATCATAGCTTAACATAACTCATTCATTCTGACCAAGGTACTAAAAGAGGTTTGAAAACCACTGCTGTAAAAAGCTACCTATTGTATGTGTACAATAAATGCTTAGTATTGTGTGATAGTTTCTCTCTCATTCTTTTTATAATGAGAGCTGTTCTCTTTTCTGACCATTGTGATAATCATTCCCTTCTTTGTGCTTCTCTTTTTGCTAGAAGACACCTAAGAAGGCTGTTTGCCTCTTACGCCTTTTGGGGGAACTTTTCCTTTTCTCTCCATCTGAGTGTTTCTGATAGAAGTTGCCATGTAATGCAATGCTACTGAAGTAGGAGGGACACGCAAAGTTAGGCCAGTGAATTTCTTCTGGGGATTTCCTCCTGGAACCAAGTGAGATGTCTAAGACTGTCAGTGTGAGTGCCTAGACTGAAACATGTTGGATTCGGGCCATGATGCTGCCTAGTGCTTACCATAGTGTTATTATTAGTAGTAGCCTGCAGAAAAGAACACTGCAGTTCTAGGGAGAATAAAATTGCTGCATAGAAGGGATAGAAGAAAGCCAGAGGTGTTTTGAGCTGTTGGATTCAGTTTTACCTTGGTCACATCCGAAGTAAGCAAAGGTGTATGTATATGAGGCATCTGCAAACGATGGGCCTCAGGCCAAACCTGGCCTGCTGCATGTTTTGTAAACAAAGTTTTATTAAAACACACCCAAACCCATTTGTTTCACGTGGCTGTTTTTGTGTAGTTGATTTACCATGTTATGTTAATTGCTGCTATATAGCAATGTGATTCAGTTATACATATATATATATATTCTTTTAGAAATACTCTTTTCCATTATGATTTATCACAGGATGTTGAATATTGTTCCCTTTGCTGTGTAGTAAAACCTTGTTGCTATCCATCCTATATATAATAGTTTTTACCTACAAACCCCAAACTCCCTATCCATCCCTCCTTCACCCCATCTACCCATTAGCAACTACAGTCTGTTCTCTATATCTGTGAATCTGTTTTTGCTTCATAGATAAGTTTATTCATTCTGTACTTTAGATTTTACATATATTATAAGTGATATCGTATGGTGTTAGTGTTTTTCTGACTTACTTCATTTAGTATGATAATCTCTAGTTCCATCTGTGTTGCACCAAGTGCAAGCATTTCATTCTCTTTATGACTGAGTAGTATTCCACTGTGTACATGTACCACATCTTCTTTAGTCATTCATCAGTTGATAGACATTTAGGTTGTTTATGTGTCTTGACTATCGTGAATACCAATGCTATGAACATAGCAGAACATGTATCCTTTTGAATTATAGTTTTGTCTGGGTATATGCCCAGGAATGAAATTGCTTGGTCATATGCCAACTCTATTTGTAGCTTTTAAAAGAACCTCCATATTGTTTTCCATAGTAGTTGTACCAACCTACATTCCCAGCGACTGTGTAGAAAGGTTTCCTTTTCTCTACACCGTCTCCAGCATTTGTTATTGCAGACTTTTTTTTTTAATTTTTATTTTTACTTTATTTTACTTTACAATACTGTATTGGTTTTGCCATACATTGACATGAATCCACCACGGGTGTACATGAGTTCCCAAACATGAACCCTTCTCCCACCTCCCTCCCCATAACATCTCTCTGGGTCATCCCCGTGCACCAGCCCCAAGACTTTTAAATGATGGCCATTCTGATCAGTGTGAGTTGGTGCTACACTGTAGATTTGATTTTCATTTCTCTGATAATTAGTGATGCTGAGCATCTTTTCATGTGACTATTGGCCATCTGTATATCTTCTTCGGAGAAATGACTATTTAGTTCTTCTGCTCATTTTTGGGCAGTTCAATCTGCTCATGATTGGGTTGTTTGTTACATATGGCTGTTTTTGTGCTACTATGGCAAAGTTGAGTAGTTGCAGCAGAGACTTTACAGCCTATAATGCCTAAAATATTTACCATCTGGCCCTTTTCAGAAAATCTTTGCTAACCCCTGGTATATATTATCTCATCCTTAATATATATGTATATGTGAAAGTAACTCAGCCATGACTTACTCTTTGCGACCCCATGGACTATACAGTCCATGGAATTCTCTAGGCCAGAATACTGAAATGGGTAGCCTTGTAGTCTTTCCTTTCCCCAGGGAATCTTCCCAACCCAGGGATCAAACACGTCTCCCACATTGCAGGTGGATTCTTTACCAGCGGAGCCACAAGGGAAGCCCATATATATATATTCAAAGTTTACTTATGAAATATATAAACTTATAAAAATCTCATCCATAATGAAGAACTATATTCATAAATAAAAAATAAATGAAACTTTCATGTGTAGTAGTGCAGAATCAAAAAAGACCAGAGAGTCAATTATGTATGAATAAAAAAAAAGTGGAGAGTACTGTTATAGGCAATAATGAGTCCCAGAAGTATTTGATCAAGTCAGCAGCATAATAAAATTAGCAGTACAACTCTATTGTCAGTTTGAAGGCTTTTTTGTGCTGAAGCAGGATAAAAAGTTATTAATATTGATTAATGTTTTGTATTTGAGACCAAAAAGAAAAGAAACAAACAGCAAAACCCTGGGTAGAGGAATGGCAGTTGGGATAGAAAGGAAGAGATTCATGCAAGTGACTCAGATGTGGCCTTTCAGCAGTCCCTCACCTACAGATGACAAACTCCAGGTTTGGAGGAACAGATTGTTTGGCTACAAGAAACCATCAATAATGATTTCCATGATCATCTCATCTTGGCCAAGACCCTATTCCAACCAAGTTATTAATACACACATTATTCTTCTAAAAGAAATATGAAAATGCATTCCAGATTGCCAAAGAAAGGAATTCCCTGTGATTTATACTACAATGTTCCTAAAACTTTTTTTTTTCTTCCATTCATCCATCTTCAAGAAATACTAAAGACAAATATTTCATGAATCCAGAGGTGCTTCTGGCCAGCATCTGGAGATGATCTTGAAAATACAAATCTGTTATCCTTTTCCACCATGGGTTCAACTGTCTGAATGTGTAACAAACATAAGCAGCCACAGGGCTGGAGAAAGGCAGAGAGCACACAGTTAACCACTGTACAGGAGGCAGCAGAAATGAGGGTGTATTTGCTTATACTTTTCCTGTACCTACTTTTTATAGCTCCACTTCATCTCTTTTCCTAACAAGTGTTTGAATGCTAGTTAAACACACTCCTATTGCTGATATTCTCCAAGAGTGTGAGAGTTACTAAATGGTCATGCAGAGATATGACTTTGTGCAGTAGAAGGGATGTAAACTATGAAGTCAGCTGGATCTGAGTTTGATTGTTGGTACTGCTAACTAATATCTGTGTGAACTTAGTTTGTTAACTTTGCTGAATGCTATTTCCAATCAGTAAAGTGGACTTGTCCGTAATGTGATGATATAGATGACATTATTAGCACAGTATTTGTCATAGCCTTAAAATAAATGTTGCTGTAATTATCATTTCAAAGCCATCCTCATGTTACCACTCACTACCTATTCATCAGATGGTTAAATGAAATAGAAAATACCAATTTGGGGTAAGAATATGGAGCAAATGGAATTCTCATATACTGCCGGTTATAGTATAAAATTAGTACAAAACTGTGGCAATACCTACTAAGCTGAATATAGCCCAGTACTCAGCAATTCCACTCCTAAGTATGTACCCCCAAAAATGCTTGGAGAAGACTCTTGAGAGTCCCTTGGACTGCAGGGAGATCCAACCAGTCCGTTCTGAAGGAGATCAACCTTGGGATTTCTTTGGAAGGAATGATGCTAAAGCTGAAGCTCCAGTACTTTGGCCACCTCATGCGAAGAGTTGACTCATTGGAAAAGACTCTGATGCTGGGAGGAATGGCTGGATGGCATCACAGACTCGATGAGTCTGAGTGAACTCCGGGAGTTGGTGATGGACAGGGAGGCCTGGCGTCCTGCGATTCATGGGGTCGCAAAGAGTCGGACACGACTGAGCGACTGAACTGAACTGAACTGAACTGTGTTCATCAAGAAGATGAATCAGAATGTTCAAAGCAGAACTATTCATAATAGTACTCAACTCAAATGTCCACCAAGAGTATAGTACAGCGTTCAGCAAAAATTTTCAGTAAAGGTAGTAAATATTTAGAATCTTTAGGCCAAGAAGCAAAATCAACTTATAATTGCCTCACTTCTCTTTGAGGTGCACCAGCGGGAGTGCAAAGCAACAGAGGGCTGCCCCAGTCTCTGTTAAAACTGGTTAACTGTCATCAGAGTGTGAAAGCAGCCACAGATAAGGCAAAAAAGAATAAATGTGTGTATTCCCATAAAATGAACATAAATCAAATTTTATATACTTTTCATGTGCCAGGGAACATTATTCTTTTGATTTTTTAAAGTATTCAAAAATGGATAAAGCAGGGTTTCCCTGGCTGCTCAGTGGTAAGGAATCTGCCTGCCAATACAGAAGACATGGGTTCGATCCCTGGGCCAGGAGGATTTCACATGCCATAGAACAACTAAGCTGGTGTGCCACAATAATTGAGACTGGGCTCTACAGCCCAGTGACCACACCTCAGGAGGCCTTGCTGCAATTGCTGAAGCCCACACATCCTAGATTCTGTGCTCAGCAGTAAGAGAAGCAACTGCAAGGAGAAGCCTGAACACTGCAACTAGGGAATAGCCCCCGTTTGCACAGCAATGACGACCCAGCACAGCCAAAATTAAATGATAATAATTTTTTAAATGTATAAATCATCTTCATTTGCAGGCTGTACAGAAGTGGGAGATAGGGAAAATTTGGGTGCAGTCTGTCAACCTTTGATAGGGTAGATAAATTATTTATTCACAGAGTAGAATACTATATATATAACAACAGTAAAAGAAACCTGCAAGTATATTATATAACAGTATGAATGGATCTCATGAATAAAATGTCAAGTGAAAGAAACCAAGTGCAGAAAGTATAAGATTGCATTTATATAAATTAAAAAATCAAGTAAATTAATCTATGATTCTGTAAGTTTGCATAGTGGTTATCACATGAGGGGTAATGATGGAAAAATTGAGCAGAAGATATTCTGCGGCTAATAGTAATGTATTATCTTTCATTTAGTTTGTTTTATAAAATTTGACAAGCTATATACTTATGTGCACTTTATGTGTATGTTATACTTTAAGAAACACTGGAAAAAACCCCAGCAAATTCTCTTCCTTTGGTGAAAGACTTTGCTGCATCACACCTAAACAACTAGGTTTCTAGATGCTCTTCCCCAGTCCATCTACGTCACTGGCTAGTCTAGAGAACTGGAACCACAAATTGGTCCTTTGATTTACTTGAAAACGCAGCTAAGGAACAGACTAAAGTCCTGGACTTGGAAGTGAAGACCTTAGCTGAACTCCACTCTATATTCATTGTGCTATATGGGCAAGGCACTCAGTCTTTCTGAATATTCTTTTGTCTTCCGGAAAAGAGGAAAGGAATTCCTTATTTCTACATTTGGTGTAAGGAATACCCTTAATAATTAGAAATTGCTCTGTTAAACCCTTCATTTCTATGTAAATTATAAACATCTAAGGCATTCTTTCCTTAACCACCAACATGCCCAAATTTATAAACATTCATCATCTTTCTTCTTTGACTTCTATTCCTTCACTTGGGGAGACAGTTTCACATAGCAGTGTGGAACATAGACTCAGTTCAAACCGTGTCATCTCTGTGCCTCAGTTTCCCCACTGGTAAAATACTTTATATTCTTCTTCTGGAGGTTGTGGGAGCCAGTGTCTTAGGTGGTCCTAATGATCCCTATATTCTGGTAGTCATACCCTTGTGAATGCCTCCCACACTATACAAGAGGATTGGTCTGCATGACAATATGTTTGTGCATGTATGTGTCAGTGTGTGTGTGTGCTCAGATACTCAGTTGTGTCCCACTCTGTGTGAAGGGCAAAGGAGAAAAGGAAATATATATCCATCTGAATGCAGAGTTCCAAAGGACAGCAAGGAGAGATAAGAAAGCCTTTCTAAGAGGTCAGTGCAAAGAAATAGAGGAAAACAATAGGATGGGAAAGACTAGAGATCTCTTCAAGTAAATTACAGATAACAGGGGAACGTTTCATGCAAAGATGGGCACAGTAAAGGCCTAGAAGAAGCAAAAGATATTAAGAAGAGGTGGCAAGAATACACAGAAGAACTATGCAAAAAATATCTTAATAACCCAGATAACCACAATGGTGTGTTCACTCACTAGAGCCAGACATCCTGGAGTGTGAAGTCAAGTGGTCCTTAGGAAGCATCACTGTGAACAAAGTTAGTGGAGGTGATGGAATTCCAGCTCTGCTATTTCAGCTCCTAAAAGATGATGCTGTGAAAGTGCAGCCCTCAATACACCAGCAAATGTGGAAAACTCAGCAGTGGCCACAGGACTGGAAACAGTCCATTTTCATGCCATTTGCAAAGAAAGGCATTGCCAAAAAATGTTCAAACACTGCACAAGTGCACTCATTTCACATGCTAGCAAGTTAGTGCTCAAATTTTTCCAAGCTAGGCTTCAACAGTAGGTGAACCAAGAACTTTTAGATGTTCAAGCTGGATTTAGAAAAGGTAGAAGAACCAGAGATCAAATTGCCAACATCCAGTGGATAGCAGAAAAAGCAAAAGAATTCTAGAAAAACATCTACTTCTACTTCATTGTTTACACTAAAACCTTTGACTGTGTGGATCACAACAAACTGGAAAATTCTTAAAGAGATGGGAATACCAGATCCCCTTACCTGCCTCCTAAGGAACCTGTCTGAAGGTCAAGAAGCAACAGTTACAGTTGGACATGGAACACTGGACTGGTTCCAAATTGGGAAAGGAGTACATCAAGGATGCATATTGTCACCCTGCTTATTTAACCTATATGCAGAGTACATCATGAGAAACGCTGGGCTGGATGAAGCACAGCCTGGAATCAAAATCGTCAGGAGAAATATCAATAATCTCAGATATGCAGATGATACCACCCTATGGCAGAAAGTAAAGAGGAACTAAAGAGCCTCTATATGAAAGTGAAAGAGGAGCGGGAAAAGCTGGCTTAAAATGCAACATTCAAAAAACTAAGGTCATGGCATTTGGTCCCATCACTTCATGGCAAATAGATGGGGAAACAATGGAAACAGTGACAAACTCTTTTCTTGGGCTCCAAAATCACTGCTGATGGTGACTGCAGCCATGAAATTAAAAGGCACTTGCTCCTTGGGAGAAAAGCTATGACAAACCTACACTGTATTAAAAAGCAGAGATATTACTTTTCCTACTAAGGTCTGCCTTGTCAAAGCTATGATTTTTCCAGTAGTCATGTATGGACATGAGAGTTGGACCATAAAGGAGGCTGAGTGCTGAAGAATTGATACTGTCAAACTGTGATGTTGGAGAAAACTCTCGATAGTCCCTTGGAGTGCAAGGAGATCCAACCAGTCTATCCTAAAGGAAATCAGTTCTGAATATTCATTGTAAGGACTGATCCTGAAGCTGAAGCTCCAGGTTCAGCTGGAGCTTTGGCCACCTGATGAGGCAAGCTGACTCTTTAGAAAAGACCCTGATGCTGGGAGAGATTGGAGGTGGGAGGAGAAGGGGATGACAGAGGACAAGATGGTTGGATAGCATTACTCACTCAATGGACATGAGCTTGAACAAGCTCCGGGAGATGGTGAAGGACAGGAAACTTGGTGTGCTGCAGTCCACATGGTTGCAAAAATTCGGACACGAGTGAGTGAACAACATGGACTGTAACCCACCAAGTTCATCTGTCCATGGGATTCTTTAGGCAGCAACACTGGAGTGGGTTGCCATTTCCTCCTCCAAGGGATCTTCCTGACATAGTGATCAACGCCACATCTCCTGCATTGGTAGACGGATTCTTTACCAGTGAGCCACCAGGGAAGTCCTCCTGCATGTCAATAGGATATGGTGTAAATGAAGACGTTGAATGTCTGGGATTAGACCATGAAAGACTGTTGCTTTTACCTTGAGTCATAGCTCTGTCCCAGATCATTTGCTATAGGGGAAGGCAATGGCGGAGTCAAGCTATCCTATGGATGGTCCTGCATAGTGAGGAACTGACGACTGGCCAGAAACCACAGGAATGATCTTAGATTTGGACTCTCCAGCCCCAGGTATGTTCTGTAATATCTGCCACCCTGACTGTCAACCTATCTGCAACATCATGAAAGACCCTGATCTAAAACAATCCAGCACTTTTCTCTCAGATTTCTAATTCCTAGAAAGTATTTGATCATTAGTGACCTTATAATAGCTGGTACATAGCGAGCATGCAATAAAACATTAGCTGTCTTTATCATCTGCCTCCTAATAATGGGTGCTTCCACATCTGTAAATTTCATTGCCAATGTCACCATATTGCGTTGTGGAATAGTTAATGTCAGTGGCTCAAACATGGCAGTTTCTCTTCCTTTCCCTGGCTGTCATAAAGACACAAGGCAAGAAGATGGCTTCTGACTGAGGGCATTGGCATGGTGGTTGGCAGGCCCAGTGGAAATTCTCCCTGCCTCTAGCACATGTCTCTCAAGGGGTCTCTCCAGGCTCTGACTCTCAGAGTGCCCCTCCTGCCCTCTGGTCTTTGTTGCACATCCTGTGTTTCAGATCTCTTCCTTGTTCTTTCAGTCTTTTTAGACACACTGATAATCCAGATTTTCCTTCTGTACAATGTGCCCTTATGTTTCCTTTCCCTGTGGGCTATATGGTTGCAGCGTGAGCTGTTGAGTCAACTGGTTTTTCTAGCAGCAGTGATTGAGACTGAGTTAGGTGTATAAGAGCTTTATTGAGACTAATGTCTATGAAAAGTACTAGAAAGAGGAGCAGGATTGGTCAGGGAAAACCTCAGGTTGTGACATAGTTCTGACACTTGGGAAAGAAAATGAGGAATGAAGCAAGACTGGGTCAGGATAACCGGAGATAATGATGCAGATCTGAAAAGCCACTGATCTAACAGTGAGCTGGAAAGCAAGGAGCCTGAAAGGAGTCCACATTCAGGCTGAAATGGCCAGGCCCCTAGTACCTTTGCCATGCTTACGTTTAGTGAGAGCTCCCTGGGAAACATGAGGCTTCAGTTTAAATACTGAAACTTACTCTAAAGATGCTAACAGCCGAAAGCTTTCAGCTCACTGCTTTTTGCAGCCGAATGGCAGGTTCTTTCTTGAAGGGAGGTCTGAGTGGTGCACTTCTGTAACTGCTACAGCCATCTTCATTCCCATAGCCAGGTCTAGCATCCTGGATCCCCGACCTGTGTCGAATGCCTGAGTTTCCATTTTGCTTGGCAACAGGGATTTGACTGGCCCTGAATGGACTGCCAATATGAAGACAGAAGGTACTTACAGAAGATAGAATTAATTATCTCCAGGGAAACTTAAGGGGATCCAGGGGTATTTGGTAGGAATGAATCATCCTATTTTCACTGAGCACATATTAATACTATATGCTCTGTAGTGTGCATGGTGTTTGCTATTAGAAACCCCCAAATATAAAATCATAAAACTAAAAGGGACTTGAGTTCTCAGTGAAGTCTCCCTCCCATGAGCAAAAGAATTCCTTGTATAATACCCCGTGTGGGTTCAGCGGCCTCTTATATACCTCCAGTGATGGCAAGATCATCACTTCAATCATCACTTTGGTTGTTAGACAGCTCTACTTAGTAGAATCTTCCCTCTTAAGTGAAACTCAAAATGCTCCCACAACCTTTAACTTGTGAAGTCCCTTTAATAAGATTTCTGCCCTCTCATTTTATTAATCCTTTAAATGTTTGAGGACAGTTTTCTTTGTTCCTAAAATGCTATAGGATAAGAGAGGCTATTGAAGTCTATGATTCCCCTACTGTAGTACAACAGGATCTGACTACTTCTGATCAGGAGTCTCTTTATGACCTAAAAGTCTATTGAGCCATGAAAACTTCATGAACAATTCTCAAATAAAAGAGAAATCCATATAAATTAAAAGACAATGTGCATTCTCTCTGAAGTGTTTGTTGTACATTTCCTCTAGAGCACACTGGGACTCAGGAATAGTGGGACCAGCTGCTGAGCTATTGCCCATTTATATTGAAAGAAAACAGGCTCTTGCTAATTAGAAGCATGTTCCACAAGATGAAACAATACAAGCTCTTCAACATTTCCCCACCATTAGCAATTCCTGATGTTGACTGGACATGTTAATATAACCCTACTCTCCATCAGGAAAACAAATAAAACAGACATGATGGTTCACAGCACAAGAAAGAATTCTTTATCCTCCTACTCAGTCACCACACATTAATGCACTAAGTACTCACTACATGCTGGTCTCCATAATAGGTTCTTTCATATGTATTATTTTATTTTATTTAATACTCCCAAGAACATTATGAGGAAGATTTTATGAACTCCACATTCCCCATGAGGAAAGTTGAGCCATAGAGTAATCATGTAACTTGTTCAAGGTTCAGATCAGTTCAGTTCAGTCGCTCAATCGTGTCCGACTCTTTGCGACCCCATGAATCGCAGCACGCCAGGCCTCCCTGCCCATGACCAACTCTCAGAGTTTACTGAAAGTCATGTCCGTTGAGTCGGTGATGCCATCCAATCATCTCATCTCATCCTCTGTCGTCCCCTTCTCCTCCCGCCTTCACTCTTTCCCAGCATCAGGGTCTGTCCAATGAGTCCTTCGCATCAGCTGAGCAAAGTATTGGAGTTTCAGCTTCAGCATCCTTACCCATCTGGTAAGTGGCTGAACTAAGACCTTCTGACTTGAAGTCTGGTGCTCTGTCCACTCTAATACTACAAGGAAATTTCTTAATAAAAGATCCATGCCCATGTATGTAGAATATGCACCGTTTTAGTTTGGGTCACCCCAGAAGCAGATCCTGAAATAAGGATTTAGGTTAAAGTAGTTTATGGGTAACATGGAAACATACATGTGTAAAATAGATAGCCAATGAGAATTTGATGTATGACTCAGGGAACTCAAACCTGGACTCTGTAACAACCTAGAAGAGGGAGGGAAATGGGAGTGAGGTTCAAGAAGGAGGGGACATATGTATATCTATGGGTGATTCATGTTGATGTTTGGCAGAAACCAACACAGTACTGTAAAGCAATTATCCTTCAATTAAAAATAAATACATTAAAAAAAGAGGATAAGGAAAAACCAAAACAGAATGAGAAAGGGAGTCAGAGAAGGGAAGGTAACCAATAGATACTGCATTATCACATCAGCTACCACTGTGGACAACTGGAAATAAATCCTGCTGGGAAAATTCTGAGAGCCAGTTTAGGTAGGACACGGGGCACAGAGTCAACCTGTCCAAGGGGCAAGGAGCTGGGATATTTATAAACCAATGCTACCAATCATTGATTGAGGTCTCCTTCTAGTGGACATTAATTTCCTGGCACTACCTGCTATGCAGGGACAGACATGCTTTAGAATCCTTGGAAAGACCTTAGGCAGAGAAACTCAAGAGGTGGAAATTGGAGACTGGGTTGGTGGGCACTGAAGTAAAGGGCAAAAGCATTTTTACTCTCCTCTTTCACTTTCATCAAGAACTAAACCTCTTTAGTTCTTTACTTTCTGCCATAAGGGTGGTGTCATCTCCATATCTGAGGTTATTGATATTTCTCCAGGCAATTATGATTCTTGCTTGTGCTTCATCCAGCCCAGCAGAGAAGAGATATATATAGTAAAAATTCTGGAAAAAAATGTTCCCACTTAACCAGAAGACTGGGAATAGGAGGCCTCCATGAGCTGACAGTTGCAGGGGGGAGGATCCTGGGATATTTTTTTGTCTGTCCTGTTTCTTTTTTCTCTCTCGCTTCTTCCCTGAGGCCAGCTCCATTTGGGAAGCAGTAGTGGTCGTGGTGTGGGAATCTAGGTTTTGAAAAGAAAGCCTTTCTTTTCTGATCAAAGAAACTGGGAAAGGCATCCCTCTGGCTCAAAAATACAGTGAAATTCCTGTCCCCTCTTCTTTTCTAGAAGTACTCTGTCACAAGGGTAGGCACATCTCTGTGGAACTTTTTAGTAACACAGGGGGTACAGTTCTAAAAACTATCTTGACTATTTCTAGCTAGAGGATGCAAAAAAAGTCCTTTTTTTCTCATGGGAACTAAAGAGTACAAAGGGAATCTTGGAGGGAGGATATTTGGGAAAGGAGACACCCTACATCTGCATATGAACTGACATAAATCCCTAACCCACCACTGAGATGCATGGACCTAATGAAACATAACAAGAGTTTGAAAACTAAACTGATATTGAAACCACCACTCCCAGAAGGTGAGAAAGAACTTGTGGTATGAACCTAACTGGATAGTTTACCTGCTAAAATAACAACAACAATAAATCAACATTCACTAGAGGACATTAACAAGACCTAGAGCCTCACAACAAAATAGTTAAAACGTCCAGGATATAATCCAGAATCACCTGACATACAAAGGACCAGAAAACTCTGACACACTCTTAAGGGAAAAAGACAATTGATAGATATTAAGCATGATATAAACCTGATGTTGTAATTATAAGGTATAGACTTCAAAGCAGCTATCAGAACTATTCTTCATGGGGTAAAAGTGAATATTTTAGAAATAAATGGGAAGATGGAACTTTTAGCAGATGGATAGAAATGATAATAAAGAATCAAACTGAAATGTTAAAACTGAAATAATAATGGAAGTAAATGGTTCAGTGTGTAGTCTCAACAGTAGAATGGGAAAACAGAGGAAAAAAAAATAAGTTGGGAAAAAATTAAAGAGACAAGAATCTGTGGGACACAAACTATACATGTATCCCACACTTATACAAAGTATACACAAAGTGTATGATGCAGCATAATAAAAATTACTGAGGAACTTATGGCCAAATTTAAGAAGTAGAACAATATTAATGCACTAGTTGTCTTCTTCCATTGTCATCCTCACTTCTCCCAGGTAACCTCTCTCCTAATTTCTGTATTTTTCATTTCTTTTTTCCATAGCCTTATCACGTATACATTTATTCTCCAAATAATTTCTTTTAAAATTATTTCTGTTACAATACTGAGTTTAACAATTTGAAATTTACCCAGGGAGCAAACCCAGGTCTCCCACATTGCAAACCCAGGTCTCCCACATTGCAGGCAGATTCTTTACCAGCTGAGCCACAAGGGAAGCCCAACAATATTGGAGTGGGTAGCCTATCCCTTCTCCAGCGGATCTTCCTAACCCAGGAATCGAATGGGGGTCTCCTGCATTGCAGGTGGATTCTTTCTAAATGAGCTATGAGGGAAGCCCTTTTCATAAATGTAGAGGTCTATTTCAGGAATCTCTAATTCTGTAGTTGATTTGTCTGTGCCTGAACCAATACCATGGACTTTCCAGGTAGTGCCGTAGTAAAGAATCCCCTTCCAGTGCAGTAGCCGCAAGAGATACGGGTTTGATCCCTGGGTGGGGAAGATCCCCTGGAGTAGAAAGCGGCAACCCCCTCTAATATTCTTGCCTGGAAAATTCAATGGAGAGGAGCCTCGCAGGCTACAGTCCATGGGGGTCGCAGAGTCAGACAGGACTGAGCACAGAGGCATGAACCAATATCATAGTGTTTAAATTAATAAACTTTATAGTGAGTTGATATCTGGTGGAAGATATCCTCCCATTTTGGAATTGTATTAGCTATTATTTGATCTTTGTGCTTTCCTATACATTTCAAAATTAGGGAGTCAGTTTCCCTAGAACATCCTAATAAACTTTTACCTGGAACTGTACTGTATCTGTTTTACAACAGTTTCTCTTTCCATGAATGTAGTATATTTCTCCCTTAATTCAAGTCTTTATTTGAATTATATTTTCTGGATACTGAAATTTTTCTTATTGTCTTATAAGAGCTGTTTATATTTCCTGTAGGTTTATAAAAATGAAATGAGTTTCTCTATATTGATCTTATTAGCAGTCACATTTAAAAATTATTTGCTTATTCTATTAATTGTTTCATAGACTCTTTAATCCTGTATATTATTATATAATTCTCAAATATGCCTTTTTTTTTTCATACACCTATTTATTTTTGTTCCTTCCCTTCATTTGATGTCTCTGTTCATCTGATGAACAGAAACCATGTTCTGTTGCTTAGAGTACTGTGGGACTTTCTAGTACCTAAGACTAAGAGAAAGAATAAGGAGAAAGCTGTAGGATTTATACATTTTTTTTAATCTAGGAAAATGAGAGATTATTTCACTTAAAATATTTTAAAATGATAATGAAAAACAGAGTTATGTTTTAAGTATTCTACAAATCACACTTATTCAACATATTACTTATTCTCACATCCCTAATCAAAGTTATTGGGTATCATTATTTCCACTTTACAGATGAGGTAATTGAAGCTAAGGATGAAACACACTGTCCACAATCATGACTCTCTAAAGCATGGGATCTGCAGTCTGAATCCAGTCTGTCTAGGTTGTTCCAGTATGTCAGGCTCACTCAGAACTTGTGGTGAGTAGAGGAAGAGGAAAAGAAGGCCCATGAATTTCTTACAAATAATATAGTGTACTGGGTCCTTATCAGGATGGAGCAGTCAAAAAGGGTGTATGGATGGGTTGGAATAAATGAGTTTGATTCTTGACATGTTTTTATTTTAAGTTAAGCCCTATTTTTCTCTTACAGTTTAGTTTGCTGTTGATTCAATTCTCTTTGTTATAGTGAGAAGAATTATTTTATTGGCAATGTACTTAGCACTTTAAGAAAAGAGTACACCCTTCCCTTTTTGCTACACTGCAGCCTGACCCTGTGGCCAGCTGTTCATATATGCCCTTTTCAGCCAGCCAAGAACAGCCGCTAACTGTCAGACCTCAGCCACGTGACAGCCACCTAGTCCATGGCCCACAGCATCGGAATTCACTGTCAGAGCAAATTTAAATAAATCCAAACCTCCATTTAGTACAGCCTGGCAGAGCTCTTGCTTTTGGGGGGAGGTAAGGGTGGGAAGCCCTATTAACATCTCCATCCAAAAAAAGAAAAACTGTTTCTTAAGTCTCCCCAAGAAAGAGCCATTCCATCCAGAACTCTGAGACCTCCACAGGGGTGTAAATCTGTAACAGCAGTTATTTTAAGACCCTCAGGCAATAAAAACCATTCTTCTACAATGCGAGGGGCACCAGCTATTTGTATCAGTCAACATCCAAGCTAGAAACAGATGACATTCTCAAACTAGCTGATTTGAGGGTAGTTTCTAAAAAAAGGATTATTCATATGGTACAGTCATGGATTAGGGAAACATGGAAAGGTGAAGTACCCTGAGGCTAGTAACAACAGGAAATGATTTCAGGCTTGTGCTAGGAAGGTGGAGGAGGGGAGGTGGTTACAAAAACCGAGAGAGGATCAGCTCAGGAGAGGACACCTGACAGGACCTTAAAATCTGGGACACAGCCAGCCTAAGATGATCTTTAACTAAACCTAAGGAAGCCATTGATCTTGGGAGCATATTCATGGGTTCATAAAGGGCAAATCCAGTAGCACAGAGGAGGTTGGAAAATGGTGGAGAGTGATTAAAAATGTCCAGTTGGAAGATAATTGGTCTTGTCTACTGCCTTTGCCCTTTAACTTCCCCCTCTTCCATTTGTTCAGGTAAATGACTGCCGTCTTCAATGTACATGATACAAAAATCAGATACTATAACATATATGGGGATCTTGATTTGGCTATATACCCATTTGAGTCTTAAAAGAACCCTAGCCAACACCAAGTTATTAACGAAAGATGGGTAGAAATGAAGGATGGATAAGAAAATAAAATAAAATAAAACATATAGCTATTAATATAACCTCAACCTCCATATAAGTGATTGTTAGACCTATGTAGATAATTATAGCTGCTTTCCTCCGCTGCTACTCATGTTTCTATTTTTCACTACCTGTCCCTCAGCCAGATGGCATTCTTTACCTATTGAAGTAACCCAGAGCTTTATTTTTATGAAATCTAAGGCCTTGAAAATCATGTTTTTGTTTTTTCTTTTTAACCAAATTTTTAATTGAAGTATAGTTTATTTACAATGTTGTGTTAGTTTCAGGTGTACAGCAAAGAGATTTAGTTATACATATACACATCTATATATTTTATTCTTTTCCAGACTCTTTTCAGTTATGGCTTACTACAAGATATTGAATATAGTTTCCTGTGTAGGTCCTTTTTTATCTATTTTATGTACAGTGGTGAATATCTTTTAATCCCAAATTCCTAATTTATCCTTCCCCCACCCCCCTTTCCTTTTGGTAATCATAAGTTTGTTTTCTATACCTAGGTATTTGTTTCTGTTTTGTAAATAAGTTTATTTGTATCATTTTTTTAGATTCCACACATAAGTGATCTCACATAATATTTGCCTTTCTCTGTATGATTTACTTCACTTAGTATGATAATCTCTTGGTTCATCCATGTTATTCCAAGGACAATTTTATTCTTTTATGTGTATTGTGTATTACTTCACTTATTATGACAATCTCTTGGTCCGTTCATTTTATTCCAGATGGCAGTTTTATCCTTTTATGTGTATTGTGTATATATACCCCATCTTCATCGTCCATTCATCTCTCCATGGACATTTACATTGCTTTCATGTCCTTGGTATTATAAATATTGTTGCTAAGGATACTTGGATGTGTGTATAACTTCAAATCAGAGTTTTTTTTTTTTCTAATATGCCCAGAAGTGGAACTGGAAGATCATGTTGTAACTAGTTTTCCACTGAACAGGACTGTTGGAGAACAAGGAGTGACCCTATGAATCTCCTAGGTTATACAGTCATCTTTACCACTATTGTGTGGTTGCATCTCAATTTCTTTTTGGTGACTGGAATCAAATATCCTTGATGGGACAATGGCACCTTTCTTTGCCTATTGGCTCAGCAGCATGAGAAGCCCAGAAAACGCGGGAAACTAGCAGTCTCAGCATCTTATTCAACAGTAAAAGAATTTATTCTCTGGTGAAAGTATTTCTCCTTTGGGACAATAAGAACTCCAAACCTACTGAACCTAAGATAGTGATTTGGAAAGCAAAAATTTCTCCACAGAATGTTGCCTCCCAGCTGGTACAAAAGAGGAGCCTTTATTAGGCCATTCTGTCATTTTCTCAAGTCACCTGTATGTGATTAATGGAGCACATGATAAGGTTAGCAAATTCTGTGAGTGGGAACTCACTGTCATACCTCCTTTATTATAAAATGTTTTCACTAATTGGAAGCAAAGTTATGTAGTAAATTATGGAAATGGATTTATTTGCTATTTTTCACTACATACAACAATGCTTGGTACACAGAAATTACTCAAAAATATTTTTTAAGTGTGGAGTGAGAAAGGAGTAAATTGACTGAGAATGAAATGAATGAAATATAGGAAACACAAATATTTAAGGGGAGAGTAAGGGAAAAAATGAGAAGCTCTGGGAAAGAGTGATCAGAGAGATAGAAATAAATATATAAATAAACAGGGAAAAGTGCTGTCAAAGTAGGGGAATGGAAAGAAAGGAATGGCCAAGAGAGTTACCTGCTGCTAAGATACTATATATAGTAAATGCAGGGAATGTGTGCAGTGAAATCGGCAACTCTAGGAGAGAGATGAAGAAGACCAAGAAATTGGTGGGTTTAAATGAGGAAATGGAGCCAGGGAGTATAGACTACTCTTTTAATAAAACTGAGTAAGAAAGAAAGGAAAGAAATAAAATAAAATATAAGAAGATTCAAGAGCAGGTTTTAATTTTGCTTTGATTTTATTGTTGGCCCTAGTATTTTGGGAGGGTTCAGGTGGTGCTAGTGGTAAAGAACTCACTTGCCAATGAAGATGATATAAGAGAGGAAGGTTTGATCCCTGGATCAGGAAGATCCTCTGGAGGAGGGCATGGCAACCCACTCAAGTTTTCTTGCCTGGAGAATTCCCATGGACAGAGAAGTCTGGCAGGCTATGGTTCAAGGGTCACAAAGAGTTGGATACAACTGAAGCAACTGAGCATACACACAGCACAATAGTATTTTTAAAGCAATGTTATTTCTTTTGGATAAAAGAGATTTGATTGGGTTCTGTGCTGAAGGAGGAAGGGAAAGGTAATATCTCAAAGAGTTCAGTTCAGGTGGGTTCAGTCACTCAGTCGTGTCCGACTCTTTGTGACACCATGAAGCGCAGCATGCCAGCCCTCCCTGTCCATCACCATCTCCCGGAGTTCACTCAGACTCACGTCCATTGAGTCCATGATGCCATCCAGCCATCTCATCATCGGTCGTCCCCTTCTTCTCCTGCCCTCAATCGCTCCTAGCATGAGTCTTTTCCAATGAGTCAACTCTTCGCATGAGGTGGCCAAAGTACTGGAGCTTCAGCTTTAGCATCATTCCTTCCAAAGAAATCCCAGGGTTGATCTCCTTCAGAATGGACTGGTTGGAACTCCTTGCAGTCCAAGGGACTCTCAAGAGTCTTCTCCAACACCACGGTTCAAAAGCATCAATTCTTCGGTGCTCAGCCTTCTTCACAGTCCAACCCTCATATCCATACATGACCACAGGAAAAACCATAGCCTTGACTAGCCGGACATTAGTCGGCAAAGTAATGTCTCTGCTTTTGAATATACTATCTAGGTTGGTCATAACTTTCTTCCAAGGAAAAGCGTCTTTTAATTTCATGGCTGCAATCACCATCTGCAGTGATTTTGGAGCCCCAAAAAATAAAGTCTGACACTGTTTCCACTGTTTCCCCATCTATTTTCCATGAAGTGATGAGACCAGATGCCATGATTTTCGTTTTATGAATGTTGAGCTTTAAGCCAACTTTTTCACTCTCCTTTTTCACTTTCATCAAGAGGCTTTTTAGCTCCTCTTCACATTCTGCCATAAGGGTGGTGTCATCTGCATATCTGAGGTCACTGATATTTCTCCCAGCAATCTTGATTCCAGCTTGTGTTTCTTCCAGTCCAGTGTTTCTCATGATGTACTCTCCATATAAGTTAAATAAGCAGGGTGACAATATACAGCCTTGACGTACTCCTTTTCCTATTTGGAACCAGTCTGTTGTTCCATGTCCAGTTCTAACTGTTGCTTCCTGACCTGCATACAGATTTCTCAAGAGGCAGGTCAGGTGGTCTGGTATTTCCATCTCTTTCAGAATTTTCCACAGTTTATTGTGATCCACACAGTCAAAGGCTTTAGCATAGTCAATAGAGCAGAAATAGATGTTTTTCTGGAACTCTCTTGCTTTTTCCATGATCCAGCGGATGTTGGCAATTTGACATCTGGTTCCTCTGCCTTTTCTAAAACCAACTTGAACATCAGGGAGTTCACGGTTCACATATTGCTGAAGCCTGGATTGGAGAATTTTGACCATTACTTTACTAGCATGTGAGATGAGTGCAATTGTGTGGTAGTTTGAGCATTCTTTTGCATTGCCTTTCTTTGGAATTGGAATGAAAACTGACTTTTTCCAGTCCTGTGGCCACTGCTGAGGTTTCCAAATTTGCTGGCATATTGAATGCAGCACTTTGACAGCATCATCTTTCAGGATTTGAAACAGCTCAACTGGAACTCTATCACTTCCACTAGCTTTGTTTGTAGTGATGCTTTCTAAGGCCGACTTGACTTCACATTCCAAGATGCCTGGCTCTAGATTAGTGATCACATCACCATGATTATCTGGGTCATGAAGATCTTTTTTGTACAGTTCTTCTGTGTATTCTTGCCACCTCTTCTTAATATCTTCTGCTTCTGTTAGGTCCATACCATTTCTGCCCTTTATCAAGCCCATCCTTGCATGAAATGTTCCCTTGGTAGCTCTAATTTTCTTGAAGAGATCTCTAGTCTTTCCCATTCTGTTGTTTTCCTCTATTTCTTTGCATTAGTCACTGAAGAAGGTTTTCTTATCTCTTCTTGCTATTCTCTGGAACTCTGCATTCAAATGCTTATATCTTTCCTTTTCTCCTTTGCTTTTCGCCTGTCTTCTTTTCACAGCTATTTGTAAGGCCTCCCCAGACAGCCAGTTTGCTTTTTTGCATTTCTTTTCATGGGGTTGGTCTTGATCCCTGTCTCCTGTACAGTGTCACAAACCTCATTCCACAGTTCATCAGGCACTCTATCTATCAGATCTAGGCCCTTAATCTATTTCTCACTTCCACTGTATAATCATAAGGGATTTGATTTAGGTCATACCTAAATTGTCTAGCGGTTTTCCCTACTTTCTTCAATTTGAGTCTGAATTTGGTAATACAGAGTTCATTTCTGAGCCACAGTCAGCTCCTGGTCTTGTTTTTGTTGACTGTATAGAGCTTCTCCATCTTTGGCTGCAAAGAATATAATCAATCTGATTTCAGTGTTGACCATCTGGTGATGTCCATGTGTAGAGTCTTCTCTTGTGTTGTTGGAAGAGGGTGTTTGCTATGACCAGTGCATTTTCTTGGCTAAACTCTATTAGTCTTTGCCCTGCTTCATTCCGCATTCCAAGGCCAAATCTGCCTGTTACTCCAGGTGTTTCTTGACTTCCTACTTTTGCATTCCAGTCCCCTATAATTAAAAGGACATCTTTTTTGGGTGTTAGTTCTAAAAGATCTTGTAGGTCTTCATAAAACCATTCAACTTCAACTTCCTCAGCATTACTGGTTGGGGCATAGACTTGGATAACTGTGATATTGAATGGTTTGCCTTGGAAATGAACAGAGATCACTCTGTCGTTTTTGAGATTGCATCCAAGTACTGAATTTCAGACTCTTCTGTTGACCATGATGGCTACTCCATTTCTTCTGAGGGATTCCTGCCCGCAGTAGTAGATATGATGGTCATCTGAGTTAAATTCACCCATTCCAGTCCATTTTAGTTTGCTGATTCCTAGAATGTCGACATTCACCCTTGCCATCTCTTGTTTGACCACTTCCAATTTGCCTTGATTCATGGACCTGATATTCCAGGTTCCTATGCAATATTGCTCTTTACAGCATTGGATCTTGCTTCTGTCACCAGTCACATCCATAACTGGGTATTGTTTTTGTTTTGGCTCCATCCCTTCATTCTTTCTGGAGTTATTTCTCCACTGATTTCCAGTAGCATATTGAGTACCTAATGACCTGAGGAGTTCCTCTTTCGGTATCCTATCATTTTGCCTTTTCATACTGTTCATGGGGTTCTCAAGGCAAGAATACTGAAGTGGCTTGCCATTCCCTTCTCCAGTGGACCACATTCTGTCAGACCTCTCCACCATGACACTCCCGTCTTGGGTTGCCCCGCAGGCATGGCTTGGTTTCATTGAGTTAGACAAGGCTGTTGTCCTAGTATGATTAGACTGACTAGTTTTCTGTGAGTATGGTTTCAGTGTGTCTGTCCTCTGATGCCCTCTTGCAACACCTACCATCTTACTTGGGTTTCTCTTACCTTGGGCATGGGGTATCTCTTCACGGCTGCTCCAGCAAAGCACAGCTGCTGCTCCTTACCTTGGACGAGGGGTATCTCCTTACCACCGCCATTCCTCACCTTCAATGTGGGATAGCTCCTTTAGGCCCTCTTGCGCCTAGGTCGCCACCACTCCTTGGGATGCTCCTCCCGGGTGCCAGCCCTAGCTTCGGGCTTAGGTGGCTTCTCCTAGCTGCCGCCCCTGGCCTTGGGCTCAGGGTGGCTCCTCAGGGTCACCGCCCCTGGCCTCGGGCATGAGGTGGCTTCTCCCAGCCGCCCCTGACCTCGGACGCGGGGTGTCTCCTCCCGGCCTCCGCCCTTGACCTTGGACACAGGGTAGCTCTTCTCAGCCACTCCGGTGCTGTCCCAGCCAGGCACTCAGGCCGCTGCCCCTGACCTCGGATGTGGGGTAGTTCCTCTTGGCCGCACTTAGTGCTCCGGCTCTCGCCTGTCTCAAAGAGATTAATAGAGCAACGTTTTAGAAAAGGCTTAGCCAACCACTGGAAGAATTGGTTGCAGCTATCATTTTAGCAGCAGTTGGAAGTCCCCTCACAATTACCTTCATTTTAGAAAGACCTGGCTCAAGATTCATCTGTGTCTTCCTTTTCCTGAGTTTCTGTGCCTGGTTTCTGTCAGCTAATGTAGCTAAGGGTGTATCCTAGCTGGAGTGGGGAAGAGGAAATTGAGGAAGAGTTTGGTAAGAGTATCTAACATCCAACGTCCATTTGCGTTCTGGAGCTGACTCACGCTCAGCATCTTTCTCACCCGCAGCGTCTTGTGCTTGGGGTTTGTCTACAGAGTTTTTTTGTTTTTTTTTTAATTTTTCCTATGAAGTACTTCTTATTTTTTCCTCTGAATCAGAGTGGGTTTGGTAATATAAACACAGGAATCATGACAAACTTGCCCATGTGGGAAAGAGAAGATGTCAATGCTGTTTAGTGGAGCATGTGGGTAGCAGTTATAGCAAGTTTATTAGGACTAAAAATGTTACTTCTTTTCTTTCTTTATCCTTATTAAATAAACTTTATTCACTCTAAGGTGGAAATTCAGAGATGAAAAAGTCAGGTTATTTGTTCTCAAGTAATGGTTGGTGTAGTCAGATACAGAGGTGAAAAATATGGACCAAAAACCAAAGACCAAGACCTCCCTGTAATAGAAGCAAATTTGCAGGTGGGTTCTGTCCTTTCCAAGGCTGAGAATTGAAGATCCCAAGACAAATTAAAAAAGAAATCTTTCCTTGGGGAAAGAAGTTTGGAAGTGAATAGAGTGAAGTGGCTGATTCTTCTGCAACCTAGCTAAAATAAAAAGATTAGCAAAAGGAAAAATCAGAATTGAAGAGTACTATTCACTCATTCATTAAACATGTATAGGGTACCTCATAGTAAACAAAAGAGTCCGAAATGCTGTACTTGGGTGAAATCTCAAAAACGACAGAATGACCTCTGTTTGTTTCCAAGGCAAACCAATCAGTATCACAGTAATCCAAGTCAATGTACCAAGCACTAATGCTGAAGAAGTTGAAGAGGTCTATGAAGACTTATAAGACCTTCCAGAACTAACACTAAAAGAAGATGTCCTTTTTATCATAGGGGACTGGAATGCAAAGAGTAGGAAGTGAAGAGATACCTGGAGTAACAGACAAGTTTGGTCTTGGAGTACAAAATGAATCAGGGCAAAGGCTAACAAGAGTTTCATGAAAAGAACACACTGGTCATAGCAAACAACCTCTTCCAACAACACAAGAGATGTCCATGTACACATGGACAATGGTCAATACCAAAGTCAGACTGATTATATTCTTTTCAGCCAAAGATGGAGAAGCTCTATGAAGTCGGCAAAAACAAAATTGGGAGTTGACTGTGGCTCAGATCATGAATTCCTTATTGCTAACTTCAGACTTAAATTGAAGAAAGTAGGGAAAACCACTAGGACATTCAAGTATGACCTAAATCAAATCCCTTATGATTATACAGTGGAAGTGACAAATAGATTCAAGGGGTTAGATATGATAGAAAAGTGCCTGAAGAACTATGGATGGAGGTTCATAACACAGTACAGGAGGCAGTGACCAAAACCATCCCCAAGAAAAAGAACTGCAAAAAGGCAAAATGGTTGTCTGAGGAGGCCTTAAAAATGGCTGAAATATACCCATCTGAATGCAGGATTCCAAAGAATGGCAAGGAGAGATAAGAAAGCCTTCCTCAGTGATCAATGCAAAGAAAAAGAGGAAAACAATAGAAGGGAAAGACTAGAGATCTCTGCAAGAAAATTACAGATACCAAAGGAATATTTCATGCAAAGATGGACTCAATAAAGGACAGAAATGGTATGGACCTAAGAGAAGTAGAAGATGTTAAGAAGAGTTGGCAAGAATATACAAAAGAACTATTCAAAAAAGATCTTAATGATCCATCAAGATAACCACAATGGTGTGATTAGTCACCTAGAACCAGACATCATGAAATGTGAAGTCAAGTGGGCCTTAGAAAGCATCACTGTTAACAAAGCTAGTGGAGGTGATGGAATTCCAGCTGAGCTATTTCAAAACCTAAAAGATGATGCTGTGAAAGTGCTGCACTCAATATGCCAGCAAATTTGAAAAAGTCAGCAGTGACCACAGGACTGGAAAACGTCAGTTTTCATTCCGATTCCAAAGAAAGCAATGCCAAAGAATGTTCAAAATCCCTCAAAATTGCACTCATTTCACATGCTATCAAAGTAATATTCAATATTCTCCAAGGCAGGCTTCAACAGTATGTGAACCGAGAACTTCCAGATGTTCAAGCTGGATTAGAAAAGGCAGAGGAACCAGAGATCAAATTGCCAACATCCGTTGGATCATTGAAAAAACAAGAGAGTTCCAGAAAAACATCTACTTCTGCTTCATTGATTACACTAAAGCATTTGATTGTGTGGATCACCACAAACTGTGGAAAATTCTTAAAGTGATGGGAATAACAGGCTACCTTACCTGCCTCTTGAAAAACCTGTCTGCAGGTCAAGAAGCAACAGTTAGAACTGGATATGGAACAACAGACTGGTTCCAAATTGGGGAAGGAGTATGTTAAGGCTATATATTGTCACCCTGCTTATTTAACTTATATGCAGAGTACATCATGCATAATGCCAGGCTGGATGAAGCACAGGCTGAAATCAGGATTGCTGGGAGAAATATCTACAACCTTAGATGTGCAGATGACACCACCCTTATGGCAGAAAGTGAAGAGGAACTAAAAAGACTTTTGATTAAAGTGAAAGAAGAGAGTGAAAAGCTGACTTAAAACTCAATTTTCAAAAAAAGAAGATCATAGCATCTGGTCCCATACTTCATGGGAAATAAATGGGGAAACAATGGAAACAGTGACAGACTTTATTTTCAAAATCACTGCAGATGGTGACTGTAGCCATTAAATTAAAAGATGCTTGCTCCTTGGAAGAGAAGCTATGACTAACCTAGATAGCATATCAAAAAGCAGAGACATTACTTTTCTGACAAATATTTATCTAGTCAAAGCTATGGTTTTTCTAGTAGTCATGTATGCATGTGAAATTTGGACCATAAAGAAAGCTGAACACTGAAGAATTGATGCTTTTGAACTGTGGTGTTGGAGAAGACTCTTGAGAGAGTCCCTTCGACAGCTAGGATATCAAAACAGTCAATCCTAAAGGATATCAACCCTGAATATTCATTGGAAGGGCTGATGCTGAAGCTGAAACTTCAGTAGTTTCCTACATGATGAGAAGAGCTGACTTATTGGAAAAGACCCACATGCTGGAAAAGATTGAAGGTAGGTGGAGAAGGGAATGACAGAGGATGAGATCTTTGGATGGCATCACCAACTCAATGGACATGAGTTTGAACAAGCTCCGGGAGATGGTGAAGGACAGGGAAGCTTGGCTTGCTGTAGTACATGGGGTCACACAGAATCAGACATGACTGAGTGACTAAACAACAACAGGGTGCCTGATGTGAGCTAAGTAATGGGTGGATCAACCTGTAGTAACACAGGGGGTGTTAACTCTCTTTTATAAACTCATAAAACTCATACCCTAGGCAATCTGGGATCCCTAGACTTTTAGAGGCCTGTCATACTGTAGATGCTGTGTAAATAATCTTCTGCCTCTCTGATTGTCCAGTTCTCTTATTTTCATATTCTAGGTTTATATATCCACACCATTTCAGGCAATACTTTCTGCACATAGTTCTTCAAATTGTTATTTAATCGCTTAGTCATGTCCAACTCTTTTGTGACACCATAGACTGTAGCCCACCAGGCTGCTCTGTCCAGTGGATTTTACAGGCAAGAATACTGTAGTGGGTTGCCATTTCCTTCTCCAGGGGATTTTCCAGACCCAGGGATCAAACCCACATCTCTTGCACTGGCAGGTGGATTCTTTACCACTGGGCCACCAGGGAAGCACAGTTATTCAAATATTTCATTCCTTTTCCCTTTCTTCATTCAGTTATTTAAAAAATTATGCTATTTAAACATTTTAAAATATAAATTTATTTATTTTAATTGGAGACTAATTATTTTACAATATTGTATTGGTTTTGCCATACATCAACATGAATTTGCCACGGGTGCACAAAATTATTCTTATTCATTATTTTTAGCTAAAAAATTCATTTGGAAAAATTCTACATCTATTCTCTCAATATTGACCCTGGACTAGTTCTGAAACATTTTGGTCTCAAGAACCCAATACACTCTTGAAAGTCATTGAGGAACCTGCTGCTGCTAAGTCACTTCAGTTGTGTCCGACTCTGTGTGACTCCATAGACGGCAGCCCACCAGGCTCCCCCGTCCCTGGGATTCTCCAGGCAAGAACACTGGAGTGGGTTGCCATTTCCTTCTCCAATGCAGGAAAATGAAAAGTGAAAGTGAACTCGTTCAGTCGTGTCTGACTCTTAGCAGTCCCATGGACTGCAGCTTCCAAGCTCCTCTATCCATGGGATTTTCCAGGCAAGAGTACTGGGGTGCCATTGCCTTCTCCAGTTGAGGAACCTAAATCACTTTTATTTGAGTGGGATATATCTATTACTAGTACAAATTAAAGCTGTGAAATTATAAAGAATATTTGTTAATTTATTTTAAAATAAGTGATAAATCCATTACATTTTAATGACAAATATATTTTATAAAATAAAAATAGTGAAAAGTCTGACATATTTCTTTCTTTTGCAGCTCTCTTTAATGTCTCCCTTAATAGAAGATAGCTGGATTCTCATAACTGCTCTGCAGTCAGAAACTGCAATATTTGTTTTGTCGAAGTTATGAAGAAAATCCACATACATGGTTGGGTGTAGGATTGATTTTAATAACCTTTTCAGATAATCATGGATAGTTTTCTTTGATACTACGCCAAAACCTGACAAGTGTTAATTTTTTCAAGTGTAGTTGCAATGTGAAATTTGAAAACATATCAATGAACCACATATTTTAGTACATTGAAATACATTGGCCTATTTTTTGAATGGATTGTTTTGCCCAAACATAATTTTGTAACACCATGTATTGGTTGTATGGAAAATACCAATTTTCTAAATTATGTAGATTTTGAAAATGTTGACTCACTTCATTATACAAAATTAAAAAAAAATCACATACCTATTATAACCACCAATCTCATCAGAAAATCTACATTAGGATATTGCTCATGATGGCATTTGGAGAAGGAAATGGCAACCCACTCCAGTGTTCTTGCCTGGAGAATCCCAGGGACGGGGGAGCCTGGTGGGCTGCCGTCTTTGGGGTCGCACAGAGTCGGACACGACTGAAGTGACTTAGCAGTAGCAGCATGATGGCAAACAAAAGTTTTCAAAAATTCAAGTTTTTGCTTGAAAACTTACATTTAATCATTGGAAACTAACATCACGAGTTATTTTCTTTGAAGTGGTGGGCTCTCTTCATTCATTTTTGAGAATACTTCTGACTTATTCCCAAGTCTGAATAACCATAGTTTTCCAGTTAATCCCTCTTATATGTAATACAAATAACTTTTACTGCTTCTTCAAGAAGACTTTTAAGTGGAATTAGCTTTTATATTGCTTTTAAACTGACTGTGAGTTATTAAAGATTACAACTACTAGTAGAATTTTGTACCATTATCTTGACCTCTATTAAAGCATTTGTGGTTTTACTTACCAGCGCTTTTGTACTGTCAGTTAACACTGTGTAGGCACTGTGAAAAAAAAAAAAAAAAACTTCTATTATTATGAAAATGTTTTTTTCTTTTATAGATTCCCTGAAAAAATCCTGAGTATTCTCAGGATCCATGGACCACATTTTTGGAGACATTGCTAATATTTTTTATTTTAATAGATAAGCTCTTCTCCACTGTGGACTAGACATCAAGGATAGTTCGAAGGCAGTTCTCACTTTACTTTGACAATGATCACACCTCCTTTTCCAAATGACATCTGCCTAATATGTCATTGGTGACTACATCCAAGTAAATATGTGGAAAATGAGAGCAAGTGGGTGTGTGGGCTCAGAGGGAATTGCTTGTTTGGGGAATGTTGGGAGAGTGCAGTTCTGGAAGGAGTTCAGTGTTATGAGTGTGTATTTCTAGTCTTCAAAAGATTACCACATACATGCTGTCATACAATTTAAAATGTGCCCAAGAAGATTAGTTTAATATAGAGAAGGAACATGGGTTTTGCACTCAGCCAGGCCTGGGTTCTAATACCAGCTCAGTTGTTACTGTCTATGTGATCTCTTCCATGTTACGTTTACATTAATTGCCCCATCTGAAAATGAAGCTACAGTGGTTAGAGCATTATGATGTTAGGCATTTAAAGAATGAGACATTGGGTGGATGCTACCATGTGCCATGTAGATCTTCCCTCAGGAATGGACTTACTTCCCCAGCTGCAGAAAGTAATGACTACCAATGAGAGCCCTTGGTGTCAGTCCTTGGCAAAAGAAAACTGCTTTGCTCAGTCACTCCTTCTCTCAAGAGATGACCCACTTCTAATAATTAATCAATGGTCTTGCCAACTCATCCCAACATGGTGTAGCTCTGAAAGGCATCTCAACTCCAAAACTCTTCTTGGGGTCAGTTGAGGCCTTGTTAGGAATGTATCATAGCTCAACTTCTCACTCTGTCTCACCCTGTCTTTCCTCTCCCTCCCCTTCCACAAACACTAACCTCAAAGAACTCTTAAATAAAATTGTGAGTGCTAAGTTTCAAGTAAGAGAGTCTGGTTTCACGACTGAGTGACTTAACTGAACCGAAATTCAACATGAAGTGTTAGTCATTCAGTTGTGTCTGATTCTTTGTGATCCCCTGGACTGTATAGTTCACCAGGCTCCTTTGTCCATGGAATTCTCCAGGCAAGAATACTGAAGTAGGTTGCCATTTCCTTCACCAGAGGATCTTCCCAACCCAGGGATTGAACCCAGGGATTGAACCTGAGTCAATTGCATTGCAGGTGATTCTTTACTCACTGAGCCACCAGAAAAGTCCAAACTCAACTTGAAGCAGATGCCTTATTAATCTTAAAATTGTTTATAACCCTCTACGCTTTCCTATGATGGGTGGGCCCTAGTGGCCAATGGAGCCCTCTGTATGCTGAGTACTTTGACAGTTGTAAGAAGAGGGTTTTGAGGCTAGATCCAGGAGAAGGTTGAACTAATCTCCATATTTAGAAGCATGTCAGTATAGTTTATGAGGAGGAAGAAGCTGAGTTATAGTGAGATTGGAGATTGGAAGACTAGGTAGAAGAGGACAAGAAGAATATACTCTGTAAAAAGAGTAAAAAGAGGAGACTTGGGAGGTCAGACATGTCTGATGAGAATTTCTATACAGTAAAGATTCTAGAACGACCACATTTAGGGATCAGTCCCAGCTCTGCCTCTTACTTTTACTGTGATTGAGCAAGTTACTTTACGAGTTATGTCTCATTTTCCTCATCCTTAAAATAAGAATAGTAAGAGTATCTATGTCAAAGCATTGTCCCAAAGATTAAATGATTTGATTAAAAATAAGATATTCACCTAAAACTATCACAACATTGTTAGTCAGCTACACCAATACAAACAAAATTAAAAATAAAAAAAATTAAAAATAAAAAAATAATTTTTTAACCATCTACTTAGCAACCATCTATGTGCTATTATCCAATGAAGAGTCAGAAAAACACATACAAATTATAGCCATAAGGTTTTATGATGTGGATGCACATGATTTGAGTAGTTTCATAGAAGACAGAATTTCTAAGGCCACATGGGAGAAAGAATGAGTCTTGGCAGAAAAAATGACATTTGAGAGATTGTAGAATGAATGGGGAAGGAGATTAACAGGGAAGACAGATATGGAAAGATATAGAGGATAGATGGTCCTTGTGAAGCTCAGTGGTGTGAGAGGTCTCATAAGGATTTCTAAGGTTAGTGACTTGATCTGACTGAAAGCTACAAACTGTGGAAGGGAGTATGTTGTCAGAGATGACATGGAAGATTGGCTGGAAACCAACCTGTTCTGCTGTATCCTGTGTGATAGCTAGGATCTCAGCCTGTGGGTGCTAAGAAATAGTGAGTGATAAGACCAGATTAATATTCTGCTACTGGAAGAAGCACAAGCTGGAGTCAAGATTGCTGGGAGAAATATCAATCACTTCAGATATGCAGATGACACCACCCTTATGGCAGAAAGTGAAGAGGAACTAAAAAGCCTCTTGATGAAAGTGAAAGAGAAGAGCGAAAAAGTTGGCTTAAAGCTCAACATTCAGAAAACGAAGATCATGGCATCTGGTCCCATCACTTCATGGGAAATAGATGGGGAAACAGTGGAAACAGTGTTTGACTTTATTTTTCTCGGCTCCAAAATCACTGCAGATGGTGATTGCAGCCATGAAATTAAAAGATGCCTTCTCTTTGGAAGGAAAGTTATGACCAACCTAGATAGCATATTCAAAAGCAGACACATTACTTTGCTGACTAAGGTCTGTCTAGTCAAGGCTATGGTTTTTCCTGTGGTCATGTATGGATGTGAGAATTGGACTGTGAAGAAAGCTGAGCGCTGAAGAATTGATGCTTTTGAATTGTGGTGTTGGAGAAGACTCTTGAGAGTCCCTTGGACTGCAAGGAGATCCAACCAGTCCATTTTAAAGATCAGCCCTGGATATTCTTCGGAAGGAATGATCCTAAAGCTGAAACTCCAGTACTTTGGCCACCTCATGCGAAGAGTTGACTCATTGGAAAAGACTGTGATGCTGGGAGGGATTGGGGGCAGCAGGAGAAGGGGATGACAGAGGATGAGATGGCTGGATGGCATCACCGACTCGATGGACATGAGTTTGAGTGAACTCCGGGAGATGGTGATGGACAGGGAGGCCTGGTGTGCTGCGATTCATGGGGTTGCAAAGAGTTGGACATGACTGAGCAACTGAACTGAACTGAATCTTTGAGGAAATGAATAAAAAATGTGGAGTCAGGAGGGTGAAAAAGATATTTCCATCTTTATTTTCCTCCTCATTAGATGATTCATAATAAGGGTTATTGAATTAATATTCACAAAGTTATTCTGGAGTTCTTATCCATACTGTTATTTGCTATTGTTCAGTTGCTAAATTGTGTCTGACTCTTTGTGACCCCATGGACTGCAGCATGCCAGGCTCCTCTGTCCTCCACTATCTCCTGGAGTTCACCCAAATTCATGTCCATTGACTTGGTGATGCTATCTAACCATCTGCTACCTTCTTTTATTGCCTTGACTCTTTCTCAGTTTCAAGGTCTTTCCAATGAGTTGGTTCTTCACTTCAGGTGGCCAAAGTACAGGAGCTTCAGTTTCAGCATCAGTCCTGATGAATATTCAGGGCTATTTTCCTTTAGGATTGACTTGTTTGATCTCCTTGTAGTCCAAGGGACTCTCAAGAGTCTTCTCCAGCACCCCAGTTCAAAGCATCAATTGTTTGGTGCTCAGCCTTTTAATTGTCCAACTTTCACATCTGTACATGACTACTGTAAAGACTATAGCTTTGACTATACAGACCTTTGTTGGCAAAGGGATGTCTCTGCTTTTTAATACACTGTCTAGATTTAACACAGCTTTCCTTCCAAGGAGCAAGTGTCTTTTAATTTCATGGCTGTGGTTGTTGTCCATAGTGATTTTGGAGACCAAGAAAATAAAATCCATCTCTGCTTCCATTATTTCCCCTTCTGTATGCCAAGAAATGATGGGACTGGACGTCATGATTTAAGTTTTTGAATTTTGAATTTCAAGCCTGCTTTTTACTCCTCTTTCACCCTTATCAAGAGTCTATTTAGTTCCTCTTCACGTTCTGCCATTAGAGTGGTATCACCTGTATATCTGAGGTTGTGGATATTTCTCCCAGCATTCTTGATTCCATCTTGTGATTCAACCAGCCTGGCATTTTGCATGAGGTACTCTGCATATAAGTTAAATAAGTAGAGTGACAATATATAGCCTTGACGTACTCTTTTCCTAATTTGGAACCAGTCCCTTGTTCCATGTCCAGTTCTAATTGTTGCTTCTTGACCCAAATAAAGGTTTCTCAGGAAATAAGGTGGTCCAGTACTCTCATCTCTTTAAGAATTTTCCACAGCATGATGCAATCCACCCAGTCAAAGGCTTTAGCATAGATAATGAAGCAGAAGTAGATGGTTTTCTGGAATTCCCTTGCTTTCTCTATGATCCAACAAATGTTGGCAATTTGATCTCTGGTTCCTCTGCCTTTTCTAAAACCAGCTTGTACATCTGGAAGTTCTAATTATACTTAAATGTTAAAATGTAAATTGCAGGAATCTTTTTGGAGAGCAATTTGTCAATATCTTTTTATTTTGAAAAGCACATACACTTTAACCTATACTCTCACTTCTAGATATTTAACTTTATTAACACATGTACAAACATATTTGAAAAATTGTGTTCCCTAAAGCATTGTTTGTAACAGCCAAAGACTAAATACACACTTAGTATGTATAAGTGCTGTGCTTAGTTGCTCAGTTGAGTCCAACTCTCTGTGATCCCAGGACTGTAGCCCACCAGGCTCCACTGTCCACGGGGATTCTCCAGACAAGAATAATGGAATGGGTTGCCATGTCCTCCTCCAATGTATAAGTATGGTACTGATTAATTTAAATATGGTAATTTAATGGTATGCTATGAAATCGTGAGAAAGAATGAAGCAAAAGATACACATGTAGACATGGGACAGTCTCAACTTTCTACTTACAGGAGGAATAATCATCAAACTTAGTGCTTCGTTTCACTTTATTTGAATAAGTATATTATACACAAAATGTTTTTGACAGAATACTCAGACACTGGTGACACTGATTGTCTTTGGAGAAGGAAATGGGCTGACTGACAGTCTAGAGTAGAAGGGTATAATGGGATGAATACTTGTATCCCCCCAAAGTTAATATTTTTATGTCCTAGCCAACAGTGTGGCTTTATCTGGAATTGAGATCTCTAAGGAAAAGATCAAGGTTAAATGCAGTCATGAAAGTAAGGTCTTGATCCAATAGGATTAATGTTCTTATAGGAAGACACATCAGAGAGTTCACTGTCCACACAGGCACCAAGGAAAGACCATGTGAGGATATAGTTAGAAAGCAGCCATCTACAAGCTGCAAGACTACACTCACCAGGCACTGAATTTGCCGGCACCTTGAGATCAACCCTCGGATTTCTTTGGAAGGAATGATGTTAAAGCTGAAGCTCCAGTATTTTGGACACTTCATGTGAAGAGTTGACTCATTGGAAAAGACTCTGATGCTGGGAGGGACTGGGGGCAGGAGGAGAAGGAGACGATCCAGGATGAGATGGCTGGATGACATCACGGACTCAATGGACGTGGGTCTGAGTGAGCTCCGGGAGATGGTGATGGACAGGGAGGCCTGGTTTGCTGCGATTCATGGGATCGCAAAGAGTCGGACGCAACTGAGTGACTGAACTGAACTGAACTGAACTGAACTGACTGGAAAGTCCAGAACTAACTGTGAGAAAATAAACATCTGCTGTTTAAGCCACTCAACCCCATAGTATTTTGTTATTTCAGTCTAGACAGACCAATAGAAAGGGAGATTTTCCACTGTACACTTTTAATTGTATTGTAGATAGCTTGGTAAAATTATTTGTGCCCCAAGGTCAGTTTTCATTCCAATCCCAAAGAAAGGCAATGCCAAAGAATGCTCAAACAACCGCACAATTGCACTCATCACACACGCTAGTAAAGTAATGCTCAAAATTCTCCAAGCCAGGCTTCAGCAATACGTGAACCGTGAGCTTCCAGATGTTCAAGCTGGTTTTAGAAAAGGCAGAGGAACCAGAGATCAAATTGCCAACATCCGCTGGATCATCGAAAAAGCAAGAGTGTTCCAGAAAAACATCTATTTCTGCTTTATTGACAATGCCAAAGCCTTTGACTGTGTGGATCACAATAAACTGGAAAATTCTGAAAGAGATGGGAATACCAGACCACCTGACCTGCCTCTTGAGAAATCTGTATGCAAGTCAGGAAACAACAGTTAGAACTGGACATGGAACAACGGACTGGTTTCAAATAGGAAAAGGAGTACGTCAAGGTTGTATATTGTCCAGTCCAGTTCAGTTGCTCAGTCGTGTCCGACTCTTTGCGACCCCATGAATCGCAGCACGCCAGGCCTTCCTGTCCATCACCATCTCCCAGAGTATATTGTCACCCTGCTTATTTAACTTCTATGCAGAGTACATCATGAGAAACACTGGGCTGGAAGAAGCACAAGCTGGAATCAAGATTGCCGGGAGAAATATCAATCACCTCAGATATGCAGACGACACCATCCTTATGGCAGAAAGTGAAGAGGAACTAAAAAGCCTCTTGATGAAAGTGAAAGAGGAGAGTGAAAAAGCTGGCTTAAAGCTCAACATTCAGAAAACTAAGATCATGGCATCTGGTCCCATCACTTCATGGGAAATAGATGGGGAGACAGTGGAAACAGTGTCAGATGTTGGGAGCCACGTTAGGCATTACTGACAAAATGTAGGCACAGCCCTAAACCCCCTGTCTTTGCTCCGTAGGCACGGACCCGGAATGGGTTAGGCTTTGTGATTCTGACTTGTTTTTTCCTTTCCTTGGCTGAGTTGACTGAAGAGAATATTAAGGTGCTTTTTTTTTTTTTTCTTTTTTTTGAGAGGAGCATGAGAAGGCATAAAGCCTTCTGCAGCTGTGCTCAAAGAATAATTCATAAAGTTTATCACTGACATTTGTTCAAGGACTTGTACAAAAGACTGTTCCAGGGTGAGCACGTGGGCTGCAGCTTGAGGCCATGGGAGGGATTGCTATCTGAAGCCCATTTGTGAGAAAAGTGTTTATGGCAAAGGAGTTTGCTGAACTTAGGGCTTAGGGATAATTAAAATAGTTAGAAGCTAAAGATTTAAGGCTTGCTGTAATGTTAGCATATTCTACTATAGCTTATAGAAATTAGGAACTTTAGAGATATTATTAGCTAGAAGCCCTTTCTAAGAAATAGTGAGCTTAGGATACTAGGGGCAAACAGGACTTAGAAAGATAAGAATTAAACTGAGGAATGTGGTATGTAGCCCAGACATTAGCATGAGTTACAGTGTATTCACAAGGACACATGATAAAAAGTAGATAAGAGAATCGCTGAGGAAGGAACTCCTTTTGAGCGGCAACAATGATTTTTGCAGAAAAATAAATCTGGGTCTATGGGAACTAAAAATATCAAACCTCTGACATACTGCTTTTTTTAAAAAAAATTATTTTACTTTACAATACTGTATTGGTTTTGCCATACATCAACATGAATCCGCCACGGGTGTACATGTGTTCCCAATCCTGAACCCCTCTCCCACCTCCCTCCCTATACCATTTCTCTGGGTATCCCAGTGCACCAGCCCCAAGCATCCTCTATCCTGCATTGCACCTAGACCTAATGCTTTTGTAAAAGTATAGAAGAGAATCATAAGCTTGGAATAAACAGGCAGTCCAAGAAAAATGAGAGGCTGCCCCAGTTTCTCGCCGACACCGCTCACCCCTTCAGGTTGAATCCCTGGCTGCTGGAGCTGGACTCTGGCAGTCAAACTTTATTTTTTTGGGCTCCAAAATCATTGCAGATGGTGATTGTAGCCATGAAATTAAAAGACGCTTACTCCTTGGAAGAAAAGTTATGACCAACCTGGATAGCATATTCAAAAGCAGAGACATTACTTTGCCAACTAAGGTCCATCTAGTCAAGGGTATGGTTTTTCCAGTGGTCATGTATGGATGAGAGTGTTGGACTGTGAAGAAAGCTGAGCGCTGAAGAACTGATGCTTTTGAACTGTGGTGTTGGAGAAGACTCTTGAGAGTCCCTTGGACTGCAAGGAGATCCAACCAGTCCATTCTGAAGGAGATCAGCCCTGGGATTTCTTTGGAAGGAATGATGCTAAAGCTGAAACTCCAGTACTTTGGCCACCTCATGCGAAGAGTTGACTCATTGGAAAAGACTGTGATGCTGGGAGGGATTGGGGGCAGGAGGAGAAGGGGGTGACAGAGGATGAGATGGCTGGATGGCATCACCAACTCGATGGATGTGAGTCTGAGTAAACTCCGGGAGTTGGTGATGGACAGGGAGGCCTAGTATGCTGCAGTTCATGAGGTCACAAAGAGTTGGACACGACTGAACTGAACTGAACTGAAGCTTAATAAAGAGCCACTAAATTAAGAAAGTGGAAAATATCTTCCCCTCCCTGTCTAAGAACCTCAAAGTTCTCAGTTGTCCCTCTTGAAGGCTCTTTCCTTTCTCTGGCTGTGGACTGGAGGGTATGTCCACCCCAGAGGCCATCAATGTTTACTGCTACTGTAGAAATCTCTGATGCCTAGAAGATTCAGCAACACCTGCAGCTCTTCAAAATCTGATATGAGGCATCAGTGTTATTCAGTTTGCCTTAGTCTTTCAGGTTGACCTGACTGGTATAAAGCAGCAGCAAAGCACAGTAGAGGGTGTGTGAGTTTCCAGCTAGACAGGCTTATGTTTGAGACTTTAGCTCTGCACCTTATTAGTGATCTTGCCACAGTCATCTCTAAAACTTCTCTGAGCCTCTGTTTCTTCATTTGATAAAAAGAAAGCAGACAGGAATCAACAGTGCCCAAAGAGACCCATCATGAAGATTAGTTATAAAACATACAGAGGGTATCTGGCATCTAATGGGCACTCAGTAAGTGGCAGCTGTTATCACAAATGACAGTGCTATTTTTCTTGTTTCTTTTGTTCTTGAAGATGACTTTTCCAACCCAACACACACCAGTGGCCATTTTCTGTCTGATTAGTGGGACTCAGTTCAGTTCAGTTCATTTCAGTTGCTCAGTCGTGTCCGACTCTTTGCGACCCCATGAATCGCAGCACACCAGGCCTCCTGTCCATCACCAACTACCGGGGTTCACTCAGAGTCACATCCATCGAGTCAGTGATGCCATCCAGCCATCTCATCCTCTGTCACCCCCTTCTCCTCCTGCCCTCAATCCCTCCCAGCATCACAGTCTTTTCCAATGAGTCAACTCTTCTCATGAGGTGGCCAAAGTACTGGAGTTTCAGCTTTAGCATCATTCCTTCCAAAGAAATCCCTGGGCTGATCTTCAGAATGGACTGGTTGGATCTCCTTGCAGTCCAAGGGACTCTCAAGAGTCTTCTCCAACACCACAATTCAAAAGCATCAATTCTTCAGCGCTCAGCTTTCTTTAACAGTCCAACTCTCACATCCATACATGACCATAGGAAAAACCATACCCTTGACTAGATGGACCTTAGTTGGCAAAGTAATGTCTCTGCTTTTGAATATGCTATCCAGGTTGGTCATAACTTTTCTTCCAAGGAGTAAGCGTCTTTTAATTTCATGGCTGCAATCACCATCTGCAGTGATTTTGGAGCCAAGAAAAATAAAGTCTGACACTGTTTCCCCATCTATTTCCCATGAAGTGATGGGACCAGAGGCCATGATCTTCATTTTCTGAATGTTGAGCTTTAAGCTAACACTTTCGCTCTCCTCTTTCATTTTCATCAAGAGGCTTTTTAGTTCCTCTTCCCTTTCTGCCAGAAAGGTGGTGTCATCTGCATATCTGAGGTGATTGATATTTCTCCCAGAAATCTTGATTCCAGCTTGTGTTTCTTCCAGTCCAGCGTTTCTCATGATGTACTCTGCATAGAAGTTGAATAAGCAGGGTGACAATATACAGCCTTGACTTACTCTTTTTCCTATTTGAAACCAGTCTGTTGTTCCATGTCCAGTTCTAACTCTTGCTTCCAGACCTGCATACAGATTTCTCAAGAGGCAGGTCAGGTGGTCTGGTATTCTCATCTTTTTCAGAATTTTCCACAGTTTATTGTGATCCACACAGTCAAAAGCTTTGGCATAGTCAATAAAGCAGAAATAGATGTTTTTCTGGAACTCTCTTGCTTTTTCCATGATCCAGCAGATGTTGGCAATTTGATCTCTGGTTCCTCTGCCTTTTCTAAAACCAGCTTGAACAACATCAGGAAGTTCTCGGTTCACGTATTGTTGAAGCCTGGCTTGGAGAATTTTGAGCATTACTTTACTAGCATGTGAAATGAGCGCAATTGTGCGGTTGTTTGAGCATTCTTTGGAGTTGTCTTTTTTGGGATTGGAATGAAAACGGACCTTTTCCAGTCCTGTGGCCACTGCTGAGTTTTCCAAATGTCCTGGCATATTGAGTGCAGCACTTTCACAGCATCATCTTTAAGGATTTGAAAGAGCTCAACTGGAATTCCATCACCTCCACTAGCTTTGTTCGTAGTGATGCTATATCAAGACCACATTTTTGTTAATTAGTTGCTAGGCTGTGTCTAACACTTTTGTGACCTTCATATACTATAGGCCACCAGGCTCCTCTGTCAATGGAATTTCCCAATGGAGTGGATTGCCATTTCCTTCTCCAGGGGATCTTCCTGACCCAGGGATAGAATCCATGTCTCCTGTATTGTCAGGCTGATTCTTTACCACTGAGACACCTGGGAAGCCCATTAAAACCATAGCTTCTTACTCTTTCTATTTTGTTATGGCGTATAGTTTGGAGGGGCTTTTGAGATATGTTCTTTCTGATTTTGTAGGAGGTCATTTGCATGAGAGTGCCAGAGCCCGCAGATAATCATAGATACTCCTTTTGTTGACCTTAACCACCAGACCTTGTAATCTTTTAAAATACACTTTAAAAATTAGTTTATTTATTTATTTTTGGCTATGCTAGGTCTTTGGTGCTGTGTGCTGTCTTCCTCTGTTTTGGTATGCTGGCTTGTCTTTGTGGTTGCTTATCTTATTGCAGAACAGGCTCTAGGCATGTGGGCTCAGTACTTATGGATCATGGGCTCTACAGTTGTGGCACACAAGCTTAGTTCCTCTGTGGCATGTGGAATCTTCTGGACCAGGGATTGAACCCATGTGCCATGCATTGGCAGGCAGATTCTTAACCACTGGACCATCAGGGAAGTCCTGTAATCTTCTTTTAGCTTGTAGTTATCTCCTGGTCAACGTACAGCTTGAGGGCAACCTTCCAATGAACCAATTTTGTTTGATATTTTAATACCCACCAAGTGAAAAAAGCATATTCTGCAATTTTTTAACTTGTCATTCAGGTGGATCATTAAATGAAATGAGAATAGCACTGACTTTGAGCTCAAACATCCCTGTATTGATTTTGCTTTTATCCTGATAGTTGGGTGAACTTGGGCAAGTTGCTCAGCTTTGGTTATGTCCTCTGTCCAAAAGAAATAATTCCTATATCATAGAAGGCTGAGAGAATTCAGTGGATTATTAAATGTCAAGTTACTAAAACAATGCTTAGTGTATTTTAGATAACTCATAAATAGTAGTTTTCATTTTATATCCTTGCGAATAAGAAAACAGTATTGGCCTTCAGAGGTGTGCCAGAGTACCTGAAGTTGTCATGGGGATGGAAGTTGTCCTCCCAGACCTCCAAAACTAAATTAAGTTCAGAGAACAGATTTGTGAGCCACTGCACAATTTAAGTGATAAATAGGCTTTGGGAGTCATTTTTGTAAATTGTTTTTAACAATTTTACTATGGTATTTGCCATAAAGTTCTAAACACCAATCTTATGCATGTCTTTAATGTTATCCATTCACTCTGCTTCTCCTAATGATTTAGAAATATTTAATTTTGTATTGACATGTTTTTGTAAGCTCTCCCAAAGTCTTTGTGAAAAGAACAGGGGTAAAGAGCACATAAACAAAACAATGGAGTGAAGTACAATAAATAAAACAGCAGAAGAAAGGATTTATCCAGGACAACTTTCTGTCTCAAAGCATGCTTTGCATCTTAATTAGGCTGAAAGCCTTGAGAGAAACATACCATTTTAATGACAAAACACTACTTGACCTTTCTCATTTTTTTTTTTTTCTACCCGCAAAGAAAATACCTAAAGGACAAAACTTTCTGATATGGAACAAATTCTTATTTTTCTCTGGCACATCATTTATGGACTTGTCAAAGACAAAGGAAAAAAGACTTGCTGAGGGTCATGGGAGCCTGTGGTGCTTGTGATGCACCTGGCATTCATGGATCCATCTCCTACTGGGGCACAGATCTTTGCAAAGGGCTGGATGTTTTCAATCACATGCTGGCTTTGTCTGTAAGATTAACCCTATGAGCCTTCTCCACTCTTCTCATAACATTTGGAGTGTATCTCCTTCTTCAACTCTGGGCTAATAGGATAAACTAGGAGAATCAGTTGACACGATCTGTATCAGAAGCAAGTGGGCTTGTCTTATCCAGAGCCAATAATGCAAAACATACAAGATGGCTGGCCTCCAAGGTCGTGGCACATTGACAGAGGGGAGGAGAATTATCAGCAGAGAAATACAATCAAGCACCATGTGGATAGGTGACAAGAAGTCCTCTGGCCAGAGAAACAGATTACATACCAGCACTACCTTGGCTCACTGCCCTGAAGAAATACACAGCAATCCAACTCAGGGAAAATTCCATGAAATAACAGAGCAGGAACATCCCGAAGCCAATGGCAACACATTCCAAGAAAAACATCCAATGAACCAAACGCTAAACAACACAGACCTCAGAAACGTAAATAAAAATTAACTGAAAAAGGAAACCTTCAGAGTCTTGGGAAGGAACACAACAGATTAAATGACCACAAAACACTAAAACACCAACTAGTTATTTACCCACTGCTTTGTGGTAAACACAAGGCCCATAGTCTCCAAGAGGTTATTTCTGGGCGCCAATGACTTAGCACATAGGCCAGCAAAAAGCACGGACTTTATTTTCCTCCCCAGGGCAAGTGGCATTTATCATGGGCCTGAGAACCAGAAGGAAGTTCCTTTGGACCTCTTAGTGTTATAGTTATTTATAAGAATGAGAGAGGAGCAGAGGGTGGGAAAAATGCTGGGCATAGAGTCAGAAGCTCTGGGTTTGTATAGCCTGCCACTTACGAACTCTACTATCTTGGGCAGACTACTTAACCACACTGAGTTTACTGGTTTCCTCATTTAGAGAAATGAATTGATACTAATAGTTATCATTTCTCCCTTACAGTGTTGATCTGAATAGTAAATGAGAAGATGACTGTAAAGAGCACTTCATTAGAGGTAAATTACAATACAACAGCGAGTCATGCCTGTTCATTCCTATTGCTGTTACTAGTTCATTTATCTGGATTCATAGGAGAATGAATGAATCCACCTACCTGAGAGATGAGGTGTACCCCACTGAGCATCTATTTCAACGAATTTGACCAACGTCTATAATCGACATCAAAAGGTTATTGAATGAAGTTTAAATTTTTATTTTTTCCCAGTGGCAACTATTTTAGATTTTTCTTTTCTTAATTTTTTTTAAATTGAGGTAAAATAATGTTTATGATGTTGTGGTGTTTTCTTCTGTGCAACAGTGTGAGTCAGCTATATGTACACATACACCCCTTCCCTCTAGTGTCTCCCTCCCAACTACCCCACACCTGTTTTACCCCTCTAGGTCATCACAGACCACCAAGCTGAGATCTCCGTGCTATACAGCAGCTTCCCACTACCTATCTGTTTTACACATGTTAGTATATATATGTCAATGCCACTCTCTCAATTTGTCCCACCCTCTCTTCTGCACCCCATCGTGTCCAGAAGTCTGTATCACTATTCCTTTTCTTCAAATAGGTTCATCAGTACATTTTTTTCTAGATTTCAAATATATGCTTTAATATATGATATTTGTTTCTCTTCTTGATGACTTACTAATAGAATCAAATTTGCAAACACCTACTAGTGTTCTTAGTAGCAGTAATCCAGTTACAAACACCTACCATTGTTCTAAGTAGCAGTAGTTCAGTTCTGTTTGTGTGTTTTGATTTTCTCTCCTTCTGGGAGGTGAAGCAGAGCCTCAACCACAGAGCTGTCTGAATAAGCTTCTCTCTCCCTTCTGCTTGTCTATTTCTAATTTGGGCAAAACTGAATTAACTGAGCTTGTTAAAACTGAGTGCTGACTATGAATGAGCCAGTCTCTATGCAGACTCAGTCATAAAATATGTGGTGTTGATGCAGGATATTTGAGATCTTCATGGTAGAGTTCAGAGATCTTTTCTGGCCTAAGATTAGAGAGTGAAAGCTATTAGAAAAGCTCACCTCAGGATGGACACGTGGAGCCTGAAGTATGAATACTTTGAATATCTTTGGTCTGCCCTCATCTCTGTCTTGTTTCAGCATAGGTGGGTACAACTGTGCTCATCACCATTTTACAGTCAGTGAAGAATGAAGCCTCAGACAGAAGGATTGGTGTTAGGAACATGGATGTGTCTTGAGGACCTGTGGGGCATCATCATTCAACTAAATTAAACTCTTTATTTAGACTCAGAGTCATACAGTTCAGGGACTTCCCTTCTGGTCCAGCAATTTATATTCTGTGCTTCCACTGCAGGGGGTGCAGGTGGGGAAGTTCTTCCTGTCATGAGGTGCAGCCAGTGGAAAAAAAAAAGGAAAAAACTTAAAAATCAACAGTAATCATATTTTTAAAAGAATCATACAGTTCATCAAAATAGATTATTAGGTATGTTTCTTCTCTGGATTAATTTTATCCCAATAAACTATTGTTTTAGAAGCATCACCTCTCACTATGATAGAATCATGAAAGAATCACAGGACATTCATGCTAGAAGAAACCTTCCAGGTGAAACAGACTGTGCTTCCCCAATGCTATTCTAAAAGTCCTTGTTGGTCCTGAAAAAATTTTTCTACTCTGGAAAAATGAAATAAAAATGAGGAAAGTGAGAAAATTCAGCCATTTTAAAATAAAGTTAACTCACTCCATTTAAAGAAATGCCTTGTATCCTATAATTTTGCTCTTCCTTCTTTTCTGATGTCCTGGACCCTTTTATTTAAAATGATTGTAATGGTAAGTGCCAGTTTTCTGAAAGGGATCTAAATATTTATCAAGTCAAAAGTTTGAATTCTATGTCACGCTTCTGGTTTATGATTACTCTGGTTTTATTGTTTGATCTATAAATTTCAAGTTTGAGAATTTAAGAGTTAAAACTTAAGAATTTCAGCCAGCTCCTTTATTTTCAGATGGGAGAACAGAGACCCTGAGGAAAATGCCAAATGGAACACAACCAGAAAGCTGGAAAGCCAGAACCAAAGGCTGGCCTTGCTATCGTTTCTGCTCCACATGTCTGTCCTTCAATAGGTAGGATGTTAGTCTTATTACCAATTCTGTGGGATGAGAAACATGAAGTTTTTAAAGAGGAAGGGATGAGGAAGAAGGGAATTCTATTTCTCAAACACACTGATGTGCCAGACAATCTGAATACTTCATATATATTATTTTGTTTTTTCTTTTAGACAACTCTAAAAGAAAGGTTAAAATTGAATACACATTATAACTGGAGAAAACTAAGTTCAGAAATGTGAAATAACTTGATGATTCAGAGTCCACCAAATCACATTATCACCTAGTTATTGGTCATTCAACAAATATCTATAGAGTGTCTTCCCCATACAGGATAAGTCTAATGTAAGTAATTAAATAATTTAGCAAATTATAAAGTGATAACCAAGCATTCAGTAATTGTTTACAATTCCTCTCAAACAGTGCTGTGAAGCTGGTTATCATTATCTCCATTTTACGATGAGGAACACAAGCGAAGAGAGTTTAAGTGGCTGGCCTAAAGCCTTATATTTGCCATGTTGTTGAGCTGAGGCTGGCTTTCTGACTTTTAATCTTATCTTCCTTGCCCTATTTTATGTTAGGCATATCTTTTTCTAGAGAGGAAACATGATGCACTGGCAAAACTTTAGTCTACAAAGGATCATGAGTCCATAAGCTGCAACTGTTGCTTTGAAAGGCAGAAGTAAAAGAAGAGTTGATGGAGATACCAGACATGAAAGGGTTGTAAGTTCTGGGCTTTCCAATAATAAGCCATTCTCCTCCAGATGATTTTAATAATCTCCAGCACATGTGTTCTAACCCCTTGATGCTGTACAATATGTGTAACCAAATAAAAGATCTCTCCAGATTCAGAGATTTACTGTTTGTGATGGGAAAAGGCCAACCAGATGACATCATTTATATTCCAAATATGAGCTGCTGCCAAGGCTAGTGATGTTAAGCTGGAGAAATTGATCCTCAACACTATTCTATGAAGGAAAAAAGAAAAAGGTCTTGGCCTTGATAGTATCATTTTAAAAAATTTATGTGACTGCAAAGACGAGTTTAATAAGCTTCTATTTTATCTAGAATTGCTTAAGTCCAATGCGTGGGTTGTTTAGGCACACAATCACTTCCATATATTGCAAGTTACCAGGTTAGGGACTAAGAGTTATCATTTTGCTGTTGCTATTGAATGCTGTTGAATTGGTGGGCAGACTGACCTGAGTGTCTGCTCCAGCAGAGCACACAGCTTTCAGAGCTGTGCTCACTTGTTCCAAATCAAAGGTCCCCAGTTTATAAGTGCAGTATAATAGTCTCTGCTCCCATTTCTCAACTTCTTCATGTCTAACACAATCATGGTTTCTTCTTCTTTTTTTTTTTTTTTTCAGGTATTAATATCCTGCACTACCATGATATACAGGGAAAGTTGGCCCCATTACCAGTTACAAAGGTAGGTCATGATTCAGTTCAGTTCAATTCAGTCGCTCAGTCGTGTCTGACTCTTTGCGACCCCATGGACTGCAGCTCGCCAGCCTTCCCTGTCCATCACCAACTTCTACTTAAACTCATGTCCATCGAGTTGGTGATGCTATCCAACCATCTCATCCTCTGTTGTCCCCTTCTCCTCCCACCTTCAATCTTTCCTAGCATCAGGGTCTTTTCCAGTGGGTCAGTTCTTCACATCAGGTGGCCAAAGGATTAGAGTTTCAGCTTCAGCATCAGTCCTTCCAATGAATATTCGGGACTGATTTCTTTAAAGATTCACTGGTTGGACCTCCTTGCAGTCTAAGAGACTCTCAAGAGTCTTCTCCAACACCACAGTTCAAAGGCATCAATTCTTCAGCACTCAGCTTTCTTTATAGTCCAACTCTCACATCCATACATGACTACTGGAAAAACCATAGCTTTGACTAGACGGACTTTTGTTGACAAAGTAATGTCTTTGCTCTTTAATGTGCTGTCTAGGCTGGTTATAGCTTTTCTTCCAAGGAGCAAGTGTTTTTTAATTTCATGGCTGCAGTCACCATCTGCAGTGATTTTGGAGTCCAAGAAAAGAAAGTCTGTCACTATTTCCATTGTTTCCCCATCTCTTTGCCATGAAGTGATGGGACTAGATGCTATGATCTTTGTTTTCTGAATGTTGAGCATTAAGCCAACTTTTTCACTCTCTTCTTTCATTTTCATCAAGATGCTCTTTAATTCTTCGATTTCTGCCATAAAGGTGGTGTCATCTGCATATCTGTGGTTATTGATATTTTTCCCAGCAATCTTGATTCCAGCCTATGCTTCATTCAGTCCAGTGTTTCTCATGATGTACTCTGCATATAAGTTAAGTAAGCAGGGTGACAGTATACAGCCTTGACATACTCCTTTCCTGATTTGGAACCAGTCTACTGTTTCATGTGCAGTTCTAAGTGTTGCTTCTTGACCTGCATAGTGATTTCTCAGGAGGCAGGTAAGGTTGTTTGGTATTCCCATCTCTTTAAGAATTTGCCACAGTTTTTTGTGATCTACACAGTCAAAGGCTTTGGCATAGTCAATAAAGCAAAAGTAGATTTTTTTTCTGGAACTCTCTTGCTTTTCGATGATCCAATTGATGTTGGCAATTTTATCTCTGGTTCCTCTGACTTTTCTAAATCCAGCTTAAACATCTGGAAGTTCACAGTTCACATACTGTTAAAGCCTGGCTTGGAGAATTTTGAATGTTACTTTGTTAGAGTGTGAGATGAGTGCAATTGTGCAGTAGTTCAAATATTCATTGGCATTGCCTTTCTTTGTGATTGGAATGAAAACTGACATATTCCAGTCCTGTGGCCACTGCTGAGTTTTCCAAGTTTGCTGCCATGTTGGTTTAGATCTTGGTTAATCTAAACCAATATACACATGCCATTCCCCTATGACCAGTGATCCAGGAGTGACCTGTTATAATCAGACAAAGGAAAGGACTTGGGTTCTACTTGAGGGAAAGGACTTTTCATCTCTTTCCCTTGATGTATGATTACAAATAGGTATAGAGCCCCAATTACTCTTGGCATCCCGTTTATAATTTCAGGGTGGAAGGATCAGGTTTAGAATGAGGCCAAAGTTGGGGATGGCTGATTGGAGAGATGAAAAAAAATTCAACATGTTTGATTATATCATTGAGCTTCAGATTGTCCGATGCTTTCCCTATCCTTAGACTTTTATGGAAATATTGCATTTCCTTATTACTTAAGCCAGTTTTTATTTCTGTTGCTTGCAGCTGAAGCATTCTGATTGGAAGAGGTGACAAAATTTGCTTCCTGAGGTCCTATCAACTTTTTGAACTGCACCCTCATGATGTTTTGCATTGTCTTAAATCTATGCTGAATGAATCATTTTATGTGTTCAGTTGTCACCACATGCAGATTTAGTAATTTTAAGTCAAGAATTACTCACAATATTCCATGACTTCTTGTTGTTACCCCTTCCAGCCTCATCTCTAGCCGCCTTGCTCATCAGTCACTCTATCATCTTGCAATTATTCAGATATGCCAGTCTTTCTCTCATCTCTAGCCTTATTCATGCTCTTTCCACTGACTCTGACAATTTCCTTGATGACCTCTTTCCCCAAACTTTCCCTCCACTGAATCTTGACTTAGGCATAATTTCCCCTGGGAAGCCTTCTCTTCTTTGGCCTTTCTTATACTTCTCTAGCATGCTAGTCTTCCCCTATCAGAGTACTTTCTATTGTATATGGAAGTGACCCATCATCTCTTCTGGCCTGTGGATCCTTTGAGGACAGGAAACATCTGTTTACAGTTTTGTCCCCAGGGCTTAACACATAGTTGGTACTACATAAAATATTTGTTGAAAGAATGATGAATTAATTACTTAAAGCTATTCAGACATGCCGCATGCCTAGTGCCCAAGTGCCTTAATATGGCTTTCAATGATCTGGCCCTGACTTCCTGTCCAGACCCCTCTACTGTTACTTACCAGAAATTTCTTATTTAAAGCCTACTGAATCACATATCCTTTGCTGTTTCACGTCTCAATGCCAATGATAGGCATCTTGCTACTTCCTAAACCTACCCATTGTTTTGTAGTTCTGCTTCCTTAGGTAGGGAGGGTGCTATGAAATGATAAAATGAGTAAAAACGAAAACAAAACCCACCCCAAAAAGCCCAACCTGGGTTCAAATTCTGATCACTCTTCTCAGTGACAGTGGGTAGTATACTTCATCACTTGATCACAATGTGGTTATATAATTGCGCCCAATGGGGTTGTCATGAAGATAAATGGATTAAGAAGTCACCTGGCACAATACTCTTTGCACTAAGTTCTTAGAATATCTGTTTGCTGAATCATTGTTGAACTCTGCCCTTCTGGCTTTAGAAACAACCAGCAATTTGATTCTATACTATTTCTTTGAATAAGTAAAATCAAAGAATAAAAATTGACCATGAAGTTTGGCTTCAGGAAAAGAAAATGTTTGTGAAGGAACAAAGTGGCCTTGTAGGGCCTTTATTCATCTCTACTTTAAAGTCTGGAGAGTTTTGGGTCAGCGGGAATGCTGTTTGGGGTTAGTGGGAATACTCTTTGGGAAATTAACTTGGTTTTGGCTAAAATGATTACTTCATTAAGGGTGAACCTGCAATTTCCAGGAAGTTTCAGAGTTTCCACAGTTTCAACAAAAATTGCAGCGCCCACAGGGCAACCCCTCACGGCCAGATGAGAACACAATGGCAGGTGTTTAGTGGTGCTTTTCAGATGCTGCTGGGCAAGAGAGGAAGAACTGGGGAGAAACCCATTACAACTTTTCCAGCTAGGAGGGAACCATGCTCCCTGGGTTCACAGAATGAGCTGGACTGACTGTCCTTGCAACTTCCTCCCATCTTATTTGGTTCTATTTCTTGAATAAGCCCCTGGTTTCTGATCCCTGTCTTCACCTCAGTGGTTTCTGTGGTTTGGGGCACTTTACCTTTTCAGCAACCAGCTTTTCCTAGACCCATTTTAGAGGGGCAGAGGAGGAAATAAGATAGCTTCTAGAAAAGGGTACAGAAATTAGAGACTGCATCTAACAGGACTTTGCCATCACTTGAATGTCTTCACTGTTGATTGAGAGGGGACAACATGTGCTTTGGAACCCCAGAGAGTCAGTTTTGAGTTTTGGCTTATCCACATGACTTTGGGCATGCTATTTAACCTCTTTGAGCCTCAGATTTTTCATCTATAAAATAAGGATAATATCTGCCTTGTAGAGTTTTTATGGTGGTGAAATGAGGCCATGAATGAAAGACATCCAGAAAAATGCAGAATGCTTAGTAGGTGTTTAACAAAGGTGACTTTATTGCTAATCTTTTATTATCACAAGAAAGTTGTATTCCCTGTAAGTTGACTGTAGTCACTTCAGAGAAGGGTGGGAGGGACAGTTCTCTTTTAACCTGCTTTACAATTTATAAGGGAGGAGATATAATTCAGAAAGTGTCAGAATCATATTCACTTTACATTTTAACCTCTCTGAAAGCTTTATCCACTAGGAGAGTGGGCCAACACAGTGTCTTAGAGTACCAAGAACCAGATCCACATTCCTCATTGGGAATGAAGTGAAGGATGGGGCAAGCTCTCCATGGAGGGAGAATTAAGTATGATCTCTCATAGAGGTGAAAAGTAAATGGGCAGAGAGGAGAACTAAAGGTAGAAATGGGAGTAAGAATGTCCTGAGACTCAGATTCCTCATTTGTAGAATAAAGAGGTGGATGACTGTGGATTGCCAAATTATTTACATTTCCTTCAAGGGGCCCAGGGAGAGCAGGGATGAAAGGAAGAAGAGAGAAGGGAAAAACAGTATCATCACTGTACTAAGGATCAGGAGTGGGTAGGAAAAATGTAGTGATATTTTCTGTCTTTGGTCCATGGAATCCAGCTAATGCTTAAAGTCGCTTACAACAATTTTCTTTTTTAAAAAATTAATAACCAACAAATACAATATTCCAAGGAAAATATACTCAAACTAAACAGGCCAGAGAGCAACAGTTAGAACTGGACATGGAACAACAGACTGGTTCCAAATAGGAAAAGGAGTATGTCAAGGCTGTATATTGTCACCCTGCTTATTTAACTTACATGCAGAGCACATCATGAGAAATGCTGGACTGGAAGAAACACAAGCTGGAATCAAGATTGCCGGGAGAAATATCAGTAACCTCAGATGTGCAGATGATACCACCCTTATGGCAGAAAGTGAAGAGGAACTAAAAAGCCTCTTGATGAAAGTGAAAGAGGAGAGTGAAAAAGTTGGCTCAAAGCTCAACATTCAAAAAACGAAGATCATGGCATCCGGTCCCATCCCTCCATGGGAAATAGATGGGGAAGCAGTGGAAACAGTGTCAGACTTTATTTTTTGGGCTCCAAAATCACTGCAGATGGTGACTGCAGCCATGAAACTAAAAGACGCTTACTCCTTGGAAGAAAAGTTATGACCAACCTAGATAGCATATTCAAAAGCAGAGTTTGCCAACTAAGGTCCATCTAGTCAAGGGTATGTTTTTTCCAGTGGTCATGTATGGATGTGAGAGTTGGACTGTGAAGAAGGCTGAGCACCGAAGACTTGATGGTTTTGAACTGTGGTGTTGGAGAGGACTCTTGAGAGTCCCTTGGACTGCAAGGAGATCCAACCAGTCCATTCTGAAGGAGATCAACCCTGGGATTTCTTTGGAAGGAATGATGCTGAAGCTGAAACTCCAGTACTTTGGCCACCTCATGCAAAGAGTTGACTCATTAGAGAAGACTTTGATGCTGGGAGAGACTAGGGGCAGGAGGAGAAGGGGACGACCGAGGATGAGATGGCGGATGGCATCACTGACTCAACGGACGCGACTCTGAGTGAACTCTGGGAGTTGGTGATGGACAGGGAGGCCTGGCGTGCTGCAATTCATGGAGTCGCAAAGAGTCGGACACGACTGAGCAACTGAACTGAACTGAACGGAAACATTTTCTGAACAGCTACAAGCAGCTATTGTATTAAGTACTAGGGATATGAAGATGATTAGAATGTGGTCCATGATTCCATTGACTCCTACAGTCTAGTGGAAGAGACAGAGACCATATACATCACTTAAGTTTACATTTACAGCCGTGAATGTTGTGATGGGGGAAGCCTAAGGGCCGTGAGTTTTGAGGAAGCAACTTGATGGCAAATATTGGGGAGGTTACCCTCAAGGATGTGATACCTTGCTGAGTCTTGAAGGATGAGTAGGAGTCAGCCTTGTAAGGAAAGGGTCTCCATTCAGAGTGACCCTAGTAATCCTGGGTTATTTTTCTGAATCACTCTTGGGGCAACAACATGGAAATCATTCCAAATCATTGGCTTGGGATGGTTTATTTTGGATGTGCTCAATTACTGAGTACATATTTTTCCAGGATTTGTGAGGAGATGGATTTCCATGTGTGCTGTGCTTCAGCATGTCTCCTTGGGGTGTTTATTTACTGTGCTTTATTCCATAACTTAGCAGGGTGTCACAGCTGGAGGCAGCTGGTGGTAAATAAATAGCTTCCATTACCCAATCCCATCACAATCCTCTATTCTGCTTCAGAAACATGGTTTCAGCCTATGGTTCCTTCACTCTCAAATCCATTGCAGTATCAAAGCCCCATGGAGTTGCAGGAGTTTCTTTTTAAAAATAAAATTGAGAGATAAAGCAAAAGACAATTTAGGGCACCGGGGAATTTAGACTCTAAGAAGATAGACTTTCTTAGTGAAACCTAATCAATCACATCAGTTCCTTGATAGGAAAACAGAGACACAAACAAACAAACCAAACATCTCATATTTGATCTGCTATGAATGTGATTTTGGTGTGATTCAGTTAAACATGGTTTGCTTGAGACTCCTCTGTGTGTCTCTGCTTTCCCATACTCTATCTCGTTTGGTGAATAATATGTGCTAGGTTTTCCAAACAAATAATGAATGAAGGCAGAGCAAATGGGAAGGATGAAGGAAGGAAACTAGAATTATCTGCTTTCTGCCTGGTAGAGGGTTGGTATAGTAAAATTCAGATACAGACTTGCAATTAATACTGTTGTATCAAATACTACAGTGCAGAAAAGAAGGAGGGGGCTCTTCGCTAGTCAACAGCCACACATTCTCAGTCCAGTTCTTTAATATATGCAACTTACAGGCTTTTAGTTATATACAAATTCAACCTAAACTCTCCTTCTTGTGCTGTCTGGGAGGAGGGGGTCTAGTGGTATACATGAAGAGGAGAGGACAGCTTAGACACTTAGTAGAGGAGAAGAAGGCAGGCCTTAGATTCCTGAGTTAGCAAACTCTAAGAAGCCTCTAAGAAGTGGAGCTAAAAACACACATTAGAAGTGTAAATGGTATTTATCCATTGAGATATCTAACATTTAAAAAGCAAAGTACGTGTCCAAGGGAGGAAAATATTGAGTGCATATAATTTTATGTTTTCATTTAACATAGCATTAGCAAACACATGATAAAGTGGAATAAGGAATTCTTAGATCTTTGCCTTGATAACATCCCTGATAATATTCTTTTACTAGGCAGGCGTTTTTCTTGAAGTTATGCTTGATAAGTCTCCATGAATAGCTCTTGGCAAGTAACAGATCAGGGTAAGACCGAACTATTGCCACAAAAACAGTTTCTGTTAGACTCTGAAACAGCTACCAATCCAGTTGGCACTTGAGCAATCAGGAGGCCAGGATGAAAAATAGAAGCCTTGTTGTAGAAATAAATGCATTTCTTCTTCAACAAGTTTGAATATGATCTCCCTTCTGAGCGTTTCCTGTTATCTTGATAAACTTGACATCAAATGAGTTCTCTGAGGAGAACAGGAGAGAGAGCAGCACATGAAGAAAAATCATGGTAGAAAAGAAAGCACGTTCTGCCTTTTGGGAGCAATTCTTTCATTTTAACAAAATCCTATAAATAGGTTTTGTTCATTTATTTGTTTGTTTTAGCTGGAGACAGTTTTTGGCATCTATGGAGCCACAGTGTTATGGGGTATTGAACTTATTTCAAGGTATTCTAAAAACTGAGACCAGAAAAGATTTGCCACAGAAATTTGGATGCATATCTGAAGGCTTCCAAAATGCAAATAGTTAGTGTGTAGTCATCATAAAAGCAAATTGCATACTCATCTTGTCTAAAAATGTTCAAGTTTGAAACTTATGAGAATGGTCATAAAGCTTGAAACCTGTCTGTATGCACAGAAAGATGATATTTCATAGTATTAAGAAAGTATTTTTAATATTTCTATATTTCATTTGTTAATTGAATTTAATTATAGGCCATATTGAAAGCAAAGACTGGATAATCAAGTAGTTAAGATTTTTTGATGGTTTCTTTGTTTTGCTTTTGGTGTCAATAAATGTTCATTTAATTTAAGGAAAACTGTTCTCTATGGGCCCTATGCACCTGTAAGTGTGGTAAAGCCAACAAAATAATTTTTTTGGTGACCTTATCTTTTTTCCTAAATTTACCAGCCCATAGTAGTATCATGCTATAGAGGTTCTTATATAATCTTTATCATTTTACATTTTAAAATCTATTGACTTGTCCATAGATGGCACAAAACACCATTTATTAAATGTTAGAGCACTCATCTGCCCCAGCCCTTTTTTCCTTTTCTGCCTGTGGAGATAGAGTAGATGAGGAATCTTTCAAAATAGATGGATAGAGAGATTAATGCATAACTTGAGATATGTTATCATTTAGACCAAAGGGATCAGATGTTATCGGCTCTGCAACTATAAAGGCTTTGAGGTTGTAGAATGTCACATGACTCATAGACATAAAAGCTCATCTAGGCTTTTTCTTTCCTTTCAAGCTCTAATAGCATGATAAGAATCCTCATAAATTCACCCAACACAAGACCTGTATGTGGCAGCCTGCTGACTCCTTGGCTCCTGTGTTCCTCTTCTCAGCACAGCCGAGCAGCTTCATTATCACCTTGCGTGTTTAACTTGGTCTTTCCATTAGAAAAAAGCTGGCCACTGTGCTCCTATTTCCTTGTCCATAAAGTGGGAATAATCATTCCTGTCTTTGGGGAGAAGAGGTCTTTTGAGGATTAAATCAGATAATAAAGTAGTATATCTAGTTCCTGATAATGACCAAGTTTTCAACATGGTAATTTATGCCTTCTCTGTCTCCTTGAAGGTCAATAGTCAGTGCTGTTTTAGGGGTGATTTGAAGTCCCCTAATTAAGTGTATATGGTGACTAAGCTTCAGGGTAACCTGCTTAATAGTTCTGCAATGAATGTATATTTCATTTCTAAAATCTTGGTCTTTAATCTTATTCCTAAGCCGGGCGGGGGGGTGGTGGTGGGGGTGGTGGTGACTTATCCTGTACTTGAAGAAGAAACTTTGGATCTCTCTCTCTTTTCAATCTTGACCTAATTGGTACTTTCCAACCAGCTGTTCAGAATGAGCCCCAAGGCTTTTATAGCTTTTCCTGTCCAGCCAAAGTTTTCTGCCAGCAATGAATTGCAATCTAGCCTCATTCACTAATGCCATTAGTAATCCTTTAGGTGACACGGTTAAGAGTTGAGCTCTCTTTGAGATCTAAAGAAGATTGGTTCCAATCCTTACTTCTCTGCCTTTCTCAAGATGACTGTGACTTTCAAGAGACTTAAGTGATGGTGGCTATATTTGACTCTGTTTTCTCTCTTATGAATGATCTCACTATTTCCATCTAATTTCTCTGTTCTACATTATATTGTTCCTCTGCCTTGATTTCTATGCAAAATCAGCTCATACAGTTGAGCTGATTTATTTGTGATACATTTATTGAGGATAAACAGAGGATTCTAAGAAGGAATTTACACCGCTACAGTGAAAGCAATTTTAAATTTAGTGTGAAGCTTTCGGTATATTAGATCATTGTCTGGCAAATATCTACTCCATACCGCTACCTCTGCCTTCATCAGAGGAGTTTACCTCTCTACTCCAATGATAATAGGCTTGGTCACGTGACTTGCTTCAGCCAACAGAACATTATCAGAGGTAACAGAAGCAGAGGCTGGAAATGCGATGTGATTGTGAGAAGGGATCTGGCCCTTGCAGGACCCCACTGGTCCCAGAGGAATGAAGGCCATATATAGTAGACCTGAGAGAAACACAAGGCCTGGAGCCAGAATTAGCCTAGACTTTCAAACTCACAAATGCTAGTTAACAATTACTTCTTCTTGTTTTCTGTTTTGGAATCACCTGTTATACAGCAATATCTAACTGATACAAGGTCTCATTGTTCTTGAATATCTTTTGGAAATGGAGAATTTCTTTGGCCATGGTGAATTTCCACTGCTCTCTTCATTCTGTACAGTGGTCTAGCCCCATGCCATTTAATTTTTCTCCACTTCCCCTACTTTTCACTAATCTTCTCTTTTGCCTCTATCACCCAAACTCATATTAATTTTGGATGTAGTGTACATTATTTCTTCTTTTCATGCCTTAGCTTCTGCATCCCCCAGAACAGTAGTTTCATTTCAAGCTGCTTTATAAGTTTTTAACAAACAAAGAAAAATTTTCCCTTAGAGGAATTCTTGCTCTACTTGTTAAAACAACATTTTCTCTTATCTATCATCTGCTTCCATCTCCATTCCCCATTTCAGAGCTCAGATCCACATATGGTAGCATCTTGGAGAATTTCAGCAATGATATCAGGTGGCAGGCCAAGCTTGATTGGTCTGGGCTTGCTTAGATTACAGTGTTTGCTTGGTATTCACACTGGCCTGAGCATTTAAACTAGTGTGATCAACACTAAATAGCATGTGTCCTTGAAAAAGTATTGTGAAACCTCTTTTTTTGGCCCTACCTTTGGCCTCATTCTCCTATCCATTCCAATATTTCTGTAGTTCTATATAATTTGATTGTGTCTCCTAGTCTTTGGGCTTCCTTGGTAGCTCAGCTGGTAAAGAATCCACCTGCAATGCAGGAGACCCCGGTTGGACTCCTGGGTCAGGAAGAAACCCTGGGAAGGGATAGATTACCCACTCCAGTTTTCTTGGGCTTCCTTGGTGGCTCAAATGGTTAGTCTTTTATTCTCTGCCACTGTTTCTTTTTTTTTTTTAACTTTTATTTTATATTGGTGTATAGTTGATTGACAATATTGTGATAGTTTCAGATGTACAGCAATATGATTCAGTTATACATATATATGTATCTATTCTTTTCCATATCCTTTTCCCATTTAGGTTGTTATATAATATTGAGCAGAGTTCCCTGTGCTGTATAATAGGTTCTTGTTGGTTATCCATTTTAAATACAGCAGTGTATATGTGTTAATCCCAAGCTCCCTAACTATCCCACTGATTTTTAACTAGCAAGTATTCACTTGATCTTTCCTATTCCAGGTCCCTTCTATAACTGCCACTTTCTTCTCCGCTCAACTTTAATGACAAAAGACTCCCATACACCAGAACAGTCCCTCAGTTCCCCTGATCAGAAGGCTCTGAGATAAGGGTAATCGCGGTTTTTCCATCCACTCAGGGCTTAATGAAGGGATGAGGGAAATACAACCCACAATCCCAGCCATGTCTGACACTGTGGTTTCTGCCAGTACTCTGTTTACTGCCAGTACTGCATCTAGAATATCTTTCCTTCTGGGTTTTGGACAAAGTTCTGGCTGATTCTGTTCTTTCTGGAGTTGTTGCCTTCTTTGACCTGGGCTCCTAAGATCAGTCTCTGTCCCACCCCTCGTGATTCCCATGTTCCCCAGAACTGTGTTTCATCTGCTACCCTGACCTGTCCTTGTGACTTGAATGTAGAAGTGTTCACCCTTCTACTGAGTGACCACTGCTGTTTACCTCATGTTCCTGCGGAAGCATGCTATTTCTTGCACTCAATGCCTCTCTGCTATGGGCCTGTCAGGCAGAAGGACTCTCGGGGTGTGGTCTGACCTTTTAGGAGCGCTTGTTGACACTCAGTGCCCCAGTGCCTCCTGGATCAGGATCAGGGTCACTAGATATCTAAAGCACTGAAAGGATTATGGTGTCCCTCCCTCATATGCAAGTCAAAATGAAATTGAATAAAGCCATAAAACTGATAGGCTAGGTGAAATTAAAATCAACTCCTCTTTCAGTTTTGTATTATTAATAGAACATTCTGGATCTACCAGAGCAGAACTTCTATTATATTATTTATTGTAAAATTACTCATTCATTCATGTATTTAATTGTGTATTAGGTAACCTTTCTTAAGGCATGGTTCAGATGGCTGCAATTAGAAAACCCCACATTGATTAAATCTCAGTCTTGTTCACACTGCCCCACCCCTTGCCCATGTTACCTTTGGGCATGTGTGTGTTCTCAGTCGCTTCAGTCATGTCCCACAATGCCTCCCCATGCACTGTAGCCTGCCAGGCTCCTCTGTTCATGTGATTTTCCTGTCATAATATTACAGTGAGTTGCCATGCACCCTCCAGGGAATCTTCCTGACCCAGGGATTGAACCCACATCTCCTGCACTGCAGGTGGATTCTTTATCTTGGAGCTACCGGGGAAGGCCTGTTACCTTCGTAGCATGCCTTTATACGCTTGTATGCTACACATTTCCTCTTTCCAGGCCCCCCAGAAAGATGAGTATTCTTGTCCACTATTTAGAAAGACCTTCCTCTCCTGCTGTCTTGTGGGGAGAGTAACCTAGTGCTGCGAGTGGCTAAGCCTCGTTAGTGCTGTGAGGAGCACTTATATTTCCTTCACTAGATTTCCAGGCTGGTTTGCTTTTGCAGGACAAGGGCAGGGAGGGGCAGTGAGTAACGTCTAGCAAGGCCTCTTATGCTGAAAGCCAAACACACTCAGGTTGTGCACTTAGAACTAGCCCAGGAAGGCTGCCAGGTGTTTATGCTGCCTTTCCACAGAAAGCAAAGGTTTTTTATTTTTGTTTGCTTATTTGTTGAGTTGTGAAAGGGAAGTTTGAATAAGACCCATTCCTGGGCAATGGAGGGCAGAATGTTTAGAGGTCCTGATGAAATACATGACTGATCTCTAGGTGGGTGATTGTCTTGCTGTTTGATAGCTGGGGAAACTGGAGGTCCTTGGAGCACAGACTGGACAGGATCTTTTTCTGGCTTGTTGTTTGGAGAGCTATGTGCTTGTTGGACAAGTAACAGTCCCTAGGGAATATGGCTTTGCAGCTAAGAACCTAGGCTCTGGAATTAGTTCTGGGATTGAATCATAGTTCTGCCTTAGGCAAATTGTATCCTATGTCTGGGCCTTAGTTTCCTTACTGAAAAATGGGGATCATATCTTACTGGGCTCTTTATTTTAGAAATTAATGATATAATCTAGTTCAAACAATTAACACAGTAACTGGAACTTCCTGAAAGCTCTGTTCCTTCATCTACAGGTGAGATATAGGACTTCATCTGTCTCACGTGTTCTTGGGATCCATGGTGGTATCAGGACTGCTCTGGGCTGCTTGCTTTCACAGGTAGACACCCCTTTCTTGGCCTCTGGATGTTCTTCAAGGTTTTTCTTGTCTTGTCTTGTTGTCCTGACAACTCAGGCCTTGACTCATGAAGAGCCTTTCTCCACATGAACAAACACATTGATGGTATGTATGTATCTTAGACCAGAAGTTGTGGCCTGTGTAACCAAGGGAGAATTTCTGTTGAGTCACAAAATTAGCTGCTAGCGTTTAGACACTAGAAGTCAGAAAATGTAAGGGTGTACGTTATGGGGATGTTTTCTGCCTTCTTTTAGTGGTTGCTTGTGTTGACCCCTCACTAATAATGTCTTTCTCTTCACTTCACCCATTGGTCGTACTGACAGACAGCATGGAGCAGAAAAGAAGTGCTCACCAGGATTCGGTCTTGTATCTGCTACTGTCTCACAGTGGTACCTCAGGAACATATTTCAATATTTTGATCTCTTTGAGGCAGTATGCATGATGAGTAGAGCATGGACTAGAGTATCTGGTTTCAAATCCAATTGCTCAGTGAGCTTTGTGACTTTGAACACACTACTGACCTTCCTCAGTCTCAGGTTAGGATGAGGATAACAATAGCACCTCTCCCATTGCTTGTTTCAAAGATTAGATAAGATATAGTAATAATTAATGCTTCCCTAGTGGTTCAGAGGTAAAGAATATGCCTGCCAATGCAGGAGATGCAGGAGGCATCTCTGGGTTGGGAAGACCCCCTGGAGGAGGAAATGGCAACCCACTCCAGTATTCTTGCTGGAAAATCTCATGGACAGAGGAGCCTGGTGGGCTATAGTCCATTGAGTCACAAAGAGTCAGACATGACTGAGCAACTGAGCACAGCACAGCAGTAATAATTAATAAAGCTCACAATAAAATATACTAAATATATATACTTAATGTGTATATATATATACATTAAATAGCTGATATGTGTGTGTATACACACACACACACACACACACACACAGACACCCCCTTGGAGGAGGAAATGGCAATCCACTCCAGTATTCTTGCCTGGAAAATCCCACAGAGAGAGGAGGCTGGCAGGATAGAGTCCATAGGGTCATAAAGAATAAAACACAACTGAAGCAACTGAATACACACAGTTGCACATATATATACACACACACACACACACACACACAAACATATGTAGAGATACTTTTATTACTCATTTATTATACATAAAATTATATAAATATATACACAAATATATCACTTAGAATTGTGCTCAGTGCATAGTCAATGCTAAGTAAGAGGCTGTTGTCACTGTAATCATCATCCAATTCTTTTCCTGTAAAATGAGTGATGATAAAACTCCTTCATAAAGTTGTTTTAAGGTGAAGTATTTCCTTTTCTTCATTCTTGTTCCCAGTTCAGCTCAACTTTCTCTTTCTCTCTCTCTTTCTTTCCTTTCTTCCGTCCTGCCTTCTTTCCCCCTTTCCTCCCTCTCTCCTTTCCTTCTTTCTGTCTTTCGACTGTAGGGTCTTTGTTGTACTCAAGACATAAATACAAAGCAGAAAACAGTATAATTACAACAATTGAGTCTGGAGAACAACAGTCTAGAGAAATATATAAAACATTTTTAGCTGGTTGAAAACAAAGCTTGCTAATAATTGCTTTCACTATGAAGTGCAGATGGTCAATACCAAAATCAGATTGATTATATTCTTGCAACCAAAGATGGAGGAGCTCTATACATAAGTCAGCAAAAACAAGACCAGGAGCTCATTGTGGCTTAGATCATGAACTTCTTATTACAAAATTCAGACTTAAATTGAAGAAAGTAGGGAAAACCACTAGACCATTCAGGTATGACCCAAATCAAATCAATTATGCTATGAAAGTGACAAATAGATTCAAAGACTTCGATCTGATACACAGAGTGCCTGAAGAACTATGGACTGAGGTTCATGACATTTGTATAGGAGGCAGTGATCAAGACCGCCCACAAGAAGAAGTGAAAAAGGCAAAATGGTTGTGTGAGGAGGCCTTACATATAGCTGAGAAAAGAAGAGAAGTGAAAGGCAAAGGAGAAAAGGAAGATATACCCATTTGAATGCAGAGTTCCAAAGAATAGCAAGGAGAGATGAGAAAGCCTTCCTCAGTGACAAATGCAAAGAAATAGAGGAAAACAATAGAGTGGGAAGACTAGAGATCTCTTCAAGAAAATTAGAGATACCAAGGGAACATATCAGGCAAAGATGAGCACAAGAGAGAACAGAAATAGCATGGACCTAACAGAAGCAGAAGATAAGAGGTAGTAAGAATGCACAGAAGAACTAAAAAAAAAAAGATCTTCATGACCCAGATAACCATGATGGTGTGATCACTCACCAGAGCCAGACATCCTAGAATGCAAATTCAAGTGGGCCTTAGGAAGCATCATTTCAAACAAAGCTAGTGGAAGATGGAATTCCAGTTGAGCTAGTTCAAATCCTAAAATATGATGTTGTTAAAATGCTGCACTCAATAGTCCAGCACATTTGGAAAACTCAGCAGTGGCCACAGGACTGGAAAATGTCAGTTTTCTTTCCGATCACAAAGAAAGGCAATGCCAAAGAATGTTCAAAGTACTGGACAATTGCACTCATCTCACACTCTAGCAATGTGATGCTCAAATTCTCCAAGCCAGGCTTTAACAATACATAAACCAGGAACTTTCAGATGTTCAAGCTGGATTTAGAAAAGGCAGAGGAACCAGAGATCAAATTGCGAACATCCTCTGGATCATCAAAAAAACAAGAGAGTGCCAGAAAAACATCACTTCTGTTTTACTGACTATGCCAAAGCCTTGATTGTGTTCAGTTCATTGCAGTTCCGTCACTCAATTGTGTCTGACTCTTTGTGACCAAAGGGACTGCAGCATGCCAGGTTTCCCGGTCCATCACCAACTCGCAGAGCATGCTCAAAATCATGTCCATCAAGTCGGTGAACTGCCAACCATCTCAACATCCTCTGTTGTTCCATTCTCCTCCTGTCTTCAATCTTTCCCAGCATCAGGGTCTCTTCCAATGACTCAGTTCTTCGCATCAGGTGGCCAAAGATTGGAGTTTCAGCTTCAGCATCATTCCTTCCAATGAATATTCAGGACTGATTTCTTTTAGGATTAACTGGTTTGATCTCCATGCAGTCCAAGAGACTCTCAAGAGTCTTCTCCAGCACCGTAGTTCAAAAGCATCAATTTTAGTGCTCAGCTTTCTTTATAATCCAACTCTTACATCAATAAATGACTACTGGAAAAACCATAGTTTGACTAGAGCGACCTTTGTTGGCAGAGTAATGTCTCTGCTTTTTGATATGCTGTCTAGGTTACTCATAGCTTCTCTTCCAAGGAGCAAGCATTTTTTAATTTCATGGCTGCAGTCACCATCTGCAGTGATCTTGGAGCCCAGGTAAAGAAAGTGTCACTGTTTCCATTGTTGCCCCATCTATTTGCCATGAAGTGATGGGACCGGATGCCATAATCTTAGTATTCTGAATGTTGAGCTTTAAGCCAACTTTGTCACTCTCCACTTTCACTTTCATCAAGAGGCTCTTTAGTTCTGCTTTGCTTTCTGCCATAAAGGTGGTGTCATTAGCATACCTGAAGTTATTGATATTTTTGCTGGTAACCTTGATTCCAGCCCTGCATTTCACATGACACACTCAACATATAAGTTGAATAAGCAGGGTGAAAATATACAGCCTTGACCTACTCCTTTTCCTATTTGGAACCAGTCTGTTGTTCCATGTCCAGTTCTAATTGTTGCTTCTTGACCTGCAGACAAATTTCTCAGGAGGGAGGTAAGGTAGACTGGTATTCCCATCTCTTTAAGAATTTTCCAGAGTGAAGTAAGGAAACACCAATACAGTATACTAACACATATATATTGAATTTAGAAAGATGGCAATGATGACTCTGTATGCAAGGCAGCAAAAAAGACACAGATGTGCATAGCGGACTTTTGGACTCAGAGGAAGAGGGAGAGGGTGGGATGATTTGGGAGAATAGCATTGAAACATGTACACTATCCTGTAAGTATCGAATCGCCAGTCTATGTCCGATGCAGGATACAGCATGCTTGGGGCTGGTCACGGGGATGACCCAGAGGGATGTTATGGGGAGGGAGGTGGGAGGGGGTTCATGTTTGGGAATGCATGTACATCCGTGGTGGATTCATGTCAATGTATGGCAAAACCAATACAGTATTGTAAAGTAAAATAAAGTAAAAAGAAAAAAGAAAAAAAAAGAATTTTCCACAATTTGTTGGGATTCACACAGTTGAAGTCTTTGGCATAGTCAATAAAGCAAAAGTAGACGTTTTTCTGGAACTGTCTTGCTTTTTCGACGATCCAGAGGATGTTGGCAATTTGATCTGGTTCATCTGCCCTTTCTAAATCCAGCTTGAACATCTGGGAGTTCATGGTTCACATACTGTTAAAGCCTGGCTTGGAGAATTTTGAGCATTACTTTGCTAGCGTTTAAGATGTGTGCAATTGTGTGGTAGTTTGAACATTCTTTGGCATTGCTTTTCTTTGAGAATGGCAGGAAATTGGACTGTTCCCAGTCCTGTGGCCACTGCTGAGTTTTCCACATTTGCTGACATATTGAGTGCAGCACTTTAACAACATCATATTTTAGGATTTGAATTCCATCACCTCCACTAGCTTTGTTTGTAGTGATGCTTCCTAAATCCTACTTGTTTTCATACTCCAGGATGTCTGGCTCTAGGTGAGTGATCACGTCATCATGGTTACCAGGGTCATGAAGATCTTTGTTGTATAGTTCTTCAGCGTATTCTTGCCACCTCTTCTTAATATCTTCTGCTTCTGTTAGGTCCATACAATTTCTGTCCTTTATTGTGCCCATCTTTGCAAGAAATGTTCCCTTGGTATCTCTAATTTTCTTGAAGAGATCTCTAGTCTTTCTCATTCTATTGTTTCCCCCTATTTCTTTGCACTGATCCATGAGGAAGGCTTTCTTATCTCTCCTTGCTATTCTTATGAACTCTGCATTCAAATTGGTATATATTTCCTAGTCTCCTTTGCCTTTCACTTCTCTTCTTTTCTCAGCTATATGTAAGGCCTCCTCAGACAACCATTTTGCCTTTTTGCATTTCTTTTTCTTGGGGATGTTCTTGATCACTGCTTCCTGTTCAATTTCAAGAACCTCTGTCCATAATTCTTCAGGCATTCTTTCTATCACAGTGTGTGTCTTTGACTGTGTGGATCACAACAAACTGTGAGAAAATCTTAAAGAGATGGGAATAACAGACCACATTATTTGCCTCCTGAAAAATCTGTATGCAGGTCAAGAAGCAACAGTTAGAACAGGATATGTAACAACAGACTGGTTCCAAATTGCAAAAGGAGTATGACAAGGCTGTATATTGTCACTCTGCTTATTTAACTTATATGCAGAGTACATCATGTTTAATGCCAGGCTGGATGAAGCACAAACTGGGATCAAGAATGGTGGAAGAAATATCAATAACCTCAGATAAACAGATTATACCACCCTTTGGCAGAAAGTGAAGAAAGTCTAAAGAGCCTCTTGATGAAAGTAAAAGAGAAGAGTGAAAAAGTTGGCTTAAAATTCAACATTCAAAAAACTAAGATCATGACATATGGTCCCATCACTTCATGGCAAATAGATTGGGAAACAATGGAAACAGTGACAGACTTTATTTTCTTGGGCTCCAAGATCACTGCTAGTGGTAACTGCAGTCATGAAATTAAAGATGCTTGCTCCTCAGAAGACAAGCTATGAGTAACCTAGACAGCATATTAAAAAGCAGAGACATTACTTTGCCAGCAAAGTTCTGTCTAGTCAAAGCTATGGTTTTTCCAGTAGTCATGTATGGATGTGAGAGTTGGACTATAAAAAAAGCTGAGTACCAAAGAATTGATGCTTTTGAACCATTGGAGAGGAGTCTTGAGAGTCCTTTGGACTGCAAGGAGATCCAACCAATCAGTCCTAAAGGAAATCAGTCCTGAATATTCACTGGAAGGATTGATGCTAAAGCTGAAACTCCAATTCTTTGGCCACCTGATGTGAAGAACTGACTCATTGGAAAAGTCCCTGATGCTAAGAAAGATTGAAGGCAGAAAGAGAAGGCGATGGCAGAGGATGAGATGGTTAAATGGCATCACTGACTCACATGACATGAGTTTGAGCAAGTTCCGGGAGCTGGAAATGGACAGGGAAGCCTGTTGTGTCCACGGGCTCACACAATTTGGACAGGACTGAGTGACTGAAATGAACCGATGAAGTGTTCCTTTCAAGAGTAAGAAAAAAAATTCCTTCTCCAGAGGATCGTCTCAACCCAGAGGTCGAACCCAGGTCTCCCACATTGCAGGCAGATTCTTTACCATCTGAGCTACCAGGGAACCCCTTAAAGAAAAAAAATTAACTTAGACTCAAAATTTTTTGTGTGATCTTTTAGGCAATTCTACTAAATGTCAAAGTTTAAAAAACAATGTAGGCACTAATTTTGCGCATAACTGTGTTGGTTTATGGAAAATTTGCTAGACAAGTGTGATTTCATTTGTTAGACAAGTGTGATTAATCATGATTTAATAAAATAGCTGGATTTCTTAATGCTTTTTTAGCTAACCTATCATCTTCTGATCCTTCCAGCTCACATCACTTATATCTATTTCTGCATCCCCAGCATGTGATACCTAATAAAAGTAAATAAATATTGTTTAAAGGATAATAAGAACCATAGTTGAGAATGTTCTTTTAAAATTCAAGGCTCAGGTCAAATCTACTTTTTCTTCTGTAGACTCTCCCAAGGCAACTCTATCTCATCTTTCTCTATGTGCCTCAGTTCAGTTCAGTTCAGTTGTTCAGTCATGTCTGACTCTTTGCGATCCCATGAATCACAGCACGCAAGGCCTCCCTGTCCATCACCAACTCCCAGAGTTCACCCAGACCCACGTCCATTGAGTCAGTGATACCATCCAGCCATCTCATCCTTGGTCGTCCCCTTCTCCTCCTGCCTCTAATCCCTCCCAGCATCAGAATCTTTTCCAATGAGTCAACTCTTCACATGAGGTGGCCAAAGTACTAGAGTTTCAGCTTTAGCATCAGTACTTCCAAGGAAATCCCAGGGCTGATCGCCTTCAAAATGGACTGGTTGGATCTCCTTGCAGTCCAAGGGACTCTCAAGAGTCTTTTCCAATACCACTGTTCAAAAGCATCAATTCTTTGGTACTCAGCTTTCTTCACATTCCAACTCTCACATCTATACATGCCCACTGGAAAAACCGTAGCCTTGATTAGACAGACCTTTGTTGGCGAAATAATGTCTCTGCTTTTCAATATGATACCTAGGTTGGTCATAACTTTTCTTCCAAAGAGTAAGTGTCTTTTAATTTCATGGCTGCAGTCACCATCTGCAGTGATTTTGGAGCCCCCAAAAATAAAGTCTGACACTGTTTCCACTGTTTTCCCATCTATTTCCCATGAAGGGATGGGACCAGAACCGTGATCTTCATTTTCTGAATGTTGAGCTTTAAGCCAACTTTTTCACTCTCCACTTTCACTTTCATCAAGAGGCTTTTTATTTCGTCTTCACTTTCTGCCATAAGGGTGATGTTATCTGCATATCTGAGGTTATTGATATTTCTCTGGGCAATCTTGATTCCAGCCTGTGCCTCCACAGACCAGCGTTTCTCGTGATGTACTCTGCATAGAAGTTAAATAAGCAGGGTGCCAATATACAGCCTTGACGTACTCCTTTTCCTATTTGAAACCAGTCTGCTGTTCCATGTCCAGTTCTAACTGTTGCTTCCTGACCTGCATATAGGTTTCTCAAGGGGCAGGTCAGGTGGTCTGGTATTTCCATCTCTTTCAGAATTTTTCACAGTTTATTGTGATCCACACAGTCAAAGGCTTTGGCATAGTCAATACAGCAGAAATAGATATTTTTCTGGAGCTCTCTTGCTTTTTCGATGATCCAGCGGATGTTGGCAATTTGATCTCTGGTTCCTCTGCCTTTTCTAAAACCAGCTTGAACATCTGGAAGTTCATGGTTCAAGTATTGCTGAAGCCTGGCTTGGAGAATTTTGAGCATTACTTTACTAGCATGTGGCACTAAGTGCAGGTGGCGGAGGCGGGCCAGTGCACTAAGTGCGGCCGACAGCTACCCCAAGTCCGAAGTCAGGGACACCGGCCCAGAGAGCCCGGCTGCAACAGCACAGGAACAGCCGGGAGGAGCCACCCGGCATCCAAGGTCAGCGGCGGCCGGGAGGAGACACCCCACGTCTGATGTCAGGGTGGCGGCCGGGAAGAGCTACCCAGCGTCCGAGGCCAGTGGCGGCCGGGAGGAGACACCCCGCGTCCGAGGTCAAGGGTGGCCAGGACAAGCCACCTCGTGCCTGAGGCCAGGGGTGGTGATCATGAGGAGGCAATCACACCCGAGGCCAAGGCCAGCTGCCAGGAGGAGCAACCTGAGGAGTGGTGGCTGAGCAGGCGCAGGAGGGCCTAGAGGAGCTATCCCAGTTGAAGATCAGGAACAGCAGCAGTAAGGAGATACCCCTCATCCAAAGTAAGGAGCAGCAGCTGTGCTTTGCTGGAGCAGCCATGAAGAGATACCCCATGCCCAAGGTAAGAGAAACTGAAGTAAGATGGTGGGTATTGCAAGAGGGCATCAGAGGGCAGACACACTGAAACCATACTCACAAAAAACTAGTCAGTCTAATCACACTAGGACACAGCCTTGTCTAACTCAATGAAACCAAGCCATGCCTGCGGGGCAACCCAAGACGGGTGGGTCATGGTGGAGAGGTCTGACAGAGCCTGGTCCACTGGAGAAGGGAATGGCAAGCCACTTCAGTATTCTTGCCTTGAGAACCCCATGAACAGTATGAAAAGGCAAAATGAGAGGATACTGAAAGAGGAACTCCCCAGGTCAGTAGGTGCCCAATATGCTACTGGAGATCAGTGGAGAAATAACTCCAGAAAGAATGAAGGGATGGAGCCAAAGCAAAAACAATACACAGCTATGGATGTGAATGGTGATAGAAGCAAGATCCAATGCTGTAAAGAGGAATATTTCATAGGAACCTGGAATGTCAGGTCCATGATCAAGGCAAATTGGAAGTGGTCAAACAAGAGATGGCAAGGGTGAACATCAACATTCTAGTAATCAATGAACTAATATGGACTGGAATGGGTGAATTTAACTCAGAAGACCATCATATCTACTACTGTGGGCAGGAATCCCTCAGAAGAAATGGAGTAGCCATCATGGTCAATAGAAGAGTCTGAAATTCAGTACTTGGATGCAATCTCACAAACGACAGAATGATCTCTGTTCATCTCCATGGCAAACCATTCAATATCATAGTTATCCAAGTCTATGCCCCAACCAGTAACGCTGAAGAAACTGAGGTTGAATGGTTTTATGAAGACCTACAAGATCTTTTAGAACTGACACCCAAAAAAGATATCATTTTCATTATAGGGGACTGGAATGCAAAAGTAGGAAGTCAAGAAACACCTGGAGTAACAGGCAGATTTGGCCTTGGAATGCGGAATGAAGCAGGGCAAAGACTAATAGAGTTTTGCCAAGAAAATGCACTGGTCATAGCAAACACCCTCTTCCAGCAACACAAGAGAAGACTCTACACATGGACATCACCAGATGGTCAACACCGAAATCAGATTGATTATATTCTTTGCAGCCAAAGATGGAGAAGCTCTACACAGTCAACAAAAACAAGACCAGGAGCTGACTGTGGCTCAGAAATGAACTCCTTATTACCAAATTCAGACTCAAATTGAAGAAAGTAGGGAAAACCGCTAGACCATTCAGGTATGACCTAAATCAAATCCCTTATGATTATACAGTGGAAGTGAGAAATAGATTTAAGGGCCTAGATCTGATAGAAAGAGTGCCTGATGAATTATGGAATGAGGTTTGTGACATTGTACAGGAGACAAGGATCAAGATCATCCCCATGGAATAGAAATGCAAAAAAGCAAACTGGCTGTCTGGGGAGGCCTTACAAATAGCTGTGAAAAGAGGAGAGGCGAAAAGCAAAGGAGAAAAGGAAAGATAAACATCTGAATACAGAGTTCCAAAGAATAGCAAGAAGAGATAAGGAAGCCTTCTTCAGTGATGTATGCAAAGAAATAGAGGAAAAGAACAGAATGGGAAAGACTAGAGCTCTCTTTAAGAAAATTAGAGATACCAATTGAACATTTCATGCAAAGATGGGCTCGATAAAGGACAGAAATGGTCTGGACCTAACAGAAGCAGAAGATATTAAGAAGAGCTGGCAAGAATACACAGAAGAACAGTACAAAAAAGATCTTCACGACCCAGATAATCATGATGATGTGATCACTAATCTAGAGCCAGACATCTTGGAATGTGAAGTCAAGTGGGCCTTAGTAAGCATCACTATGAACAAAGCTAGTGGAGGTGATGGAATTCCAGTTGAGCTATTTCAAATCCTGAAAGATGATGCTGTGAAAGTGATGCACTCAATATCCCAGCAAATTTGGAAAACCAAGCAGTGGCCACAGGACTGGAAAAGGTCCGTTTTCATTCCAATTTCAAAGAAAGGCAATGCCAAAGAATGCTCAAACTACTGCACAATTGCACTCATCTCACATGCTAGTAAAGGATTGCTCAAAATTCTCCAAGCCAGGCTTCAGCAATACGTGAACCGTGAACTCCCTGATGTTCAAGCTGGTTTTGGAAAAGGCAGAGGAACCAGAGATCAAATTGCTAACATCTGCTGGATCATCAAAAAAGCAAGAGAGTTCCAGAAAAACATCTATTTCTGCTGTATTAACTATGCCAAAACCTTTGACTGTGTGGATCACAATAAACTGTGGAAAATTCTGAAAGAGATGGAAATACCAGACCACCTGACCTGCCTCTTAAGAAATCTGTATGCAGGTCAGGAAGCAACAGTTAGAACCCAAATAGGAAAAGGAGTACATCAAGGCTGCATATTGTCACCCTACTTATTTAACTTCTATGCAGAGTACATCATGAGAAATGCTTGACTGGGAGAAACACAAGCTGGTATCAAGATTGCCAGGAGAAATATCAATAACCTCAGATATGCAGATGACACCACCTTTATGGCAGAAAGTGAAGAGGAGCTAAAAAGCCTCTTGATAAAAGTGAAAGAGGAGAGGGAAAAGGTGGCTTAAAGCTCAACATTCAGAAAACGAAGATCATGGCATCCGGTCCCATCACTTCATGGGAAATAGATGCGGAAACAGTGGAAACAGTGTCAGACTTTATTTTTTGGGGCTCCAGAGTCACTGCAGTTGGTGACTGCAGCCATGAAATTAAAAGATGCTTACTCCTTGGAAAAAAAGTTATGACCAACCTAGATATTATGTTCAAAAGCAGAGACATTACTTTGCTGACTAAGGTCCATCTAGTCAAGGCTATGGTTTTTCCTGTGGTCATGTATGGATGTGAGAGTTGGACTGTGAAGAAGGCTGAGCGCTGAAGAATTAATGCTTTTGAACTGTGGTGTTGGAGAAGACTCTTGAGAGTCCCTTGGATTGCAAGGAGATCCAACCAGTCCATTCTGAAGGAGATCAGCCCTGGGATTTCTTTGGAAGGAATGATGCTAAAGCTGAAACTCCAGTACTCTGGCCACCTCATGTGAAGTGTTGACTCATTGGAAAAGACTCTGATGCTGGGAGGGATTGGGGGCAGGAGAAGAAGGGGATGATTGAGGATGAGATGGCTGTATGGCATCACGGACTCAATGGACATGAATCTGAGTAAATTCCTGGAGATGGTGATGGACAGGGAGGCCTGGGGTGCTGCGATTCATGGGGTCCCAAAGAGTAGGACACAACTGAGTGACTGAACTGAACTGAAGTTACTAGCATGTGAGATAAGTGCAATTGTGCAGTTGTTTGAGCATTCTTTGGCATTGTCTTTCTTTGGGATTGGAATGAAAACTGACCTTTTCCAATCCTGTGGCCACTGCTGAGTTTTCCAAATTTATTGGCATATTGAGTGCAGCACTTTCACAGCATCATCTTTCAGGATTTGAAATAGCTCAACTTGAATTCCATCACCTCCAATAGCTTTGTTCATAGTGATGCTTTCTAAGACCCATTTGACTTCACATTCCAGGATGTCTGGCTCTAGGTGAGTGATCACGCCATCGTGAATATCTTGGTCGTGAAGATGTTTTTCTGTGTATTCTTGCCACCTCTTCTTAATATCTTCTACTTCTGTTAGGTCCAGACCTTTTCTGTCCTTTATTGAGCCCATCTTTGCATGAAATGTTCCCTTGGTATCTCTAATTTTCTTCAAGAGATCTCTAGTCTTTCCTATTCTGTTGTTTTCCTCTACTTCTTTGCATTGATTGCTGAGGAAGGCTTTCTTATCTCTCCTTGCTGTTCTTTGGAACTCTGTATTCAGATATTTATATCTTTCCTTTTCTCCTTTGCTTTTCATTTCTCTTCTTTTCACAGCTATTTGTAAGTCCTCCTCATAGAGCTATTTTGCTTTTTTTCATTTCTTTTCCATGGGGATGGTCTTGATCCCTGTCTCCTGTACAGTGTCATGAAGCTCCATCCATAGTTCCTAGTTGGAGATAAAAGCTGTAAGGGAAACACTGTTTGCTCTTAACTGATTACTGTCCTCAAAAATCCTTTTTTGTATGCAGCTAGGTGAGGTTTCCCACTCTCCCTTATATGAAGCGTGACCACGTGTCTGAGTTCCCTCCAAGAGTCTGTGAGCATAGTGATGGCTCTGCCTCCAGGTCTGGCCCCATCAGCCTCCCACATTTGCTTCTCCATGCTCATTCTCTCTTCCAGCCCACTGAGATGTCGACACCTAGGGTAATCTTGGAAGCCACAAAGTAAATATTCCAAGCTTCCATCAGTATGGAGGAGAGTGGCCCTGCCAACACACACTACGGACCATTAAGTGAACAAGAGATACATTTTCATTGTGTTAAGCCACTGAAGTTTTGTCTGTTTGTTCCTGCAGCCTGGCCTAATACAATATTAGGTACATAAACAAATCAAATTTGGGGTCCAAAAAATAGGATCACAAGGGAAACTGAGCTACCAAAGTGAAGGGTAATAGAAACTAACTTTCCTTTTGGGCTCACTGAATACCAAAACTAATACTTGGCAAGTGGCAGGTGCATTGCATAATTTCTCCCATATAATTTTTCTTGGAACCCCTTTCTTGGAAGCCATAATGCCAGGTATTATGATCCCTGTTTAACAGATGAGGGATGTGAAATAGAGAAAGGTAATATAAATTGCACAGCAAGTAGGTGAGAGAACTGAGATTCAAGGCAAATCTGATGAAGTCCAAAGCTCTTCTGCCCACCCCTTACTGCCTCTGGGGAGATGTCCAGTCCATTGCTGTAGTCCATAGGTGTTCAATGGGGGCAAAGAAAGCATCGTATAAGTAGATTTATGTCAGTCTTGTTTTCAGACACTTTGAATGAGCTGCTTATTTTTTTAACCACATAACAGGCTGTTTCATGAGAAGTCTCTACCCCTGCAGACTGGGGAATCATCCATCCCACAGGACTAAGTATGAACACAGGTGACTCTGTCAAGAGCCTGGCATGTGGCCTGGTGCCAGGTCAGAGCAGCTGATCCCAGCTTTCATGGCGCTATTTACGGTTCATGGCCTTCCTGGCCTCTGTCATACCCCTCAGAGTGGCTGCCTTGTCTACATTCCTTGGTCACTCTGGATAAACAGAACACCCTGGCCCACTTATGCAACTTTCAAGAGAGATTTCTAAACATAGAGATGTTTGTAAACTTTCCTTCTCTCACTTGTTTTAATGGAGTGTTGGGGTTTGGAAACCAGTCTCCCAGCTGGGTCATCTTGGGCACATCTCTGGGCTTCAATTTATCCCTCTGCAAAAGAAGCTGGTCTAGAGCTGGATATTTAAAACCTCTTATCACTAAAGACATCATTTGACATAATAAATGATCTCAAGCACCCTTTAATTTTCTATTAAAAAGAAAAAATTAAGGACATGTCTTATCTTTGGTGCCTAATACAATGCCTGGCACAAAACCAGTGTTCTATAGATATTTGCTTACAGGATTAGTGTCTCTAAAACTTCCCTAAGCTTAGTAGTCATTTGTGCTTTTTACCAAGTATTTCAAATGCTCTCCTCTCCCAGGCATATGATAGGATGGCTCTGCCAAGTCCCCTCATGGCTGCACTAGGCCACCAGATGTATTCTGGCCAGTGAGCTGTGAGAGAAAGGCTAAACACTGTCTCCAGGACAAGATCCTTAAACCTTCCATTTCTGTCCACAGGAAGAAGGCGATGTTATAGATGGGGGCTATCTGATTCACCTGAGTCCTGGAGGGAGTGGAGGACGTGGAGTCTTAGCTGACTCAACAGATGTGCACCCGAAGCAGAGGCACACTTTCATTGTTCTAAAGCACTGAGACTTTTATTTATCTACTTATTTATTCTTAGCTGCACTGGGCCTCTGTTGCTGTGTGTGGGCTTTCTCTAGTTGCCGTGAGCAGAGGCTACTCTTCATTCTGGTGTGAGGGCTTCTCATTGCAGTAGCTTCTCTTGTTGAGGAGCACAGGTTCCAGGAGCGCCGGCTTCTGTAGTCTCAGTTTGCCGACCCTAGAGCACAGGCTCAGTAGTTGTAGCATGGGGACTCAGTTGTCCCACAGCATGTGGAATCTTCAGACCCACGTCCTTTGCATTGACAGGCAGGTTCTTACTCATTAAAACCAGGGAAGTCCAATACTGACATTTTGAAGATGTTTATTGTCATAGTGTAATCTGGCCTGTCCCAACTGATTCAGTAAATTAAATCGTAATCAAGTGGATTTCTCACTTTTAATAGCCACTTCCAAATACAGCCTCTAACAAGAATAAACAAAGTAGTGTGATCATATTCAACTGATAGCATTCCTGCCAAAATCAAAGCAATGTGATAATTTCAGTAGCAATGATCACAATAGATAGTTTATTCCACTTAAAAATATAATTTATGTTAGGTTTTCATTTTTTATTTTAATTAAAATTTTAAATTGAAGGAGAGTTGATTTACAATGTTTCGAGTATACAGCAAAATGATTCAATTATATATATATATATATATACAGTTGTTCAGTCACTAAGTTGTGTCCAACTCCCTGCAACTGCAGCCCACCATGCTTCCCTGTCCTTCACTATCTCCCAGAGTTTGCTCAGATTCATATCCACTGAGTTGGTGATCTATCTAACCATCTCATCCTCTGCTCTCTTCTCCTTTTGCCTGCAATCAACAGAATTAGATAATCCATGACTCAGGGATTGCACTTGGGTTTCCTGCATGGTAGGTAACAGCAGCAGGCAGATTCTTTACCATCTGAGCCACCAGGGAAGCCATATATATATATATATACATATATATATACATATATATATATACACACATATATATATATACTCTTTTTCAGATTCTTTTCTATTTTAGGTTCTAACACCTCAATTTTCCCTGAGGAAATAGGATATAAAAGAGAGGCAACTCAATAATTAGTGCCAGCATGGCTGGGTTCTGGTGAGGGCTCTCTTCTGGGTAGCAGACTGCCCACTTCTCCCTGTGTTCTCACATAGCTGAAGGGGAACAAGTGAGCTATCTCATGACTTTTATAAGGGCACTAATCCCATTCACGAGGGTTCTACCCTCTTGATTCCATTTATTAATCCCAGTTACCTCCCAAAGACCCTACTTCCTAAAACCATCACATTCAGTTCAGTTCAGTTGCTCAGTCATGTCCAACTCTTTGTGACCCCATGAATCGCAGCACGCCAGGCCTCCCTGTCCATCACCAACTCCTGGAGTTCACCCAAACTCATGTGCATTGAGTCGATGATGCCATCACATTAGAGGGGAAAATTTCAATATATGAATTTTGGAAGAAATACAAACATTCACTCCATAACATTCTTTATACATTTTCCCTAGATTTTCCAAATGTCAATATCTTATTAAAATTTTAGAAATTCTTTTCTCTTTTTCTCTGTGTTTTTTGAAACATTTGAGAGTAAGTTGTAGACATATTTCTTTAACCCTAAGTGCTTCAGTGTGTTTTTCTTAAAAACAAAGTTGCACTCTTTTGTAACCACACTACAATTAGCAAACTCAGGAAGTTAGCATTGAGAGTATGGTGGTGGTGGTTAGTCACATCTGACTTTTGGAAACCCATGGACTGTAGCCCATCAGGCTCCTCTGTCCATGGGATTTCCCAGGCAAGAATGCTGGAGTGGGTAGCCATTTCCTTCTCCAGGGGGTCTTCCTGACCCAGGGATTGAACTCACATCTTCTGTATTGCAGGCAGATTCTATACCAATTGAGCAACCAGGGACGCCTCAAACTATTATCTAATCTATGAACCTTATTCAGAACTTTCCAGTGTCCCAATAATATCTTTTATAACAAAAGAAAACTGTGGCTTACTCATTACACTCAATTGTTATGCCTCTTTGGTCTTAGTTAATCTGGAGCAATTTTGTTCAGTCTCCCTATTTCTTTCATAGCACTGACATTTTTTAAATGTGCAGGTCAGTTATTGTGTGGAATGTTCTTCAATTTGGTTATCTATGTTCCCATAGGATTAGATTCAGATTATGCATTTTTGGCAAAAGTATCACAGAATGATGTTACAGTCTTCTCAGTGCTTTATGTCAGGAGGCATGTGGTGCCTGCCAATTTTCTCTACTGTAAAGATCCTATTTTCTTCTTTATAATTAGTTTTGGAGAGATACTTGGAAATTATACTGATATCCTGTTACTCCTCAAACTTTCACCCACTAGTTTTAGCACTCATGATAATTCTTGCCTGAATCAATTATTGTCATGACTGCCAAGTGGTGATTTTCTAAATCCAATATTTTGTCTGTTTTTATTAGTTGGTTTTCTACTGTAAGGAATATCTTTTCCTTCTTCACCATTTGCTTAGATTCTTACAGACTCATCATGTATTCTTTTTTAATTCAGCGAATTACAATCTTTGCTATATTTATTTGTTTTGCTGCTCGTGTTGTACCATTGGTCACCTCTAGTCATTTTCCATATTTGTTTCAAAACTCATTGTTTTCAGAAGCCTGGTCCAGTCCACCTGGGCCAAGTGAGCATCTCACTTCTTTGCATGCCCTTGTATCATGAATGTCCCCTTCCTTACACATGTTTCTTGTTGGGTACTTCTTGGTTTCTATTTTCATATTAAATTGTGAGCTCTTGAGTATAGGGAGAGTGTCTGATTCATCTCTATATCTTCAGTGTTTAGTGCAGTGACTGGTGAAAGGGGAAAACTCAGTTCATCCTTGTTCAGAGCTTGAATGAATGGAAGAAAGAAAAACAGTGCTTAAACTTCTACCAATCTGCCTCAATCCTGTTTGGGGGCACTAGCTCCAACTAGCTAAAAGGAAATCATCTATTAATGTTCATAGCAGGCTACTGTGGGTCTTGCAATAGCAAGGCCAAATCAACGCGGATTAAATTGTTGACATGTAGGAACTTAACATAAACGTTCCCCCCCATCGCAGGGGCTGCCTGCCAACTCTGATCTCATATCCTTACTATTTCTTTACCATTAATTTGATATGGTTCTGGTTTTCCTATTGGTTCTTCATTCATTAAGAACCTCTCTTCTCAAAAATAAAATAAAGAGGTGTTATCAACCCTTCCACTGGAGGTGGTGAATTAGTGGAAAGAGTCTGGGCTCTTGATTAGGCACTTGGGTTAGTTCCCTATCTGTGCAGCTAGATATGTGACTCTGGGTGAGTTATTAACTTTATTGGGTCTTTGTAGCCTTTTCTCTGAAACAGAGCTCATAAGACCTGTGATGCAAAGATATTCTGGGCTCCAAATGAGGTAACCTCCATGAAATCACTTTGAAATTCTCTTGGAGAATCTGAACTTTTACTTGGTGTTCCATTTTGTCTGAGATGAACCTTCCTGGTCTCTGCTGCCTCTTTATTGGAAAATCCCTCCTTAAGATTCAGAATTCCACTCATATATTGCCTCCTGGCATGTGGCATCCTTGGGTGACATATTGTACCCTTCAGATCTCAGGTTTGTCTTACTACAACAAAAAGGGACACTGGGATATATATTTTCCATCCACAAGCCACACACTGAATTTTTCCCCCTGAAATGTACCTTGATTATATTCATGGTCCTGGCATTTATTTGTATAGATTCTTTGCATGATCCCTCAGTTAAACTTTCAGCTCTCGGACTCTGAAAGTTTCATTTGCTTCCCAAAGGTTCCCCCTCTCAGGGTAATCCATGCCCCAAAGCCTCATACTTAGGCTGACCTCCTATGTCAAACACTCTTTGCTGCCTCACCCTAACTCAATGGATTTTCCCTAGATTTGAGAAGAAGAAGAAGAAAAAAAAAGCTGTTAGAGATGGAAAGGAAGACTGCCCAAACCAGAACATGTGTATTAAAAAGGTAGCAGCTATTTTAATTAGGAGTTTACAGATGGAGCCGGATGAGACACATTAAACTTTTCCTTTGGTTGTCCATCCCCAATAAGGAGAATTCATCCCTTCTAACCCTGCCTCTGTAGTGGTAGTAGGTTTACAGTATGCTACAGTGAGGAGGATTTTATAGTTGTTCCCAGGATGAAATGGAGTAATTGATTTGCAGTTCTTCTAAGGACACAGAAAGGAGGAATTGGCAGCCCCTGTGCCATATTCGTGCCCTCCTTGAACTAGTCCAACGTCTTCTACAGTTAATGAACCTTATTGTCATCTTTGGACTAGACGTTCTTTCTGGTCCTTGACAGTTTTACATTCTCAGTGCCTGGTCCCTGCCATTCAGAAGGCAGTGTGGGTAAGATGCTCTCCAAAGGTGAGGTATAGCAGGATGATGGATGATTTTTCTGCCATATGTCACTCCTGAATTTTCATCACCACATTCCTGATTTGACAAGTGATTTAGTGTCCCAGGCTGGGGAAGGACTGATGGATGAATCGGTCCTCTGTGCATGGCCGTTGGGCAGGAAATTAATAAGAATGCTAGCTGACATGATCTATGGTACTGTAAGCTCATTATGCCTGATTAGCTTCCAGCCTTTCACTCCCTCTGACAGCTACAGGGCCTCAAGGTTTCCAATGGCAACCACTTCCCTTTCTCTAGCTGATTGCTAGGCCTCTGACCATGAAACCAGACCACCCCCTACCACCACAGACTTGTCAGAGTGGGGACTTTTCTGCATAGTGTTACCTCCTCCTTCTTGGCAGTGGGAAGGTAAGCTCCTGGGTTGTCTAAGTGGTGTTGACAGTGAGGCCCTTTGAACTCAGGAAACAAAGTTTGAAGGGGTCAGTTCAGTTCAGTTGATCAAGTTCTTATCAAGCTACTTACTATGTGCTGACATCTGTATTCATTATGGAAGAGGCAATAGAAGGAGACCACATGAAGCAGAAAATAAGGGAGAAGTATTTTAATTTCTATAGCAAATATTTACAAAATACAGTAGCCCTAAACACTGTGGTAGGCATTAGGAACAAAGGGTTGTGGATAAGTAGACAAAATGAAATAGATGAGAGTGCCATAAATGAACTCAAATCAATATATATTTGAATTTACATATTATTATATGAATATAATTGAATATATATATGTTCAAGTGAATTCAAAATGTCTAATACATATATATTCATATGCAAACATACATTTATGCATGAATATATTCACACATACATATATTTATGTATATATTCTAAAAGTATCTACTATACCGATTATATCCTCAAAATTGGGTTAACCTCTCTTTGGCATCATCTTTGTCATCCTGAACCCTTGTCACCTTGTTCATGCTCCCCTAAAACACACTTTTTTGTACTTTTATTTCAGTTTTGATTTTGTTTTTCAAATAGCCGTAGATTAGCCTACATTTGTCATTTTGAATAAGACATATGGGTTGAGATTTCAGTTTCAGTAGAGATGGGAGAGAAATGAATAGTGAATAAATCTAATTTAGGTAAACATTACTGGCAGTTTTTATAGTAATTATTTTTATGAATATAGATTCTAAACAAATCCACTTGAAAGTGCTATTGGTTCTTCTCCTGTGGGCAGCCAAGTGGAGACTTTTGCTTTCTTGATGGAGTAGAAATGAGATAGATTTTAGCTTTAGGGTCAAACTCAAAAGTTACTGCTGCAGAGAGAGCTCTTCCCTGACCCCATTCATGAGGTGAAGCTTTCTGTTACATGAGAAGTGTATTTTCTTTTTCAGGCAAGGCTTTATTGGGGCACCTGCTACAGTAAGAGAGAGAAAAAAAATAACATGTTCACTTGCTTGCCTGCTCACTGAGGTGGGGACGAGCTTATTCTTTATATCAGGTGAGGGTATGGATGTGTACGAGGCTTGGGCCAGAGGGGCAGCTTAGGTGTTTTGCCCACTCCTCTGTAGTGTTAGGAGAAGGCAATGGCAACCCACTCCAGTACTCTTGCCTGGAAAATCCCATGGACGGAGGAGCCTGGTGGACTGCAGTCCATGGGCTCTCTAAGAGTCAGACATGACTGAGCAACTTCACTTTCACTTTTCACTTTCATGCATTGGAGAAGGAAATGGCAACCCACTCCAGTGTTGTTGTCTGGAGAATCCCAGGGACAGCAGAGCCTGATGGGCTGCCGTCTATGGGGTCACACAGAGTTGGACACGACTGAAGCGACTTAGCAGCTGTAGTGTGAAGTACAGAGGGCATGCTCAATTGAAATTGACTCTCTAAAAGTCGTACAGTGCCATGCAAATGTTAATAATTATTATCTACTACATAGGGTTTCCCTGGTGGCTCAGATGGTAAAGAATCCACCTGCAATGAGGGAGATCAAGATTCCATCCCCGGGTTGGGAAGATTCCCTGGAGCAGGGAATGGGAACTTACTTCAGTATGCTTGCCTGGTGAATTCCATGGACAGAGGAGCCTGGTGGGCTACAGTCCATGGGGTGGCAAAGAGTCAGACATGACTGAGTGACTCACACACACACACAACCTAGGACATGATCAGTGGGAAGTAAAATGGTCAGATACACTTCTGCATATCTTTGGGTTCGGTCTAGTTTAATCTTAGCCTATGGACAAGGATGAAGTTTTCTTCTTCTTCCCACCATTCGTGGCCAACCACAGGGGACCTCGTTAGTGACTAAGTTTGTACTTGCCACACCCCTATTGGCCTAAGTAATAGGGTCTGAAAACGTACATGGCCTCAGAACAATTCAGATGCGGATTTAATAGCATTTAGAGGATAACAACCAGGCAGACATACCCAGCCTCCCGAAAATTGTCTCTCAATGATCTCATAAGAAATTAACATTTGAGGTAGTGGGAAGTGCATTAGTCTGGGCAGATTGTGCAAATCTTAGTCCTTGATTAAAAGGGGGAGCAAAGGGCCTTGATCCTCCGCATTCCTTGGTCTCTTGTCATTAAGACATTCTGGCTCAAGTTCGATTCGATTTTCAAAATATTTTTCAAATACTTGAAGAGGCTGTTTTTTCCTCTCTTTCTTTCCCAGGGATCGTGGAGGGTGGTGTGGTTTGCTTGCCATGTGAACTCAAGTGAGTCATTTCACGTCTCTGAAGCTGTTTCCTCATGTATGAAATGGAACTCAAAATCTCTACCCCGTCTACCTCTGAGGTTGTTTGTAGAACTGAGTCAGCAAAGAGAGAGAAGATCTCTTAAAACTCTGGAAATATAAGGATTCTCTATTATCAGGGGTTTTTGGAGGGAGAACAAGGAAGGTATGTTGCTGTCTTCACAGATCAACACCAACATTTTCAAAATCAAGTTGACACGTACAAATTAATAGTCCCATCTTGATATGCTCGCTGGACAAGAACAAGCACAGACACTAAAGTACTGGCTGACCTGCTCACCCCTGCCCCATCCCACTTCCTGCAAGTGCATATTTGTGGTTTTTGACAGCTTGCATTGAGAAGTGATCAGCTTTAATTTTCTTTTTTTTTCCCGTACAGCCATAGATTAGCCTACTTCTGTCATTCTGAATAGATATGAAGACTGAAATGTCAATTTTAATAGTGATGGTGAGAGCAAATTAATATGGAATAAATCTGATTGAGCTAAATATTACTGGCAGTAATTTTATGATGGTGATTTTTATGAGTATAGAGTTCTGAAGAAATTGAACTTGTAGGTTTGTTGGTGGTTCTTTTTCCCATAGACAGCCAAGTAGAGAGTTTTGCTCTGACCCTGGTGAAGTACAAAGGGGATAGATTTTAGCCCCAGGCAGTTCTGAGTTCCAACCTTGATCAAATTACTTACTTTCTACCTATGTATTATAACAGACCACTTTTTTTTTTTTTTTGTCAAACATTTTTAGTTGCACTTTCATATCTTACAAATCTTGTTGCTTGCAGGCCTTCTCACTCTTTGAAACAATGAAATTCAGGGCTTAGGCGAGAAGCCCAGTACCTTCATAAAACAACAGAGCTATTGCTCAGTTTTGACTTAACGTTAGGCATCTGAGTCCATAACAAGTTAAAAGCTTAAAGGTGAGTTTTTTGGAGGAAGAATACAGCAGTTAGGATTTGCATTTGGTTTCATGTCACAGAAACCTGGCTAGTAAGACTTTATCCATAGGGTTTTGTTTTGTCCGTGTGTGTGTGTGTGTGTGTGTGTGTGTGTGTGTGTGTGTGAGAGGTGGGGTAAGTATGTGTTTTTTCTTACATAACAACAAATCCAGAGGCAGGTAATTCAGAACTAGTGTGGTGGCAACACAATGTTCTTTGGCACCCCATGATGGTTGGTTTTATGTGTCAACTTGGCTAGACTACTATAGGCTATAGTCTCCAATTAACTTAGTGTTGGGAAGGCATTTCCTAGATGCAATTAAAATCTGCAATCAGTTTTCTCTAGGCAAGGAAGATTATCTTAGACAACCTAGGTGGCCCTGATTCAGTCCATTCAGAGCAGATCTTCAAAGGCTTTCCTGAAGAAAGAAAGAATTTCACTATAGATTGCAGCTTTTTCCTGGACCCCAGAGTTTTAGCTCATCTTTCCTGATAAGCTGCCTTGCAGGTTTCAGACTTGCCTAGCCTGAACAACCCCTACAATTACATAAATCAGTCCTTTGCAATCCCGCTCTCTCTCTGTCACCGTCCCCAACCCCCAAACTAGTTCTGCTTCTCTATGGAACTGTGCCTGATACAGACCCAGACTCCTACCTTTCTCTGTCACCATCTTTAGTGCTTGCAAGTTGGCTACCACATGGCTGGGCATCATGCCTGCATTCCTGGCAGGAAGAAGGGGAAAAGAAAGAGGACAGAAACCCAAAACAAACACCAGTCAAAGCCTATTCTCTTTTAACAAGGAAAACCCTGCCCAGAGCCTTCCACTTGTAGGAGGGGGAAGACCCAGTCACGTGACCAGGACTAGCATAACAACCTTTGGGTCTGTGGAGGAGAGCACTTTTAACTGGGCACCCTGTGACCCTGAATAAAACAGAGGATCTAGAGTAAGGAAGAACTAGGGAATGGAGATTGGGTTGGCAACTGCAGGGAAGATTTTTAAAATTCCTTTGTAATATAAAGAACAAATCCTGAAAGTCTTAGATCACAGTTTCTTCTGTGATAAGCTATAGAAAGATTCCTGGCCCCACCTGAGGCAACCAGGCCTTGAAGTAGAAGAACGCATGTGTAGGAAATGAGAGCCCTGAGGCCCATGCCTTCCAACTAGAAAGATTCTGGGAAAAAGAGAGAAATAAGAAAGGCAGGCAGATTGTGCCCTACCTCTCTCTGAACCTCAGCCCAACATTAGGTATTAGCTGCCTAATATGTAGGCAGGCCAAGGCACTGCCCTTGGCCTTATATTTAGGACTCTGAAAGGAGGTACAAATTCAAACTCATTGGGATAGAATAGGGAGACAGAGGGATAACCAGAACTAGTTTTCTCCAAGCCATCCATCGCCCCTGTGTGCTATGAACAGGTGATCCAAACTTCCTACATAACCCTGGCAGGCTTGGAAGGTGATTGAGTTCAGAAGCAGCAAGCTTGCCTTAGGGGCTTCCCAGCTGGTGCTAGTGGTAAAGGACCCATCTGCCAATGCAGGTAGACATAAGGGACACAGGTTCCACCCCTGGGTTGGAAAGATGTCCTGGAGGAGGGCATGGAAACCCACTTCACTATTCTTGCCTGGAAAATCCTATGCACAGAGGAGCCTGGTAGGCTATGGTCCATAGGACCACAAAGAGTCAGACATGACTAAAGCAACTTAGCATGCACGCAAGCTTGCTGTAGGACCTGCTGTAATGAGTAAGAAGAGCCAGAGCCAGGATGAAGAGCATGGCAGGGACTGGAGGTGAGGCCTTGGCAGAACCTGAAGTGTCAGAGACAAAGGTGTAAACAAGTGCCCCAGGACCTTCAGGAGCTGACGGGGGGAATGGGAGGAAGTGGGTTTGGGAGGCGGGGAAAGACATAGAGACCTTGAGTTGCCTAGGGGTCACCATTGGTAGCAAAGAAGGGCACTGCCCAGACACAAGGGCAGTTGCAAGAAGTAATAGCAGTGGCCAGTCCAGGGAGCAGCTCTAAATGGTCCCTCCACAGAAGAGGCTGACAATGGTCTCAGAGTGTCCAGATCTCCAGTCTGCTGCCTTTGGTCTCTCTCTACTAGACAGGAGCAGGAGAAAAAAAGCCAAATATGAGTGATTGAGTCAGTTTCACCCAAAGAAAGCTAACTAACTGCAAAGGACTGCTAACTTATTATATCAGAATGTATGTGCAGCAGACTGGATTAGAATAGTCCTCCCATCCCCACCCCTCAGCTGCTCAGGAGATGGAGAGTCACTCATAGTTCAACTCATGAAAGTTAAGGAGAAAATGAACTATATTTCTTCGCACATTAGAATCAGTGTGTAATTTTGCAATTCCCTCCCCTACCATGTACGATAAAAACAATAATACCTCCTGAGGTGGTTGGGAGAATGTGAATGAATCTCTCCCCCTCTGTAAATGCTCAGGTGAGTCAGGCATGAATAATGGAGTAGCTTAATATTAGTCACCTGGACTGATTGGCAAGCAGGACCTAAACAAAACAAGGCTTCCTGTCACCCTTGGGATAGCAAAGGAAGGAAGGTGCCCAGGAACACACATCCCGATCAGATTGTTCCCAAATGTTCCCCCTCCACCATCACCCATATGTGTTACTTTATTACCTTGCTTCATTTCATTCATAGTGCATCACAATACTGTTTATGTATTTTTATTTGTTTATTTTACATCTCTAGAAGGGCAAGCAGAGAAGGCAATGGCAACCCACTCCAGGACTCTTGCCTGGAAAATCCCATGGACAGAGGAGCCTGGTAGGCTGCAGTCCATGGGGTTGCGAAGAGCTGGACACAACTGAGCAACTTCACTTTCACTTTTCACTTTCATGCATGGAGCAGGAAATGGCAACCCACTCCAGTGTTCTTGCCTGGAGAATCTCAGGGACGGGGGAGCCTAGTGGGCTGCCATCTATGGGGTCGCACAGAGTCGGACACGACTGAAGCGACTTAGCAGCAGCAGCAGCAGCAGAAGGGCAAGAGCCATATCTAATTTCCTGAAAACTTAGGTGTATGGTAGACATATATTAACTAATTCGTTAATGATGCCATGGCTTCCTTAGAGCCCTATGAAATCCAAGCATGGCCCATCATACGTGGGAGCATTTTCATCAAAGGTAAAAACAGCTTTCTCTCTGCAGTCACTATCCACTAATATAATTTGCTAATTTTAATTCAGTTTAAAAAACCAATGAAAAATTAGCATTTTAATAAATACCAACTTTGAAGTATTTATGAATTGAGATTCAAATATGTGATGATCTATTTACTGTTAGGTAAAATGCCTGTGTTTTTTTTTTGTTTGTTTGTTTGTGTTTACATTTACAATGCCAATGTAACATGAAACCAAAATATACCACTTCCAAGATCCATATCTAACCTTGATTTCATTGTGATCTGTTTTCCACATTCTTTCATTACTCTTAGTGTTTTTTGTAGAGGAATGAAGCTCTCCTATTAACCTAAGTTCAGTTCAGTCACTCAGTCATGTCCAACTCTTTGCGACACCATGAACGGCAGCACACCAGGCCTCCTTTGCCATCACCAACTCCCAGAGTCCACCCAAACCAATGTCCATCAAGTCTGTGATGCCATCCAACCATCTCATCTTCTGTCATCCCCTTCTCCTGCCCTCAATCTTTCTCAGCATCAGTGTCTTTTCAAGTGAGGCAGCTCTTCGCATGAGGTGGCCAAAGTATTGGAGTTTCAGCTTCAACATCAGTCCCTCCAATGAACACTCAGGACTGATCTCCTTTAGGATGGATTGGTTGGATCTCCTTGCGGTCCAATGGACTTTCAAGAGTCTGGTTCAACATCACAGTTCAAAAGCATCAATTCTTCGGTGCTCAGCTTTCTTTATAATCCAACTCTCACATTCATACATGACTACTGGAAAACCATAGCCTTGACTAAACAGACCTTGTTGGCAAAGTAATGTCTCTGCTTTTTAATATGCTGTCTAGGTTGGTCATAACTTTCTTTCTAAGGAGTTCAGTTCAGTTTAGTTGCTCAGTCATGTCCGACTCTTTGTGACCCCATGAATGGCAGCACACCAGGCCTCCCTGTCCATCACCAACTCCCGGAGTTCACTCAGACTCACATCCATCGAGTCAGTGATGCCATCCAGCCATCTCATTCTCTGTCGTCCACTTCTCCTCCTGCCCCCAATCCCTCCCAGCATCAGAGTCTTTTCCAATGAGGCAACTCTTCACATGAGGTGGCCAAAGTACAGGGGTTTCAGCTTTAGCATCATTCCTTCCAAAGAGATCCCAGGGCTGATCTGCTTCAGAATGGACTGGTTGGATCTCCTTGCACTCCAAGGGACTCTCAAGAGTCTTCTCCAACACCACAATTCAAAAGCATCAATTCTTCAGCACTCAGCCTTCTTCACAGTCCAACTCTCACATCCATACATAACCACAGGAAAAACCGTAGCTTTGACTAGATGGACCTTTGTTGGCAAAGTAATGTCTCTGCTTTTCAATATGATATCTAGGTTGCTCATAACTTTTCTTCAAAGGAGTAAGCGTCTTTTGTTTTCATGGCTGCAGTCACCATCTGCAGTGATTTTGGAGCCCAGAAAAATAAAGTCTGACATTGGTTCCACTGTTTCCCCATCTATTTGCTGTGAAGTGATGGGACCAAATGCCATGATCTTAGTTTTCTGCATGTTGAGCTTTAAGTCAGCTTTTTCACTTTCTTCTTTCACTTTGATTAAGAGGCTCTTTAGTTCTTCTTCACTTTCTGCTATAAGGGTGGTGTCATCTGCATATCTGAGGTGGATATTTCTCCCAGAAATCTTGATTCCAGCTTGTGCTTCCTCCAGACCAGTGTTTCTCATGATGTACTCTTCACAGAAGTTAAATAAGCAGGGTAACAATATACAGCCTTGACGTACTCCCTTTCCTATTTGGAACCAGTCTGTTGTTCCATGTCCAGTTCTAACTGTTGCTTCCTGACCTGCATACAGATTTCTTAAGAGGCAGGTCAGGTGGTCTGGTATTCCAATCTCTTCAAGAATTTTCCACAGTTTATTGTGATCCACACAGTCAAAGGCTTTGACATAGTCAATACAGCAGAAATAGAAGTTTTTCTGGAACTCTCTTGCTTTTTCCACGATCCAGTAGATGTTGGCAACAATTTGATCTCTGGTTCCTCTGCCTTTTCTAAAACCGACTTGAACATCTGGAAATTTATAGTTCATGTATTACTTAAGTCTGGCTTGAAGAATTTTGAGGATTACTTTACTAGCATGTAAGATGAGTGCAACTGTGTGGTAGTTTGAGCATTTTTTGGCATTGCCTTTCTTTGAAATTGGAATGAAAACTGACCTTTTCCAGTCCTGTGGCCACTGCTGAGTTTTCCAAATTTGCTGGTATATTGAGTGCAGCACTTTCACAGCATCATCTTTCAGGATTTGAAATAGCTCAACTGGAATTCCATCACCTCTACTCACTTTGTTCATAGTGATGCTTCCTCAAGCCCACTTGATTTCACATTCCAGGATGTCTGGCTCTAGGTGAGTGATCACACCACCGTTATTATCAGTGTCGTAAAGAGCTTTTTTGCGCAATTCCTCTGTGTATTCTTGCTACCTCTTCTTAATATCTTCTGCTTTTGTTAGGTCCATACAATTTCTGTCCTTTATTGAGCCCATATTTGCATGAAATATTCCCTTCGTATCTCTAATTTTCTTGAAGAGATATCTAGTCTTTTGCAATCTATTGTTTTCCTCTATTTCCTTGCATTGATCTCTCTAGAAGGCTTTCTTATCTCTCCTTGCTATTCCTAGGAACTCTGATTTCAAATGGGTATATCTTCCCTTTTCTCCTTTGCTTTTCACTTCCCTTCCTTTCACAGATCTTTGTAAGGCCTCCTCAGACAGCCATTTTGCCTTTTTGCATTTCTTTTTCTTGGGGATGGTCTTGATTCCTGTCTCCTGTACAGTGTCACGAACCTCCATCCATAGTTCATCAGGCACTCTGTCTATCAGATCTAGTCCCTTAGATCCATTTCTCACTTCCACTATAGTCATAAGCGATTTGATTTAGGGTAGGACCTGTTAATAGCTTGTAGGAAAGAAGTTCCAGAATGGCTTTCCAGAGTGCTTACTCCAAAAAATGTGTGTGTATGCATGTGTGTGTGTTTCATATACATACACACTCACACATAATCTCTGTGTGTGTTGTATATACATATACTCTGATGTCCATGCTTATCACATAGAGTACATATATTTGAAGTATAGTACTTTATGAGTCATGAAGTCAAAGCCAGAAGGCTCCTGAAGTTTATCACTCCAGTTCTCTTGTTTCAGAATCAAGGAAACTTAAGTCCAGAGAGGTCAAGGGATTTTTCAAAGATCAGAGTCCTTAGGTGCCAGAGCAGCGTTTTGCATAGCAAGCTTTTGACTTCTGTTTGAGAGCCCTTTCTAGGACTCAGTCTGCCTTCAATAAATGTGTCTTCCATCTGGCTGGGAATTGGGTCCTACAACCAGCCTAAACACTTACCACTCTATTGGAGAGTAATGATGGAAAGACCCAATTTCTTGAACCTTATCAGTGAGGGAGCTCATTTGGAACCCTCTCTGTTAACAGGAAACTTTTGACCTTCTCCCAGATTCCAGCAGGAAATTGGAAAGATTCTTATGTCAAAAAGACTGTACTGGAGTGATAAACCAGATATAGCTGCTAATGGAGGGTATCTGTGGAGGAAAACAGGGAGAAAGATGGAGGGGTAAGGGGAAGGATGTTGTGATGGAGACATGAGAAAACAAAGAGAGGAGGGAGCCAGTGAGAGATTAGAGGGAAGCAGAGAGACAGGTGGACTTAGGGAAGATACAAAAAGAAGAAAAGAGAGGAAGAAAGAGAAAAGAGAAGGTGAAGGCAGAAACAAACACAAGAGATCCAGAAGCCAGAGGACTTAGTATAAGCTTGTTTTTAAAGGGTGTATTAGTCACTTTTCCAAATACCATGTGCAATATATTTTTCTTCAACCTCCAGACACATTTTCAGGTGAAGTACCTCCATATTTAAAGCACTGGGTCCAATTGCTAACCTAAAAAGTTCAAATAAACACACCATTTTCCTTGAATTTTCAGACTTGTTTGTAGCATACTGGCACCCTGGAAAGAAAGAAATAAAGAAGAGAGACAAGGAGAGGAGAGGGTGAGGCGAGACAGGCAGAGCAAAACCAAGAGCTAGGAAAAACGATAGGCATGATTCAGAAGCTTAGACCAAGAAAGCTACATGAAGAGCTAGGACAGAGACATGTACCATGCAACTCTGCAACTCGATCTCAGAATTGAAGAATGTGGGGGGCCTGGAATGGGAAACCCTAGAGAGTCAATGGCCAAAAACATGTCTTTCAAGGGTAAGGGGTTTTGAGTGGAAGTAGGTTTGGACTGTGAGATGGTTCTCTCTTTAAAGAACAGAGTGGAGGGGTTCTTTTCAGTACATAAATCTGAAGAAAGAATGGGGATCTATTTTTTCTAACTAGCTTATACAATACTACAAGCTCTGGAGATGTTATGAACTGAGTTTTGAGCCCCTGAAATTCATATGTTGAAGGCCTAACTCCCAGTATGAATGTTTTTGAACATGCAGCCTATGGGCAGATAAAAGGTTAAATGAGGCCATACAGTGGGGCCCTGATCTCATAGGACTTATGTCCTCATAAGAAGAAGAGGAAATACCATTTCTTTCTTGCTTCTTCATTCCCTCCTTCCTCCTCTCTCTCTCTCTCTTTCTCTCCATACACAGAGGAAAAGTTATCTGAGGACAGAGCAAGAACACAGCCATATGAAAGCAAGGAAGAGATTGTCACTGGAAATTGAATCTGCCCACACCTTAACCTGGGGCTTCTAGACTCTAGAGAAAATTAATGTCTGTTATTTTAAGCCACCCAGTCTGTGGTATTTTGTTATAGCAGCCTGGGCTGACTAATACAGGCTGTATGACATTCAATTAGGTTTTGTCAAATGCCTTTATTTATAGGCATCAAAATTTATAGCCAGACCTGACAAATAGTGGTTCTCAATAAACTTGTGTTGAAAAAGACCAATAGGTAAGTTCTTTTACCAGTTTACATGAAGCTAATTATAATGTAATAGCAACAACATTAACATACAAGATAATAAGAAGCTATGCAAATGTTAGTTGATTTTGTATTTGATCCTCACAGTAACTCAAGAGACACACTTATGATTATCCTGCCCATTTTACAGATGGGAAAATGGTCTTACCCCTCTCATGCTTCAGTGTACTGAAGGTTCCTCATTAGGTGGGTGTCAGGGCCAGGCTCAAACTCACACCTTTTGGCTCCTTCTGTGGCTCTCGTCCACCAGAAGTGCTTCTTCTTGGGGAATAAGTTAGAATTCACTTGCTGAAGTTAACTGCTTTTTTGAATCTGTCTGAAAAATCTCATGTGTTCCTTCAGAGCTCAATGTGATCATAGCCAGAAATTTTTGGCAAAGATTTTTATCATGACAATATGTTCTGAACGATTAATGGGTTGAAGTGGATGGTAAAGCATGACATCCATCCATAATGCATGGAGGATGGGTCAGGGGGAGCAAGGGGAGGGGTGAGCAAAGCCCCCCTGGAATCAGGAACACTATGTGAACCGTTGGAAGTTACATTAAACAGAGAGGAGGAATGTCGAAGTCCTGGAATTGAAAGAAATCCAATACTGGAGCGTCAAGGCAGAGTAATTTAGAGTTCAGAGCAAGGAAAAATAGAAAATGACATCTGATACAAGAAAATGTCTCTGACCTGGACAATAAAATAAAATTAGCCTGCACTGCATGTTGGGAAGGCAGGGTTTTAAAGAAAGGGAATTTTGGCAATGGTTAGTGACTTAGCTTCATGCAAGGGAAAAAAATTGACTACATAACTATGCCTTTTTCCTTTGACTCCTGGGTTGACAGTTTCAAGTTGCATTTATTGAGCACCTGTCTACCATAATTATGGCCAAATCAACAATGTTACCTTGTATTGGCTTTCTCACCTTCCTCTTTCTCACCTGTTTTTCTCCTGCCCCTCATCCCCTCTTCCTGGAATCACTTCATAAATAAACTGCCTGCATTTTTGTCTCGAGTTCTGCCTTTGAGGGAAACCAGACTAAGAGAGTTGATTATAGAAGTCTTAGAATGATATTTGTGGGATTGATCAGTAGGCTCTTTGGAATCAAAAGCTTAGTTTCCAAGAAGGGAACTTCAACCAGGTGACACAATACGATTTCCACCGAATTTCAAACTGTATTTTCACCTGGCCATTTTGGGCTCTGATATCTTTAGACCAAGTAGCAAAGAAGGAGTTGCTGAGTTGGTGGGGGTAATGGATCCTGACTCCCAAGAGAAGCTAGGGTTGCTGCCACAGAATGGAGGTAGGGCTGAATACATCAGAAACTCAAGGGACTCATCTTCCATGTATGGTGAGAATGGTGAGTTGACAACTGAAGCAACCATGCCCAGGAGCTGCCATGGGCTTAGACACCTTAGAGATGTCATCTTGGGGCAGGTCACCAGGAAAGCCACCTAGACTGACTCAACTGCTAGATGGGAGTGACGGCAATCTGTAGAAGGTGTTGGAGGAGTGAGGTGATAGATACTAATTAAGGCTTGGAACGGCTGAGACTGTGAGGATCTAGCTTGTTTCACTTGCAGAATAGAGGCTAGGCACCTCCTGGAAGGAGATTAACTTAATGGAAGGCATGAGCAAATCTCAGTTTAGTCCAGTTCAGTTCAGTCGCTCCATCATGTCTGACGCTTTGCAACCCCATGGACTGCAGAACGCCAGGCTTCCCTGTCCATCACAGATCCCAGAGTTTACTCAAGCTCGTGTCCATCGAGTCAGTGATGCCATCCAACCATCTCATCCTCTGTTCTCCTCTTCTCCTCCTGCCTTCAATCTTTCCCAGCATCAGGGTCTTTTCCAGTGAGTCAGTTCTTCACATCAGGTGGCCAAAGGATTGGAGTTTCAGCTTCAACATCAATCCTTCCAATGAATATTCAGGACTGATTTCCTTCATGATGGACTGGTTGGATCTCCTTGCAGTCCAAGGGACTCTCAAGAGTCTTTTCCAAAACCACAGTTCAAAAGCATCAATTCTTCGGCGCTCAGCTTTCTTCATAGTCCAACTCTCACATCCATACATGACTACTGGAAAACCCATAGCTTTGACGAGATGGACCTTTGTTGGCAAAGTAATATCTCTGCTTTTGAATATGCTGCCTAGGTTGGTCATAACTTTCCTTCCAAGGAGCAAGCATCTTTTAATTTCATGAATTCAGTCACCAACTGCAGTGATTTTGGAGCCACAAAAATAAAGTCTACCATAGTTTCCATTGTTTCCCCATCTATTTGCCATGAAGTGATGGAACCAGATGCAATGAACTTCATTTTTTTAATGTTGAGTTTTAAGCAAACTTTTTCACATTCCTCTTTCACTTTCACCAAGAGACACTTTAGTTCTTCTTTGTTTCCTGCCATAAGGGTGGTGTCATCTGCATATCTGAGGTGATTGATATTTCTTCCAGCAATCTTGATCCCAGCTTGTGCTTCATCCAGTCCAGCGTTTCTCATTATATACTCTGCATACAAATTAAATAAGCAGGGTGACAATATATAACCTTGAAGTACTCCTTTTCCTATTTGGAACCAGTCTGTTGTTCTATGTCCAGTTCTAAGTGTTTCTTCCTGACCTGTATACAGATTTCTCAAGAGGCAGGGATGGTATTCCCATCCCAGGGTGGTCTGGTATTCCCATCTCTTTCAGAATTTTCCACAGTTTATTATGATCCACACAGTCAAAGGCTTTGGCATAGTCAGTAAATTAGAAGTAGATGTTTTTCTGGAGCTCTCTTGCTTTATCGCTTTATCGATGATCCAGAAGTTTGGGCTTCTCTGATAGCTCAGTTGGTAAAGAATCTGCCTGCAATGCAGGAGACCCTGGTTAGATTCCTTGGTCAGGAAGATCCCCTGGAGAAGGGATATGCTACCCATGCCAGTATTCATGAGCTTTCCTTGTGACTCAGTTGGTAAAGAATCCGCCGGCAATGTGGGAGACCTGGGTTCCATCCCTGAGTTGGAAAGATCCGCTGGAGAAGAGAAAGGCTACCCACTCCCGTATTCTGGCCTGGAGAATTCCATGGACTATATAGTCCATGGGGTCACAAAGAGTTGGACACAACTGAGCAACATTGACTTTCACTTTCAGAGTATGTTGGCAATTTGATCTCTGGTCCTTCTGCCTTTTCTAAAACCAGCTTGAACATCTGGAAGTTCACCATTCACATATTGTTGAAACCTGGCTTAGAGAATTTTGAGCATTACTTTACTAGCATGAGATGAGTCCAATTGTGCGGTAGTTTGAGCATTCTTTGGCATTGCCTTTATTTGGAACTGGAACGAAAACTGACCTTTTCCAGTCCTGTGGCCACTGCTGAGTTTTCCAAATTAGCTGGCATATTGAGCACAGCACTTTCACAGCATCATCTTTTAGGATTTGAAATAGCTCAACTGGAATTACATCACCTCCACTAGTTTTGTTCATAGTGATGCTTCCTAAGGCCCACTTGTTTTCACATTCCGGGATGTCTGGCTCTAGGTGAGTGAGCACACAATCGTGGTTATCTGGGTCGTGAAGATCTTTTTTGTAGAGTTCTTCTGTGTATTCTTGCCACCCCTTCTTAATATCTTCTGCTTCTGTTAGGTCCACACCATTTCTGTTATTAATTGAGCCCATCATTGCCTAAAATGTTCTCTTGGTATCTCTAATTTTCTTGAAGAGATTTTTAGTCTTTCCCATTCTATTGTTTTCCTCTATTTCTTTGCATTGGTTACTGAAGAAGGCTTTCTTATTGCTCCTTGTTATTCTTTGGAACTCTGCATTCCAATGGGTATATCTTTCCTTTCCTTCTTTGCTTTTCACTTCTCTCCTTTTCACAGCTATTTGTAAATCCTCCTCAGACAGTCATTTTGCTTTTCTGCAGTTCTTTTTCTTGGGGATGGTCTTGCTCCCTGTCTCCTGTACATTGCCATGAACCTCTGTCCATAATTCATCAGGCACTCTGTCTATCAGATCTAGTCCCTTAAATCTATTTCTCACTGCCACTGTATAATCATAAGGGATTTGATTTAGGTCATACCTGGATGGTCTAGTGGTTTTCCCTACTTTCTTCAATTTAAGTCTGAATTTAGCAATAAGGTGTTCATGATCTGAGCCACACAGTTCCTGGTCTTGTTTTTGCTGACTGTATAGAGCTTTTCCATCTTTGGCTGCAAAGAATATAATCAATCTGTTTTCGGTGTTGACCATCTGGTGATGTCCATGTGTAGGGTCTTCTCTTGTGTTGTTGCAAGAAGGTGTTTGCTATGACCAGTGCGTTCTCTTGGCAAAACTCAATTAGCCTTTGCCCTGCTTCATTCTACTCCAAGGCCAAATTTGCCTGTTACTCCAGGTGTTTCTTGACTTCCTACATTTGCATTCCAGTCCCCTATAGTGAAAAGGACATCTTTTTTGGGTGTTAGTTCTAGAAGGTCATGTAGGTCTTCGTAGAACTGTTCAACTTCAGCATTACTGGTCAGGGCATAGGCTTGGATTACTGTGATATAGAATGGTTTGCCTTGGAAACGAACAGAGATCATTCTGTCATTTTTGAGACTGCATCCAAGTACTGCATTTTTGACTCTTTTGTTGATTATGATGGCTCCTCCATTTCTTCTAAGGGATTCCTGCCCACAATAGTAGATATAATGGTCATCTGAGTTAAATTCGCCCATTCCAGTCCATTTTAGTTTGTTGATTCCTAAAATGTCAGTGTTCACTCTTGCCATCTCCTGTTAGATTATTTCCAATTTGCCTTGATTCATGGACCTACATTCTAGGTTCCTATGCAATATTGTTCTTTATAGCATCGGACCTTACTTCCATTACCAGTCACATCCACATCTGGGTTTTGCTTTTGCTTTGGCTCTGTCTTTCATTCTTTCTGGAGTTATCTTTTTCCAGTGATCCAATAGCATTTGGGCACCTACCAATCTGGGTAGTTCATCTTTCAGTATCCTATCTTTTTGCCTTTTCATACTGTTTATGGTTTTCTCAAGGCAGGAATACTGAAGTGGTTTGCCATTCATTCCCTTCTCCAGTGAACCACATTTTGTCAGAACTCTCCACCATCACCCAGCTGTCTTGGGTGGCCCCACATGGCATGGCTCATAGTTTCATTGAGTTAGAAAAGACTGTGGTCCATGTGATTAGATTGGTTAGTTTTCTGTGATTGTGGTTTTCAGTTTGTCTGCCCTCTGATGGAGAAGGATAATAGTCTTATGGAAGCTTCCTGATGGGAGAAACTGATTGAGGGGGAAACTGGGTCTTATTCTAATGGGTGGGGCCATGCTCAGTAAATCTTTATGCTTGAACAATGGGGTCAATAGCCAGTGAATAAATTCTGCCTCCACTGACCTCCTGGGCAAATAATTCTGAGATACATTCTGGAAGACTCCTTAAGAGTGCTGGCAGGATTAAGCATCACTCTCCTGTGTGGTGACCAGATTAATAATGATTCATCCTCATATAAGTTTTCTTTCCTTTTCTCTTTCTGTCTATTTCATTTGCCCTGCTCCCAACTCCTATTTCCAGGAATCATTTCCCAAATAAATTATGTGGACACTAGCCTTTGTCTCAGTGTATACTTTAGGGGAGTAGATAGGTTAAGATCATGTAGTTTTGAAATTGTCTTCTAATTGTACTGGCTAACTAGTCTTGTGTGTGTGTTAGTTGCTTAGCTGTGTCCGACTCTTTGCAACACCATAGACCGCAGCCCCACCAGGCCCCTCTGTCCATGGGATTCTCCAGGCAAGAACACTGGAGTGGGTTGCCATTTCCTTCTCCAAAAGGAACTATAGAAAGAAAGAAAGTGAAGTGGCTCAGTCATGTCTGACTCTTTGTGACACCATGGACTGTAGCAATACTATATTACATATATAGATATACAGATATAGATATATTAAGTAAATACTGTATGATTAGATTTTTATTTGTTTTGATGAATTGGAGATGGCTTACCTTTTAATTTGATGCAGGTTCTGTCCCTCGATTAGGAAGCTCCCCTGGAGTAGGAAATGGTAACCCACTACAGTATTCTTGCCTGAAAAATTCCATGGACAGAGGAGCCTGATGGGCTACAGTCCATTGTGTCGCCAAGGACACTACTGAGTGACTAAGCACACACATAGCTTTTAATTTACTTTGAATTATTCACAGTATTCATTGTACTTACAGTTTGCAAACAATTTTTAACAATTCTTTTCTGTTATCTATTCTTACCATCAGATTTTTTCCTTCCTGTGTCTGGTTCTCAGAATGATATTTGGGAATTCTCACTAGTGATGCTGATTAGATGGCTAATGACAAGGTGGGTAACGAATCTTTCATAACAATTTATATTTGCTATGAATTTTTCCCTAGTCTGTTGCTTACTTGCTAAATTAGCTTTTTTTATTTTAAATTGTTGGTCCTATATTTAATGTTTAATAATAGTCAATGGTTAGGGAGATTAAACTGTACATATTAACAACAAATAGCACTAGCTCTTAAAACTAGAACTATAACCAGAAAAATATGTTTATGGTATAACATTAAATGAAAACAGAGAATAATAAAATTGTATTATATTAAATACAATAACTACAAAAAAAGGTTGACAGTGATTCTTCCAAGATAGTAACACATAGTATAGTACTCTAGTCTTGGGCTAAAGGACAAAAATACTTTTAAAAATCTTATGCTGTTAAATTCCTTAAAAGTATTTCTAAAGTAAATAGCAGTTAAACACATGCAACTTTTGGTGTCAAAGTAAACTGATGTGATTCAAATCTGATTGTGTCTGTCTTTTCCATGCAGTTGGTAACACACAGGGCTTTGTTCTTTCATTTGGAGAAAGTCACACTTTATTAATAATAACAACCCAATCTCTTGAGGGATCACTGAGCAAAGGCACACAGCTTTGGAATGCTAGGTTCTGCCCCTGGTTTCAGGATATTTGGAAAACATTTCCCTGGAAGCTAAAGGAGCAGGGAATTTGCTTTTTTTCAATGGCCTCCTCAAACACATGTAACTTACTGGAGCTTAAAGACTTACATTTGTAAAAGCCATTAGTGTCGATTAATGTAGACAAATGATTGAAATAGGGACATTGGGAGGTGCAACTCTGCACCTTGTACCATTTATGGGCAGGAAATGAGGAACAATTAGGTTGGTAAGGCTGGAAAACACCCCACTAGCCTTGCCTGCATGGGGTCAGCTTCAGGAAAGCTCAGGGGGAGTGTAATGGGAGAAGGACTGGGGCCAGGACAGCGGCAGATGGGAGCAACAGACAGCAGTTTTGGCCAAAGCAGACTTCTCAGCTTTGCTTGTCCACTTTGGACATTGCTGGTAATACTGATGACAACTTGCACTGGGTTCTTACAAATATCTTGGACATATACTCAGTCGTTGATTAATTCATCTACTTTCTCAGTCAACAAATGTTTTCTGAGTACTTTGTCTGTTCAAGGGATCCTGTGGTGAAGGGGGCATAATTTCTGTCTTTCTGGAAGTGATAGTCTAGGGAATTTCAGGGTAGTGTGATGGAACATGGGGGCTGTAGGAGCTCACAGAGATTCACTTAAATCTAGTTGTAGATGTTATGGAAGGCTTTTCATAGGAGGTGAAGTGCAAAGTGAGATGTGATTGACAAATAGAAATTCTCATTTTAAAAAATAAGAAAACTGACTTAGAAAGTTTAAGCCATCTGCCCTAGCACAGAAAACAAAGAGGAAGCCAACTCATGTCTGGCTCTAAGGGCAAAATAACATAAATGTTTCTAATGGGCATTGACCTATTTATATGCCTAATGTATTTTGAATTTTTTATTGAATTATTTATTCAATTATTTATTGAATTGTATTTGTGAAAAATTGGATTTCATACTCTCTGCTTAAGTAGGCTAGGAAGTGGATTTTTTTTTTCATTTTCTTACTAAAACTCACTAAATACAGACTTCTCAAATAATTCCAAGGTACTTTGCCTTGCCATAGGGGCATATAAACAAATTCTATGATGCTTCTGTGTTCTAGACTCATCGTCTGGTGGAGAAGGCTGTGACAAGGATGAGAACAGAATTTCTCAAACTGTGAGATAAGGGAGTAAGAAATTCCTTCTGGTTTTGTTTAGAGAATATGATTAAAAGACTTGGATAGACCTAAAGAGGTATAATATTTGAGTAAGGACTTGAAGACAGGGGAAGGGACCAACCTTATAAACAAGCCTTCATGTAATATGATATCATAGTGTGATGCTACATTTTGACATGCCACTTTATGATAATGAAGTGTTATGACTGCTGTTGGCTTTTTCTTTCTCCTGATTTTTAATTATATATCCCAACATCCATTTTTCTATCAGCCAACTCATATAAATGCTTACCTGGTTTAGTCTTTAAAATTGTACTTGGACTGGAAAATTTGATAACTCATTGAAGCACATGGTAGGTTAGATAACTGTTCAAACATTTTTAGAATGGGTATAACACAGGGATCGCCATTTCAGGAGCAAAAAATATGGTAACATAGTTCAGCTCAGGTCAGTTCAGTCACTCAGTCGTGTTCAACTCTTTGCAACCCCATGGACTGCAGCACACCAGGCCTTCCTGTCCATCACCAACTCCTGGAGTTTACTCAAACTTATGTTCATTGAGTCAGTGATGCCATCCAACCATCTTATCCTCTGTTGGCCCTTTGTCCTCCTGCCTTTAATCTTTCTCAGCATCAGAGTCTTTTCAAATAAGTCAGTTCTTTGCATAGAGTGGCCAAAGGGTTAGAGTTTCAGCTTCAACATCAGTCCTTCCAATGAACGTTCAGGACTGATTTCCTTTAGGATGGACTGGTTGGATCTTCTTGCAGTCCAAGGGATTCTCAAGAATCTTCCCCAACATCACAGTTCAAAAGCATCAATTCTTCAGCACTCAGCTTTCTTTATATTCCAACTCTCCATCCATACATGACTACTGGAAAAACCATAGCTTTGACTACATGGACCTTTGTTGCAAAGTAATGTCTCTGTTTTTTAATATGGTGTCTAGGTTGGTCATAGCTTTTCTTCCAAGGAGCAAGTATCTTTTAATTTCATGGCTGCAATCACCATCTGCAGTGATTTTGGAGCCCCCCAAAATAAAGTCTGCTACTGTTTCCACTGTTTCTCCATCTATTTGCCATGAAGTGACAGAACCAGATGCCATGATCTTAGTTTTCTGAATTTTGAGCTTTAAGCCAACTTTTTCACGCTTCTCTTTCACTTTCATCAAGAGGCTTTTTAGTTCTTCTTTGCTTTCTGCCATGAGAGTGGTGTCATCTGCATATCTGAGGTTATCGATATTTCTTCTGGCAATCTTGATTCCAGCTTGTGCTTCATCCAGCCCAGTGTTTCTCATGATGTACTATACATACAAATTAAATAAACAAGGTAACAATATACCGTTTTGATGTACTCCTTTCCCAATTTGGAACCAGTCTGTTTTTCCATGTTGAGTTCTAACTATTGCTTCTTGACCTGCATATAAGGATCCTGATAATATACTGAAGAGTTCATCCTTTTTTTATTTTAATTTTTAAATTAATTTATTTATCTGTCTGCATTTAGTCTTGGTTGTCTCATGTGGGCTTGTTAGTTGCAGCATGTAAGTTCTAGTGCCCTGACCAGGATGCAGCCCAGGCCCCCTGCATTGGTAGCTTGGAGTCTTAGGCACTGAGAGAAGTCCTAGGAGCATGCTTTTTAAAAATAGTTGTTACTCATGGACCAATAGATTATGGCCAGGGAGCAAGAGGTTTTCAGAGTTAGTAGACTGTCTGATTTAC